>NC_137696.1:104171670-104565559 GCF_964034855.1 Anser brachyrhynchus | reverse complement strand
ATGGGTTATGTGGAATCCTGTTTTTGTGTTTCTTTTCTCCAGGTTAAGTAACAAAATAATAGATTTAATGGCTTACTCAATTGCTTTTTCTTGATGATAATTACTCACAAAATATCCTTTTAGTGACTGGGTCATCCAAAATCAAGTTGAACTGAGCCTCTTTTGAGTTCGTATTATAAGCTATCTTTGTTGAAAGTTACACGAGTACCTTGGGAAGAGAGATATCTCAGGTTTGGTACTCAGACTATTTGTGGTCGTGTTCTACACAAACGTTTTCTTTAGCAGTTCCCACTTTCTCCTACATTTAAACTCAAACTGCTGCTTGCTGCCATGTGCCACCCCAAAGTCATGCTAGTGTAGCCATTTATGATGCTACACAATGATCTGGATCTTGAAGTGATAAGAGCTAAAAAAAAGTTCCAAAATAGGTCTTTTCAGATGTTGACATCACTTACATGGCCTAGGTCCAGCACAGTCCCTTGACAAGTGTCATTAGCACATCAGGCTGTACAGAGAACTGCACTGGGAGCAGTACAGGAAGGAACGAGTAGCTAGGAGGGTAACTTCTTCAGCTGTCATTGCCATTGGGAAAAAAAAAAAAAAGTATATTATACAAATTTTTAACAAGCACAGCCTGCAAAGCCAAAGTTGTTCCGAGTGTCTTCTCTTTTTATTTCCTTTTAATGAACTCTTTTCCAGAATTTAACTGATTCCCCCATTAACGTGGGCAAATCTCCACTCCAGATCTATGTATTTAGAGATGTCCGATTCCTGTGGGCTCTGCAGAAGCCAACAGACACGGACTGTTGTCTACCTCTATGTAGAGCTCTCTCCCCTCTGAGCAATAGGGAACCAATAGTAATGAGTCACACTTGAATGGCCAAATCTTTTCAAATGCACATGCAGCCATCCAGGGGTCAATCTCCTTGCTGAAAGAGGAAAAGTTCCTCATTGCAGAGAAAGGAAAATAATTACTTGCAACCCTCATAGCATTTACATGCAAATTGATTCCAATTTAGTCTGACAGCAATGATACTTTTTCATATCCAAGTACAGTTCTCATCTGTGTGAAACAGCCTGCCCTTCCCTGGAAGTTTTTAATCTAACTCAATGAGCTAGAACTGGAAGTGCATCCTGTGCAGAGACTTCCACTTCTGTCTGTGTTACAAAAATCAAGAGTATTAAAAATGAAGTTTACATTTTGCTGTCTTTTCTTACCATCCATACTCATACTTCTACACAGAGAACTCTGGGTCCTCTATATCTCTGTTGGGTGTCTTGCTTTCCTTTTCATCATGGTTTCATTGTTTCTTCTTCCCCCATCTTTACACCTCATTTTTCTTTGTAAACCATTTTTTACTTTTCATGAGCCTTGTCCTTACTTCCAACCTGTATCAGCATCCTCAAGTGAATGTGAAACACTGAGTTCACAAACTATCACTATGCTTTAGGTTAAGCCCAGTGGGGGGGCCTAGGGAACAGAAAAGCCCTTTTTTATCTTTTCTTTTTTCTTTTTTTTTTTTTTTTTCAGAATTCTTTGTTTTATCCTTTTGGTGAATTTGGGATAACTGAAATGAATTTAGCACGTTTCATCAGCTAGTAGGTTCAAGCAGCTTAAAATCTAGGAGACGTGAATTTAAATTTTTGCTGCTCCAGTGACTTCATCCAGCTTTAACCCTTTTAACAAATTGGATAGTAATCATTCCCCAATTCACAGAGATGCTATAATGGCAATCTGTCAAGACTTAATTGCTCAGTTACTACAGTAAAGAATCCAAACCTGTGTCCAAAGCAGTAATACCAGGAATTATTTATCAGGAATATTCTCACTACAAAATTTTTAAGTAAAATACAAGTTCTGCGGAATCTGAATATGCCATTCGGAAACAGATATCCTTCAGACTGAGTGTCTGGCTTACTCACTAGCCCAAGGTCAGCAAACAAATGAAGGGACCCCCATTCTGTCAATGTTGTAACTACATGCATTGTTTTGAAACTTCTACTTTGAGGGATGCTGCACTGTCACAATGTAATCATTAAGACCCGAGATATAAGACCCATTATTAGCTCTGCCATGAACTTTTTCTCTGACTCAGGAAATGTAATCTGTTAATCACCATACGTTTCAATTACTCTGTCCGCAAAACTGAGGAAAGATATTTAACTTTTCTTACAGCAGTGAAATAAGCATCAGTAAATAATGTTTGAATGAAAATAATCACTAGGTTCAGAAACTGAGAATGGTAGAGTAACATCTCAGGATCCCTAGCCAGAAAAGTTTACTGCCAAGCTCCAGAATATCTGGAAATGAAAACATTCAAGGGATTATGGAGGTGATTGTGTAGCAGCAGATTTCCCTGAGGTGCACAAGTGAACAGATTAACATAAAACCCTTGGGCCTTTGTAGGATCTCTGTGTTTATAGAATTAAAACACTAAAAGGCATTTCCCCTTAGTGATGTCAGCTATATATTTTTAAATTATTTTTAAAGCAAAACAGTGACATTGTAGTCCTTCAAAGATCTTCTATATGAATACATGTATATACTCAAGCATTAAAAAAATATTTTTTATGTTTATATATTATCAATGATTACTATATATATAGTTCTTACTCTGCTATGTATTTATATGAAGATTCGCTGGATCTGACTCACTTTTCTATCCAGCAGTCTTCTTGTTTTTTCTTTCAACACCTCTATAAAATATTGCTACTTCTGTTTTCTATTGGAGAGTTCAGGAATACAGAGTCCCAAACTGTAAGTGCATGGCAGTGTCTTAGGCCAGTACTTGAAACCGTGTTCTCTGTTTCTGAGCTTCCATTTTGTCTTCCGTAGTAATTACTGAGCTGCATTTTCCTTAAAACTTTTGAAGAGTGAACAAGGTAAATTTCTTTCTAAGAAGTGAATTTCTACTGGATTCACAGTTGATGAAAACAGGAGATGAGAAAAGAGGTTTTGAAAGCGTCTGTGCATTATATGTGCAAGTTATGTCCTAGACTGGAAAGCAGGTATTTCTTTAATCTGTTCAAGCCTGGTCTCTGGCTTTTTTCTTAGGGTTTCTCATGTCCCTGCTCCTCCACAGCCCTCATAGCTGGGGGAGCCCATTGCTTGGGCAGTGTGCTGGTGCAAGTTAGAGGTGTTTCAGCCAGATGGCCATGCTGCTATCCACGCTACCCTGCCATTTGTCTTGTTTCAGAAGAGCTGGTCACCTAGTCCTACAGCGGCCAGTTTTGTAGAACTAAATTGGTAGACATAAATCTGTTTGAAGTAGTAATTATTTTTCTGATCTAAAGCTCAGTACCAGAACAGATTTGCATCGTTCCTTCTACAGTGGAGATGGTGGGAGCTTGCAGAGAGAAGGGAGAGGGGCTGAGTGGGAAGCCCCTTTGGGCTCCAGCTAGTTAAATCAGCTTAGCTGCAATATGAACCCAGACCAGATGCCTAGCAAGCCAGTCAGTTCAAGAGCAGAGAGCAGCCGTTTCGTAACTGTACACTGATAGCATTTATTAAACTTTTGTGAATGATTAGCAAATTTTTACCCGTGGGCCTTCAATTTCTGTTTTGAATGTAGACAAATGCATTTCTGAGCATTTCTGTCATTTCACTCCACAGGCATAATAGCCCATGGAGATCACACATGCATTATAAGCATACTTTTTAATAGCTTTACGTACAGTGACTGCTACCGCTTTCCATAACATTGTGATTTTAATATAAAATATGTAACAAAAAAGATAAATGAGTTTTGAGATCTATTTTATCTTCATTGGTTGTTTTGGCTAATTAAGTTCAACAGATATACACTACAATGACTGATTAATTTTACCTTGACATGAGTATTAGTGAGAATCAAAGATTAGTGAGAATCAAAGATTAGTGAGAATCAAAGACTTTCAACAGGAAAAAAAATGGATATGAGCTAGATAGCTGTACAAAACTTATGAATACAAGAGTGTCGCTTACAGTTTCCAAGACTGAAAAACCTGTGAATGCTAGTTAAGGAAAACTAATTCCTACAATAACACCAAAAGACAGGCAAGAACATAGCAGTCACCATCACTGAAGTTCTGGAGCACAATGCTACGTGTCCCTGATTAATATTCCTCCCTCAGCCATTCAACAGCCTGTGAAGCAGCAAGCAATCAAGGTAAACATACCACAAGGTACAGTGAATGAGTCAGCACTGAAAAAGAAAATAGCATGTTGTTCTAAAAATGGCTTCAGCCCACTCCTGTCTTCCTAGTGCATTTAAGTACTAGCGTCATCCGTTACAGCACTGGCACTGCTAAGCATGTGGGTAATAATGTCAGCTGTGTACTCTACAGAATGAAAGAAAAGCACAAGAGTTGGTCTCCTAAAAAAAAAAAATAAAAAAGAAAGAAAAAGCAGTTTCAACAAGGTTTTTTGCTGGTTTAAGTTGTGCCTACATGGAGAAGAGTTTTGAGGAAAACTAATGGAGTAATTGGCATTAAACCCTCAGATGCATTTTTCCAGGAACTCTTCTGGGGAGAGGACATAGTCCCACAAACTAGACTCTTGCCCCAGAGAGGCATGCAGCTGATCTGCACTCTCAGCCTGGTTTGCAAGGATGGATTTGAGCGCAATGCACCTTTCTCAGCACTTCATCTTTGTGAAACTAGGTTATATCTGTTAGCTTGACATAACACCCATATACGAACTACAGAAACAGCATCCCATACTCTACCAGGCAGTGCTAGCAGAGTTCTGATACTAGTGTCCAAGCCACTTTCACCCGCGCTACCTACACGATGATTTATGACCAACCTCCACTCCCAAATTAACTGGGTTGCCTCCACAGCAGGAAAAGCATGTATAGATTGCAGGGCAGTCTGCATCCTAAGTCAGCATGGCAATGTGCTGAACTGCTTTCACTTCTGCAGCCCATTACAGTCCCACAAGGATGCCTCAGCTAGCCCTGTGCCCTCCCAAAGCCCCCAAAAGAGCATGTGCCAGAGAGGGCTGTGTAGCCCGGACACTAAGGGCAGGGATGGCACAGCTCATGCCCTGTGGCAGTGTTTGTGTCCACCTGCAACAGCTGGTGCAGCACCTGGGGCCATTCTGCACAGGTCAGTAAGGGTCTCATCTTCCCATGCAGTGCACTGAGCTCATCTGTTCGTAGCTGCTCCCTCTACGCATCGTATCTCTGAAACATTGCACTTACGTTTTTAACAATATTAAATAAAAGATTTTTACATAAAGTTGATGCTTGCCTGGATTTACAGAATGCTGAAGGTTTTGTATTTCACAAGGATCAGAATACTTCATAAGTACACCTTCCAAGGGGAAATAAATAAATAAATAAATAAATAAATAAATAAATAAATAAATAAATAATGGTGTAAATTCTGACCAAACTGTTGTCTCAGATTACTGGTGCCTTGAATTACTGCAGTAACCAGTGATATCAGCAGTGCACTTGCCTCCATGTCCCTTTCTAGAAAGCTCATATTGGCTTAAATAAATTGCTGAAGCTTCTTTTTCCAAAGAGGAATAGAAAGATCTCAGAGTTAGTATTTTCTTAAAGCAGCCAAAATAAGTCCCTATTACAGTAGAAACATCAAACCTAGGAGTAGAAAAGCGAGGCCATGATCTCACTGCCCTTTAATCAGGGGGAATTGTCCTCCTTTAAAATGTTAGTACTGTGTGTTGCCAAATTGTTTTTCAACATTAACCTCAGCAAAGCTGAAGGCTGACCTTTGCAGTTGTTACTCAAAGGTGTCCTTGGGTCTGAAGAAATTTTCAGCTAGAGGTAACTTAATATTTTATACACCTGGGCCAGTCACATCTGTCAAACGAGACTGCCAGGATTGCAGGCTTGGGGCTGTAATGACTGCACACTCTCCTATGTAGCTGGAGTGCTGCCTTGGGCACACCTGGCTCCTCTCCTGAGCAGCCAATGCCATTTTTCCTGCAAGAAGGTGACTGTAGAAAAATGGTGAAGTAGTCATTGATCATTTGATTATTTTTTTTTTATTATTATTTTTTGTCCATCTTACGGTGTTGTACTTAAAGGTTGTGGGTTTTTACGTGGAGTGGCTTGTTTAAATGGCTGAATGTCTACATGGACAAGGTCCCTGGTACTTCTGGCAGGGGAACTGATCTTTTCAAAAGTGTACAGATAATTAAGCATTACATAGTAGCTAGACAAGACAAAACTACCCATTTCACTTTGTAAGCTAAATAATTGGAGTCATTTGGAGCTTACTGTTCAAAACAATCACTTAATAGAGAAAAAAATGGATAAAAAGCAAATATATATTTTGTATAGTCTTTAATATTATTCTAAAGACATTTAAAGACTGTTTTTTCACTATTAGCGTTATAATAAATAGAGAAAGAAGTGGCATCATTTCTTGCTTAGATTAAAGAAGTCACTGTTAACTACAGGTCTTCTTTTATGTCAGGCCCGGGGATGCTGGCTTTTAAGCTCTTCTTGCATGTCTAGCTTTATAGTTGGTCTACAAAGTAGGAGTCCTCACTATATCTGTCATCTCTGTGTTTTTGGAGATGCTGTGTGTTTTAAGTATGTGGGGAGCACCTCTCCTTTCCTTCCTTTAAGGTCTTTTTTGTCTCTCACTCCACACTTCAGTGACCATAAATGGTCTTTGGGGCCTTGCCTGTGGGTAACGAAAAGGTAACGACTCTGAATTTCCCTTTGCATTTACACTGTTAAAAGCAAAGATGTTTCCAGAGGAACCTATAGGTGGTTTTGGCTGATACTTCATGCGGTGTAGAGACTCTGCATTGAATAGACTGATCATGATGCTTTATCTTCTTATTTCTGAATGTGACAAGAAAAGGATATAGCAGGAGGAGGATGAACCTCATGCACTCTGGAAGTCTTGTCTCCCCAAATTCATCAGTCATGAAAAACAGGCTGTATGCTGCAAACGCACTTAGGTCAATTGGATTTTTCTAGAGTGAATGTTCTTCAAGAAGAAATTGACTGTATTGCTCGTTAAAGCCCCAGAATTCTTCTTTTGCATCAGTGCATGTGTAGCCAAATCTATTGTGTGGGTTTCCAAGTCAGCAGAAAATCAGGCCTATCTGTTTTCCCAAAGCCCATTAGCTGCAGTGGAAGTTCTTCATAGCTGCATCTGAGGGCCCTTCCAGGACTTTGGTTTAAACAGTAGCTAAGAGGTAGCTTCCCAACAATAAACTTCTGTTTTTCTCACTTCTTCTGTCTTGGATTAATAGGGAAGATACAACAGAAATCCCACAAATTAGGTTTTATCATATATGAAAGTCTTCCACCCTGTATGCATTTTTTCCCCATGCACATCAACCCAGTTTGGACTCCACACAGTCCAGAAAAAGGGAAGAGACAGAATTTCACATGACAGAAGAAATGCCCTGCAGCTCTTCACGGAAGGTTAGTTTCCACTCAGGTTTTCTTTAGCTCTGCTTAATGTCTGATTAAATTGCAGCAACAAAATAGAAGACCTTTTCCTTCCTCTTCCTGGAGACTGTGATCTTAGAAGCACATGGAGAGCAAATAATATGTAACCAGCTCATAATTCTGCAGCACCATATCTTTGTTTATTACTTAGCTGAAATACTTTATCATTCCTATACCCTCATGAATACTCATGGTCATGAGTTTACTTTATTAATTGCCATAAACTCAACTTAGAGCTTTCTCTTTTTTCTGTAATTTTTATTCACTGTGCTG
Source organism: Anser brachyrhynchus (assembly GCF_964034855.1). Classification (NCBI taxonomy): domain Eukaryota; kingdom Metazoa; phylum Chordata; class Aves; order Anseriformes; family Anatidae; genus Anser; species Anser brachyrhynchus. The sequence goes on along the minus strand of NC_137696.1, from coordinate 104,557,865 downwards.
TGCAGATAGCTGAGCTCCACCCACTCTGCAAATGTATTACGGCTAGCTCAGTCTACTCTTTCCAAAAATATCCATCAGGAAAACTTGTAGTTAGCTTCAGTTGCTGACACTGTTGTCCCCTGGAACTTCTCTACTGCCTTGCTAGCAGGCATATGCCTGGCTCCCTTTCACCTGCAGTGAGTGAGGAGCTTCATTCCAGTTTAGTTATGTAGCACTTTGATGCTTGGTTTTGCTGGCTTTAGCAGGATTTGCATTGTAGCTCAATTAATTCAATTCATAGAGAAAGATGTGAAGGAAAAGGCAGCAATAACTGGCCCAACAAGGCAAAGAGATAGGAAAACAAACTCTGGGTGCATGACTATGGCAAATTAATTGGCAGCAATGCTCTATTTTGTGGAAGCATGAGAAGTTCCAAGTTTCAGTCTTTGGTGCTTCTGTGGCTTCTGCATTTTTAAAATACTCGCTACCTTAGACTACATCCATACTAGCAAACTGAATAGTGTAAGGAAAGATTCCTTGGCACTGCAGCCTGATCTTCTATACTGTTGTGTTGCTCAACCTGTCTCAGGCACTGTTTTGATCCAAGCCATCCATTATTTCCTTAAACAGATCCTTGGTACAGTTCAGGACTTACCGCAGGTCAGGGACCATTCCTGGTAGTCACGCTTCTTTGGAGGCAGATTACACAATAGTGTGGATGTGGGATATTGCAGCCCTGTTGGCCTCCAGGCTACGAGTGGGTCTTCCTTTACTAATGAACACACAACCCTAAAGTAATCATCACGCCATTTTTATCCTTCTCAGTCTCTCTAGTACTGATGATTCTGCAGCACCACAGCAAGTTGTAGCAAATCACTGGTTCAGCTGAAAATGTTATCTCTACTTATCTTTATTATTGTTGTTAGGGTTATTTTCCAGCCAGCACTCTAAGTCACTACAGTTATTAGGGCTACTGGGAAAGCTGAATATTGTTTAAGGAAAACCTGCCCCACTTATGTTGATGGTAGTGTATTTTTAAAGCAGCTTAGACTGACCATGAAGCAGCATCCCAAGACACTTACCAAAGGAAATACATGGTTGTCCAGAACCTAGGTTTCTTGGTTGAATCCCTACAATTTTTGTATCTTGTATTGACAGGCTGTATCTACATTCTCATTTAAGCACAGGCCAAGCCCTCCCTTCAGTCCAGGCTTATCTCACCTACGTTCTCAGTGAGCCCCAAGCTTAGCAGTGAAAAATCACTTATAGTGGGGACAAGCCCACCACTGACATCTGACTGCACCTTGCTTAACCACCTCAGCATGGTGGGGAGTCCAGTGGGTCCCAGAGGGACCCAACAACAAAGCATAGGTTTTGCAGGTGGCTGAACAGCTGGGCTCTTTGTGGGTAGTACAAGCACAGGTGGGCATTTGCCCCACATTCCTCCAAACAATATAACATTGCCAGACAGTCCTCACAACACTGTTTACAGCTTTCAACCATCCTTGGATTACAATTCGCAGAGAAATATTTAGGAAACATAGTGTTGGTTCATTTTTTTCGAGTTCATCACTGTTGAGATAAGTATTATTTTAATAAAAAGAACACTGTTCTGTAGAAAATACAAAAGTGGTGATTAAACAATCCTGACTGCACTGGACTTAAGTCTTCTCACCACGAATCATTTAGTGGAACCTTTCTTGGGACTACACATGAAAAAATAAAATCAGCCAGTAAAGAATGCTGGTACTGCTTTGCCTATTTGAACAGCTTCCAGATGGAGTATTGTGCTTGCAGTTTGTGATCTGTATGGGTATCCATCCATTCCCAGATCCCAGATTCCTGAATTCATGCTGTTGTTTTCAACCATTGTAAAGCCTATGTTGTTTGGTATCTACGTGATATTCTTCCTCTTCCTGTGGTACTGTGGCAATTCATATCAAAGTCTGGAGAGATTTGCTGGCAAGACAAAGACGTCTCTTGCCTTCTCAGATTAGCTCTTGCTTTGATGGGTGGTGTTGACTAACCTGTGCGGAATGCTGAAAGAACTTACCGTGCGTCTGAGTTGTCAAGGAGTTCAGGGAGTAGCGGATGGCATGTGAAAATTAAAGCTAATTAAGAGAATTGGCGTTGTTATTGGTGAGGAGGAGTCCCTGACATATTTTGTAGAGATTTTTGAATGGGTTCATTGTATAATTCATAGTTTGAACAATGAATCAGTACATTAAAAAAAAAAAAAGGAAAACTAGGAAAACTAGATAAAATTGTGCACAGAGAAAGCTGTTGAGATGAAACAAGGCTTTATTTTCAGACAGCATGCTCTTCTATCCTGTAAAAAGCCAATAGGTTTTAACATCCACAGCCAGTAAATAATGGAATGCCATTAATGTTGTTAACTTCAGAAGAAAATTATAGTACAATTGGTCAGCATAGCCTCTTCAGCAAAATTTTTGAAAACATGGGAGATCCAGCTCCTAACTCCCATTATAATATCAAGGAAACTTTCTACCATGCTTAAACCATGTCTGCCTTGCAAGATCGTCATCTATTTTCACCTATTTACAGCTGTGCCTAGAGACTGTTCTAAGCTACTCAAAGAAGACCTGACTTAAGAGAAAATCTCCTACCTATATTTCAGATTTGGTTCTTCTTTTTTTGGGTCACCTTCTTGACCAGGCAGAGAAAGCATAAAAATATAACAACTATGTATCTACCATGTAGGGTTTCAAGTCTTATCCTTCTTATTATCATTTATAGTCTGATTTCACGCACAGACAGTTTCTGCTTCTGTGAAATTTATATTGCTAAAATAAGATTTAGGTCAAAATGAATATTTTGGTGCATTTTACATCTGCATGCTAATTAAATTTCACAGGACTCCTCTGAGGAAGGTAATCCTCATTTTAACCTTTTAGAATGAGAAATACGAAGAAGTGATAACTCCCTCAGCTGAAACCATATATCTACAAGTGTTTCATTTTAGATAGTAAAATGATATGCCATATTTTAAGCAGATCAGCAGTTAATGGTGGAACACCTTTAAAACTCGTGGATTTGGGAGCAAATGCCACTGAAGTGGGTGGAACAACAGAAGCAGATCTATTTTGAAATGTCAGTGGCAGTTGCTGGTTTGACTTCTTTAGCTAAATCCTAAGTTGAAAACTCGAATTAAAAGTAGTCAAATTCCAGATGAATGAATAATTCATTGATTCTTCCAGTTTTGACATCAGTATTTTTTAGATACAAATTTGGATATTCACACTGCTAACAGGAGTGCATGAATGGGAGCCTGGATTGCCTGTATCAGATTAGATATAAGGAAAGACTTTCCTACCATGAGCATGGTCAAACACTGGAACAAATTGTCTGCAGAAGTTTTGGAGTCTCCATTCTCAGAGACATTCAAAACCCAGCTGGACGTGGTCCTGGGTAACATGATGTATCTGACCCTGCCTTGAGCTGGAGGCTGGATTAGAGACCTCTGAGGTCTCTTCCGGTCTCAGCAATTCCATGATTACAAGATTTTTCCAGATACTTGGTAAATTCATCCTTGTTTTCCACAGAAACATGCTTCTGCTTACATATGCAGAATTTGTGCAATTTGAGAATCAGGAAACAGATCTACTGTGGAATTTCAATCCGATGTCCAAAGCCAGGCTTTCTTCTACCCTCTTCTTCTGACAGGTCTAAAATATGTAAAACCAACATGAAGGACTTCTGACAAAACACAAGGGTAGTGGCTTTTCTTCTATTAGAGGGAAATATGAGAAATCGTAGTCTAGAATCTCACAGTTAAGCAATGAATTTAGTTTCTTCCTGAGCGTGCATCAGTTCAAACCTACATCTTCCCAATTCTCCAAAGAGCATTCTGAGCAGAAGATTATAAGGCAGTCTGGAGTGAGCACTTATTTCTTTGTTACGATTCTCCACAGTTTTTATCTAAAGACCCTTGCACATAAAATTCATGTGAGTGTTTAGCCCAGGGACTATAACTAAGCTCCCTTTTACTAGGCAAGAGCCTGGATCATGAGGCTGCAACACACCCTTTCTTGTATACAAAGTCTTCTTCTAAGCAGCCTTCCCCAGGCAATCTGCGAGCATTTCATGAAAAGGGGATGGTTTACAAATAGAGGTCAAGAGCATGTCAGTTTATCTATCAGCCCTAAGTCTTCTACTTCCTAAGCACTCCAGCCATTATTAATTAAGGAAATAGTTTGGTTTCTTTTGGATGCTATTTTGAAGGAGCTAACTCTCCTAGATACCTTTTATGGCAAATTTAGGCTCCTAGTTAAGGTTCTGGAGTTCACTCCCAGGATCATCTGCATAAAACATAGTGAGGTAAGTTTTAACTACCAGGTGCTGTAATATCACTGGCCCTAGGTAACTAACCAAAAATATCACAGTGAATCAGCAGCAGAACAATTAAGAAGTCCTACATTTCCCGAACCTCCTTGTGCTCCTCACAGCAACAGTGCATAAAATTTATGAAAGAGACTCATCATTTTCCACAGTAGTTATAACCAAATCAACAGCCGGTGACAAAATTAAATGAAAAGATCTAGACCTTGTCAGCTCGTTGTTCTTACAAAAGGAAATTCATATGGTAATATGCAGTCTAACTCCTCTGTGGATAAAAACTGCATATACAAGGATTCATGTTAACATCCAGAACAGGAGGAAGGCTTTTTAGACATTATAAATATCAGCACTCATTGCTATATGCAAGTAGATAATTAGGGTAATTATTCCCAATTAGCAGCTGCAAACCCTGCAGATGGGAATTTCAGGGACTGGTAACTATTGTAAGAAAGTATTTCTGCAAGCTGTAAAGCACTTTTCATGTTTTGAAAAATATACATGTAATGACCCTCGCACTCACCGTAAAACACTTTTGTTAACACTTCAATATAAAGAAAGAACTTTCCAACATTATTATAACACTTCAGCTTTTCTTTAAAGCTATGCTCTGAAATGGCCTGGATTTTTCCAAGTATTAAACCAATCATTTAAAGTGAATGATGAACCAGTGCTGGCCAAACTAGGACTCAAATTTTGCTTCTGTTCTCAGACCATGAGGAAAAACAATGTCAAGGGCCTTTTCATTGGCTTCTGAAGACAGCAGAAGGACTCCAGATGTTTTCGTAGGCTCTATATGAACCCTGAAAGAATGTGTTGTGAAACTTCCTTGCCAGGCTCCAGAACCATTACTCCTGTGTTCATTGGGTTCTGCTCCTTTGAATGGCTCAAGGGTAAAAAGTATACATATTTTAATTGTAAATAATGTTTCTTTCTCAATCATAAAGGCTTCTAAGACAGTCAACCAGTTAGACAGTCAACTCTGGTTGGAAAAGAATTCTTGGTGCATTTGTGCATACAGTGAGTACATCACAAGCACAAATGGAGCAAGGATTTTTCAGTTCTTAGGTTTCTTCTGAATTCATTTAAGTTATGAATTCAGAAAGTTAAAGAAGTGTAATCAACAAAAACAGGCACATAATTGTAAGATTTGTTCTCATAAAGCTCTATCACAGTAAAGAAACTTATTTTTTAAATACTTTAATGTGAAAAATCATTCATCCCTATCTTTTAAAATAAGATTTCAATGTCAAGCAGCAAATAATCTGTGTTTATTCATTTAAATCCAATCCTTATCTAGTTATTTGAATGTGGAATTTCGGACAAAAACGTTGAGAAACTAATCATTTTTTGCATGAGTAACTAAAAAGTTGCTGATCTGTCTTTTTAAACTTTCTATTTAAATATCTTTGAGCTAAAATGAAAGAGAAAAAATTCAAGCCAAAATAATTATTCTATTAATAAAAATATGTTTTTTTAAAAGAAAGTATTGAGATTAAACATAATAATTCAGCTTTAATACAGAAAATTGCACAGTATAGCTCACTCATCTAGCTGTCCATAAAAACTTTTCCAGCATTGGGATCTTGGTTTTAACTTTGCTGATACTGAGGTAATAAAGAAGAATTAAAAGCGAGAGCATGTTTGTATGATATCAATTAATTTTTCTTAATATAGTACTCTAATTCAGATTTTTAGAGTTACCAGTATTGCTGGTTGTGAACAACAAAGCTTAATAAAATATATTTATTTTATATATTTTAGGAGTCTAGCTACTACAACAATTGTTACATGTAAATATCTCTTAGGTCTCCCAGAATCCCCAAAATCCTTCCTCTGACATGAATTTCATATATATTAGGTTTTAGAATAACAGTTAGGATGATGTATCATATTTACAGGTTTCAAGTTTGGGGAAATTTCTCATGTTTCCCTTCCAATCACCATCCAAAGCTGAATAGTATTTCAGGTTTGTTTCCTTGCATGATCTACACTGTATTTCATTTAAATACATGCTCCATCTTGTTATTTCATATAAGAACATAACTCATAATATTTCTGTGTGATATTTCTCTCCAACAGTTTTCTGATCTTTGTGATCTGTTTCATCTCTACTAATCTGACAGTATCTTCAGTCCCTCTTCTCTCCCGAGCTTGTTTCTTTAATATCTCTATCTTTACTTGTTCACCCTCTTTAAAAATTTCATTTTTCCCTTTGAGTCTCTTTTTGGGGCTCAAACCACCAGTTCTGTTCATGTGGTGTGTGGCTAATTCATGTATCTTGAAAGGGCTGTAAGGATGGCAGGGAGATCATGTTAGTTCTTTAAATCTGATTTCCAGTGCTGCTGAAATCAATGGGAACGTTTACTTTAGCTCCACAGTGAACTCTCTCTGTAGGTCTCCAACTTATTTGACTTGAAAATCTTTATTTGGCAACCTGCTCTGCAGAAACTCCTAATATATGTTTAACTTGAAGATCTGATTTGTCGTATTGGTAAATAATGCCATTGTACGGTGTAATATATATGAAGTCATTATTCTGATAAAGTATTTGATGCTGCCAAGTGCATCAACCCTGGTCTACCAAAGTGTTCGGTTGCATCCTTCTTTTTAACCATGAGTCATTATAATGGATTTGAGCGAGTTGCTTATATCGTTTAAGTTAAGTAAATGCTTAAATTACTGGATTAGGACCAGAGGAGTCAGCAGCTTGAAAGATTAAACAAAAAGCAAAGACTATGCAATATTGACAGAGACAGACTTGCTGAGTTTATCCATAACTCTTTAAACAAGGCTAATTTCACTGGGGATTGGAAATTCTACTCCTGTTCAATTCATTGCCACTACAGACATATATACACCTACCAGATATGGATTATCTGACCACCAGCTTTACTATTTGAAAAACCACCTCAACTGTATGAAAGCAGCCTCAGCCTCAGGTTCAATGTATTAATAATTAACAGACTACATTCCTGATATGTCACAGTCTCTATGAAGTATTTTGCAGTTGCTAAATAAGAACTAAATAAGAAAAAAGACAGATTGCCACATTTGCCTTTTTTTTTTCCGGAAGTTTGCCCTAAATCACAGTCCTGAACATTTATGCAAAAATCATGGCTTAGCTTAATTTAAATGCTTCATCCTGAAAATCTGACAAAGCCCCATATTAGGAGAATGGACAAAATACTATAAAGCATTCAGCTTTCAGTTTTATGTCTGAGACACGTGATCAATCTAATGTTTATCAGATGAAAATCTGCGTGCAAACTTTTAAGAGGTTAAGATTTCCTGCATTTTACAGCATGTGTGCAAATAGATATTGTGGCTGAGCTTACAAACAATGACTCGCTTGTCTCCTAGGTCCTAACATTTATAGATTGAACATTTCCCATCTTGAAATTGGACTTAAGTACCAAATCTCCTGTGGGCGTTATAATTTCTTTCTACGTGATTTATTTCTGAAGAATAAAAAAATCACAATTTGTCAGTGTAAAATGAAAAATTGAAAGCATATTTAAATATATGAAAAAATGCACATTTTGCCTATGTGTTTGGTGATCTCTATTAGGTACCTCAGGATGAATGGGGAGGATACCCTGCCAGTGGGAAAGATGAAGAGATACCCTGCAGAAGAATGAGAAGTGGGAGCTATATTAAGGCCATGGGAGATGAAGAAAGTGGAGACTCTGATACTAGCCCCAAGACATCACCAAAATTAGCAGTTCGACCCGAGTCATTATTAAAATCCATTGGACAAAGACCACTGGGAGATCATCAAAAGTGAGTTTTATTATACCATGTTATAAACCTTTCTGAAAATTGCTATGACTTTGGCCATTTTTCTTTGTGTCTTATTGGCAGTGGTCAGTATCCATGAGAGAAGATAGTAGGGAAAAAGCTAACTATGTCTTACTTCATTTTAAATTAACTTAATTAGTGGTTTAATTCTCTTGATTAGTGGATGAAAAACTGCTGTCTTCCCCCATTCATGTAACAATCATGCTATTTAAGAAAGAGTTTATTATGTCTACTAAAGGAAATATATCCGTCTTTACATTAAATCTTTAGAATTCTGAATATTCTTTAGCAGGATTATTTTATTATAATTCTTTGTTATTTTATGTCTTTCTCTGAAATAGAAAGTACACTATTCTATAATAGCTATAATAACAAACAGATAATTGTAGATATACTTGGCATCTTACGTCCTATTTATCCATACAGTACTTTCAATGTGTATCAGCTATACTGTATCATATGCATTTGACACATTGGGTGGGGGGGTGATTCTTTTTTTTTTTTTTTTTTGCATTCATTCTACCTGCAATACAACCTATTAAATAACTAATGCAAATTTTAAGACTATAGGAAAATGTGTAGTTTTATATGTTTTCCAATAGATCTTTGTTTTTCTCTTTTCAACCTTTCAATATATCATTTTTGTAAGTAAGCTGTAAGTGTACTTAAGAAGACAATTCAAAGGTAGTAGCCACATTTCAAATCTGCTTCCATTAATGTGATTGGGTGTTTTTCACAACTTAGAAAATTGATCTTTTTGCCTGGAAGAAATACATAAAATGAAGAAATTAAGAGTGAAACCTTTGATTGTTGTTTATTGTTCTGTTGATAATACCATGCATAGTATACCATAGTGACTCATCCTTTCATAAAATAAAATGAAACGAAACAGAATCCTCAGGCAAAAAATCCCCCTGGCTTAATTAAATTGAATTATTTAGCTTGCAATCTAGAAGAAAAGTACCAACTTTCACTGTGGAAGAGAACACTTAGCAACTATATTGTTTTGTGTAGCTTGCTTATGCAACTCTGTAGGCTCCATTCAGATGCATAAAGAAAGACATTCGTACTGTGAGATGGTGTAAGATTTCTGAGACATCACGAAACAAGACTGCTCTTGATAAAATCCAGTCAGGATAGCACCTCAAAAGGTGCCAGAGGCCTGCATTGAGGCAACTGAACCAAATTCTGAATCTGAAGGATTTGCTGAAATATTAGTTCCAAAGATGAAGCATGGCCTATACCATGAGTACTGCTGTCAGACCTTTACCTGGCTGATTTCCAAAGATCAGAAGACGAGCTTTTAAAAGCAGTGGTTGGAATCAATACTGAAATCTGTGATACCCTCAGTCATTGTATCTGGGTTGAATTTGGTGTTTGAGGCACACTGGACGTATTGACTGGTTCAGTCAGGGTTTATGAAAGTCTCTGGGAATCAAAGAGGATGGTTTATTTTCAGTTTGTGAGTATATGCCAGTGGGACAGCAGAGGTCTTCCTGTATGAGGAGCCCACATTTTTCAGCAATGGCAAAGGCATATTTCATCAATACATTGGTCCTCAGTTTTCTAAGTGACTGTGAAAGCTGTGGGTCCTGCAAAAGGGCAGATATCCCTGTGGGATAAGGGAGAGTGATCTAATGTCTGCAGCCTGCTAAGAGTGATCCTTCTGAAGGCAATGGGGAAAAAGGAGGTAGTCAACTTTCTCAGACTTTCACATATCAACCAGGTGTATTTCTGCTAGTAAATTAAAGAGTGCCAGAGCAGAGGCCTGAGCACAGAAAACTGACCACATAGGCTGACTGGGTTTTGGTGTGATCCCTTGGCAGACTTGTCATCTGGGCCTCTGGGCACTGTCCCAACCACTGCCTGGGCAATGCCTGGCCAGTGGTGTAGGCCAGGGATCATTCGCAGAAGGCAGCTTGGATGCAGCCAGCCTGTTTTGGAGAGAGCATGATTAAGAGCATGGTCATGGCTGGACAACACCAACTGGCTTCAAGGCCAGAGGACAGGCACTGGCACTGGTTAATGTATTTAACAGATGTGGCCACTGAGTCAGAGGAGAATAGCAAGTACCCCACCAGTTAGATCCCAAAGTGTCAGGGAACACTAATGTTATCTAGTGACTAATGTGAAAGCCAAGCATCCATCTAATCTTAGCTTTGTGTTCTTGGGTCTGCCTTACTGTGTGCTTTCCAAGCATTGACAAAATAATCCTTGTGTTGCTTTAGAGTTGACACATGTGTATCAGTGGTACTGCATGGTGATATAGGTTATCATGTCAACAGGTTTAACTTTTAGAGGTGATAAGGCAACAGGATCTGCTAGATTGGTGGGTGGGCAGATGGTTTGTCAGCGAGCAGGTGGATTATGGAATCCAGCTCCAGAAGAACTGGAGACACGGGTATGCTGTCAGGGATGGAGGCATCTGGGAGACTGTACACAATCTCAGAAGATGGTTCATTCAGAAACCTTGCTAGCTAGCACCACATCCATGAGCTTTTTCACTAGGAACACAAGCTAAAAGCTTTGCTCAGAGGCAGTTCAAACTTTCCAAGTTTTTATTTAAACCAAATAAAATATTTTCCTATTCCATTCCTTGTTTTGGGCTATGGAAGGGCCCTCCTCCAGGCTAAGGTAGGTAAAAGCACAAACTTTTCAGTGAGCAGCAGGTATTGGCACCTACCCTACACCCGCACAGCCCAAGAACAGATCCAGGCTGGGTCTCAAGACATATATATTTTAAAAAGTAATGTTTGAAAAGGAAAGTGTTTTTTTTTTTTTTTCTGACCCATTAAATTCTGAAGTCAGAGGTCAATGTCAAATGGTGTGCCTTCTGTCATTTTTCCATGTTACAAATATACCACTCAAAATATAGCTGATTAAAAACCCAGTGCATTGCTGTTGTGGTGTAGTGGGGTTGACAGCTGTGCCTGTTCCTGGTCCCAAAATATTTAATGGCATATTTACCACTAACCGCAGTAGGAAAAGGACACTTGTTGTGATGCTGTTATATACTACTAGGGGATCTGTGGAGAAATTTATTGTAAACACTGCACTAGTAATAACTGAGCATCCAGCCTGTTGCTGACATATCTTTAAATCCTTAAACTGAGGGACAGTACCTTGAATCTGCCAGCCTGCCATAGACATTTTTTCAAGTGAACTTCAGACAAAAATGTGACAATTATTCTGGTTCTTGTATGTCTGCCTTGCAAAAACCTGCAAATTCCAGAAGCCCTTAACATTATGCAGCTCTTTGGGCAAGCAGACAGACAGAAAATTTCTTGTCTCACAGAAATACAAAGTGCTGATGCTAAACCCGGGTTTTCACCACAAGCCATCTCCTTCCAGTCCTTCTGTGTCTCACTGTGGTTACCTGTTAAGTCTGGCAGATTGCTATAAAGGGTATATCAAGGGGTGATGGTTATGGAGCCTTCCTTCCTCCTCCCACTCGGCTCAGTAATCCCCCTTGCATGCTGAGTGCCCTTTGTACTGCTGATCATGCTGCCGAGCCAGAAGCCAAGATTTTGAACAGCATTCCTGCATGTATAGCAGGACTGAAGAGCATTTCTGGCATGTATTATGAGAAATTACATAATTCGAGATGTCAGCTGCGTTAGCTGGCTTTTTAGCTTGTTTACTAGGGTGGAGGGAGCTAATGCACAGAAATAAAATGGGGCTTTTAGTCTCAAGCAAGTCCTTTGCTTGGGTGGACAGGATAGCTCAGAACTGGGGTCTGACAGAGCACCAGCAAACCTGTAATATGAATACTGATAGTTTCAGTGGTATAAAAAGATGCATTTGCTGCAATAGGTGGGCTTCATAAGAATGTGCCTAGTTTTCTGTCACTATCCTGAACAGGATAAAATGGAAACTAGAAAAGTTTTCACTTAACCTTCAACAGAACTTTGATATACATGCATGTTTCTCCTCCGAGCTTTATCAGGTATCTTTTCAAGGAATTTTCACTGATTTAATTTCTGGTTCTATTTTGACAAAAGTAAGCCCCTATTTTTTTGGTTCATGTTGCTCGAAGATTTAGCAAACTGAACATTAAAAAATCATAAAAAATAAAAATGCATGTTTGTATGAGTAAATAATTTTGTTTAACAACATACAAATAGGTAAATGTGATTTAACAGAAGCATTAAAATTCTGAGATCTTGTCTTTAAGAACACTTGGAAAGGAAAATATTTCCCATGTAAAGTGGGAATTAAAAAGAAATCCAGGGCCTGCCCACCGGTGTTTTATGCAGATGGCAGTTGCAGGGCACGTACTCAAACACTGCCATCTGATCCCCACCTCTGTCACACTGTTGGCAAAGCCAGCGTGATCCCTGGCCCACTTGCGGTCTAGGCCACCTGGCTCTCTGCTAGGTAGAACCCAGGCACGTTTCAGGGACTAACCCTGTTGGATCCAGCCACCCTCTCTACTGGATAAGAAACTTTAACCGTACAGATAAGTTAGCCGAAGGGGCAGAGAATGGAGCTAGGCTGTTTCTGAGCAAAAATATAGTCTAAGTGACTTAAATTTTGCCAGAATTTTCAAAAATTAAATGCATCTGGATATCTATAGATTACTCACTGAAGATAAATGCATTTCAACTCTTTCTTTGTGAATATTGTTTCAAAAGAATTAGTATGTCACACTATTTGCTACTATAACATCAAGTCAAAGGCCAGTGTAATTTATTATTATTATGAAATTGCATTTGAGTGAAATATAATACAATAAGGCTTGCTGTGCTGGAGACAAGACACATACTTGAATCTGCTTCCTTTCCAACTTCTCCCTTTCTTGGAATAGTGCCAGCAGTCCCATTTATCGTGGAAATTATCTAGACTCACATTTGTCACAGGGAAAAATATTAAACTTTTTGTTTGTTTGTTTGTTGGTTGGTTGTTTTGTTTGTTTTTTTTGTTTGTTTGTTTGTTTGTTTTATGATTAGGCATACAAAATCTTTTGGATGTCAGTTTTGGTATCCTGTGAACAAATATAGGTGTTTTAGAGGTAAAATGCAAGCCTTTCTGTTCCATTGTTTTTTGCTGTGCTGTGATGCTACTGGGGATGGAGTTAAACTGTGATGGTAGGTAGTTTGCAGAAAATAGCTTGTAGAAGGTACAACATACCCATGTTGCTAGGTATTTTCATTTATAATAAAGGTCAAAACAGATGAGCAGTTGATAGAATGGTAGCTGAAACAAAGGGAATATCCTAAACAAATTTTGAAGAGAGACTGACCTACGTGATTTGTAACCTAGTAAATGTCATTTTCCTGTATTTGTGACTAAAACAAGCAAAGCTGAGAGATAGAAGCGTCAGACACACTGAGATCTGGAAAGGAAAGCTGAAAAGAAAACAAGACTTTTGGTCTATGTGATTAAAAAAAAAAAAAACAGAAAAAAAAAAACTGTGACTGAAGGAAATGTTCCAGTTATTTGATGCTTCTAATATTCAGGAAAAGAGGACTTAATATACTGATTATGTAAACGAACAGGATAGCACTGTAGAAATAGCAAGTTCCATTTTCAGTATCTCCTTTTTGAAGTGTTGTGAAAGACTCTGAAAACTGTCTAACCATTTAGTCAAAAGGGATAACAATAGCATTTAGCCCAAAGTTAACATGCTCTGTTTGAAGATCATACAGGTATCACTCATGCAAATGTATAATTGTGCTGTGCTGAAGTTTTCCATTATGCTTTGAAGTGACTCTTGGGAAACTGGATGCTGCATACATAAAGGTGAAATAGATTAAACTACAATAAAATAAAAACAGTGACAGCAATGTGTACTTTTGTTCCATGATCCTCTAATGGCAGACATTATTGTGGCAGCTGGTAGTCCTGATACCTTAAGATGATGGGTGAGCAGACAGAAAGGCATGTAAACAGATATGTACTATAAAGATGTAGTGTTTCAGTGAGGAAGGAAATCTGCCATAGCACAAATTATTTGGTAGACAACCACGGTACAATATCAGTGGTGCTTTATTTTCTCTTGGCTATATTCTCCGTCTATTCTCCTCTGCAATCTTTTGGCCATTTATGGAAGTGAGTGTCTCATAAATCGCGTTTATGGAGAAATCATGCTTACAGAGAAAACAACATTGTTCCACTCAAATGTATCGGATGTTATTAAAGTTCACAGCACACTGGAAGACTACTATGCATGTCTACATTTCAGCCACTTCACAGTCAGATACCTCAATGCAAAACAACTTTATTCAGTAATTTAAGCTGATATGCCTAAATCTAACCTGAAATGGTTGACCCACAAGTGTTCAAGGGGCTCAAGGTTGAACCTAATTAAAGCAGTGGTCTGAGTTAAAAAAAAAAAAAAAAAAAACACTTTCCCTGCCCTTCCCTTTTTCAGAGTGAGAGATCGCATCTCTCTGTGGTCATAATGATTTATGCTGACTTAAAGAATATCTGGACTATGACCCAAGGCAGGTCCATACATTCTGTTCTGCAGACTCTATTTTGGCAACAAAAATATTGTCAAAGTAAAGAGAAAGGGGGTTAAACTGCAACAAGATCTGACAGCGCTTATCTGCCAGAGCCCTTGGCTCAGCAGGAAACATGGAACACCTCTAGGACATGTGGGAAATCTCTGTTAAAAAAGAAATATAAAAGTCATACCACTTGTAACCACTTGTGCTAACTACAGCACACATACAACATAAGAAAGTGAAAGCAAAAGAAGTTTGGAAGCTCTGCATTAGACCAAGCCTCTGTCCTTTCATCTCTCTTTGCCCACGACAGTGCCAATGCCATGCTCTCCAGTGATGGACAGATTTGTGAGGGTTTCTCCTAGAGAAATATTGTTTGGTAGGTGCACAGAGAGGAGTCTTGATATTGCAGGCTGTGGATATCTGTGCACATGTGGAGAAGTCGGGGTGCTGCAAAAATCTTCACAGACTGAGAGTTTTAGCACAGCTTCCTTGCTAGAAAAACGTCATATTTCTATGGCATCCATTGCTGCAAACCACTGCTGCAAGCCTCTTTCTTTTAATTTTTAAAGGTAAACTTCATTTTACCCTTAAATCCTCTTCTGCATTTTAAAGTAGGAATGGCTTAGAAGCTGTTCCTGAGGTATGTTTTGAAAAGAAGAGATGAGAAAAATCACTAGAAAAGTGATCCTCATCTTTTATATGCTTTTTATTTATCTTTGTGTTTTTCCTCAATCTTCTGACTCTAAAAAGCCTCATTACACACTTCATTAGCAGCTTTCTGAGGCCCTGTAGTGTAGTAGCATCTACTCAGAGTCTCTGAGGGGTGAAATTGGAGATTTACTGAGGAGAGTTTGAGGCCTAATTACAAAGCCTTATCAACTAATAATGCAATCAGTGGGCCACTGGCACAGCGACAGTGTTCTCTGCCACAGTCAATAAGATCTGGGTTAGATTAGTCCACAGGGTTAAGAGGGAATGCTGATGAAGGGCAACTAGTCATCTGGCTACCTAGGAGGCATCTTTTATGGGGTCAGAAGAAGGTCCCTAGCCTTTCTTCCTCTGCAGAATAATAGGAAATTCTCTTAAGCAGTGTAAGACACCTTGTTCTCTTAGAAGTAGCACAGTTGCCTTTCACCAGTGTCTGCTTGAAACCCAGGAAGTAATTGAACCAGATCTCCTGCCTTATTGTAGCGGATACCAGCTTTATGTTGTAGGGCTGAAACCTATTACCCTGGATTAGGGACAGAAAGGGGATTCGAAGGGTCTGAACAAAGTGCTGAGTATTCTCAAGAATAAATCAGGCTTTTGTCAGAAGGATGCAATTATGTGATGGATTGTGATGAAAATACAGTAAGATTCGGGTCAGTCTCACAAGCATAAGTACTCAGACCCAAAAGAAAATATGTTTCTGGTTTTTCATTTTGTTTTGTTTTTATAGGAGGGTGCTTATCCATTCCTGCTTCCAACAAATATGTTACTTTTATTTTCATTTGTAAAAAATGATTCAAGAACAGCTTTTTTCATTTGTATAGTTTTTAGTAAAAATAAATTATAAAATGTGTGTATAGAAACACTTCAGGTAAGGATTTAAAAAATAAGGTTCTTTTTTGTTAAAAAGCAGAAATTATATATATTTCCATTTCTCCCAATTCTCTGTTTTTTATTGTTGTTTTGTTTTGTTTTGTTTCAGAAATTATGTAGTCTCGTTAATATCCTAAACATCAGCATGAGAAAGTCACTTATTTGCTTAAGGCCTATTGGCTTCAATGGACTTACATGTGTGCTTAACTTAAGCTCATGCTCAGATGCTTTACTGAGTCCTGATAGTCTGTAGTTGGCATTTGTTTTGCCTAATTATGATTTCATGCATGTGTACACATATGTGTACAAAAAGCAAATAAAAAAAATAAACAAAGTGAAATAGCTTCCTGAAAGAAAAAAAAAAAATCATGAATATTTCATTCCATAATGGGATTTAGGAACACACATCCAACATTTAAGTTCTGCTTATATCCTCAGACCCCTTTACTGAACTGCTACATGATGCTTTAAATGCCTTTAAGTTTTCATTGTAGCATCTGCCTGAGTTTTGTTGTTGCTGACCAGTTTGCTGCCTAATCCCTAGGGCAAGCTCAAAATAGGATGCTGGGACAAGACTTGTAGGATTAGGTATATGTGCACATCAGTCACCTCTTATAAACAATAGCTTTGAGTTTAGATTTCCACATCAGACTTTTTTTATTACATCCACATGTTGTGAGTTTTGGAGTACAGGTTTGATCGAGCCCACATCCTCTGAATCTTTGCAAAGAGTGAGAAAACTATCAGACTTTTTAATAGTACTGAATGATTTCCTCTCATTCTGTTCTGGTTCTTATTGTACAAAATCCCTAAATACTTACTGGGTTCTCTCCTTCCAGTGATTAGTGGACATTTCATAAGGAGGGAAACAGCAGTCTCCACCTCTTTCCTACCATGTTCTTGTAATAAATCAAATGTTCGATATCTTTCAGACACCTTTTTAAAAAAGGCTATGGGTCAATGATGAAATATATAGGCCTCTTAAAAATTTAATTTGGCCCAAATTCTCATATCTATCACTGATCAAAAAGGAGGCTGTTGTATGGCAGAGATTAGAAAAGAAATTCTGCACTAAATTCTCCAGATTTATGTGTACTTTCAATTTTTCAAAGAACCAGACTAACTGTGCTATTCCAAAGGGAGAATCAGACAATGTCTATACTCCGAGTTCTCCAATGGACTGCATACAGGCACATCTGTGCCCTCATGCAGAGCTCTATTGACTTCAGCAGGGATCCGCAGAGACACAGTATGACTCACAGCTGCTATACAATGGCACTGCTAGCTAAGCTTAATCATTAGATTCTGGTCGATGAGTTATTTCGTGTACCTACAAAGAGATAGTTAAGATAGATCCGGATAGAGAAATTAATATCCATTGAAATGCAAATCTCTTGATAAAATAGGTTTTGATAACTTATGTTACCTTGCTAATCCTAATGCACCTGCCTTTTCAGTGCCCAAGATGAATTCTTTTTACAAATTTTATCTTTTTGTCCCACAATGATACTTCTGAATTGAAGGTACTGATTTAAACAGAGGCGATTGTACCTTCTTTAATGTTCCCATTCATTCTTAGATTTTTTGACAAATGCAGGAATAATCATGCAAATATAAAGATGTGATTCTAGAATATTACGATTCCAGAAATTAATTCGACAGAAAATGGATTTTCTTTATATCCAATGCTCTCTTAATAAACCTGATGATAAGTCCTTTCAGAGTGAGAAAGTGACTTTCTTGCTGCAACTTTTAGGGGCCCTGGAAGATGTTAATTCACCTTTGGTACCTCCTTGACACGGGGTTAACTGGTAGCTGAATATTTGGCAGAAAATAGGTGTTCTGGGGAGTGATCACTGTTTTGAATGTATGTGAGCATATCAAGTAGTGGTCGTGGCAAGTTTACCACATTTGCTGCATTGTTGACATCATGTTCATACTTTTGTAAAAAAAAGTTATTAGGTTTATGACAAAGTATACGATACCAATCACTCAATAGAAAATAATATACAGGCAAACAAAACACGAGAAATAGGGTGACAGAGATCTCTTTCTAATTGGTTTGCTTTCACTGTCAAGTGCTGCTACCCAGGTATCTGAATTTGCTGGGAGAAGTTGGGGAGTTTGTTACTTTTGCTTGGACTCTGGCGTAGCTATGAGGTGTAGGACCACATCAGCCACTAAATCAGGGATTTCAGGGTGTCCTAAAAGGTAAAACATGTTGTTTTACTATTATATGTGCCTTTTAACCAAATAACCAAAATATGCATCTTCTGCAGAACATCCAGTTGTTATCTAAGTCACAGCACACTACTGTGTGCTGTAATTCCAGTTTACAGTAATGTTAGTCATAGAGTGATGACACAGGCTTCAGGAAACAAGCCGCCAACTGTCCTGGGTGTTCATCAGCATCTGAACTCAGTGATGACAAAGCATAGGCTCAGCACTACACAAAGTGACTAAGTGAGTTCTGCAAAGTACTGTGGTAAAGACCACAGAGGGAACGCCTGAAATCCCCCAGCACTACATGCTGAAGTTGTTCAGCTGCTGTTCAGCTGCTTCAGACGCATGCGGTGTGTATTTGTAGCATTATTGACAAGAACGAAAGTTCCTTGAGCGATGGATAATGATATTTGAAGGCAACTTTCTGTAACTTTTGAATGAATAACATTTTGATTCTGGATCGTGGTTATAGCACAATCATAATTTTTACTATGGATTGAGACATTTATCCTAGAGGATTAATTTGAGTGTATATCTTAGAAATGAAAACTAATCATTTCTTTTTATCAGGAAAGAGTTCAAAGTATTAATTGAATGGATGTGAAATTGCTTTTACAGCCTAATATGAGTAACATTTATTTTGCTACAGTCCTTTGAATAAATTTCCCTCCTCTGATAAGTGAAAAATTATTTAACTATCAGGTAATGTCCAAACTCATCCATCAAAACTCAGATGTTTAGCAGTACCATGGTATATTGGGCTTCTTCCTTTAATAAATTATTTCTTTAGAAATTGTTGGTTGTATTTAATGATAGCAATACCTCAGAAGGAACCCATATCTCCATAATGAAATGCTATGTTGTTGAGCATTGCTTAGCAAAGGAGCCAGTTTAATTAATTTCTAAGCAGTTTATAAAATAATTATTTATAATTTAATTCTATTGACCTTTTCTTTTCTTAATGTGGCCCATGTTTTAACAAAGAAACCTCAAATACCTCTTTCACAAACTGCTTCTGAACTCAGAATCCAACATTTTGCCACCTGATGACAAGCAGAGGGTCCAGAAGGGACTCATCTAACTATTTTGAAAAGTACTAAATTAGGAATACCAGACAGATTTAGTAAAGCATATGCAAAGATTTAGGATGATACAAAGCAGGTGACAATCATCAGCCTGCTCCCTGTAGAGAAAAGGAGGTTTAGTTACATACAGAAACTAAATATAGATAGGGAGGCTCTACATCACTTTGCCTAATCTATTATATTTGTCTTCATACCTATGGGAACAAAAAAAATGCCGCTACTGTTCTTGTTTTCATCACTTAAAACCAAATTAGACCCACTATCAGAGAGCTATCTTAATCTGCAAATCACTTTGACAGTAATGATTTAATTAACCTATGTTCAGAGGCATGCATCAATCTCATACATTTTCATTTCGGTTTTAGCAGTTATGGCATAGTTTACCCCTGTCTTGACGTTACAGAAGTATTCTATGGAAGGCATCAAATAAAGGCAGGAAGTAGAAAATGCGTCGAAGAAAATTTCTTAAGAATTAAAAAAAAAAATGCATGAAATTTATGTCTTTTTTTCTTTTTCTTTGAAGAAGAAGAGGAAAAAGGCAGCCCATTTTAGAGAAGCAGATAGCCTAGCTGATGCACTGAGGGAGTAAAGCTATGTCTGCGTTGACCCCGAAATGACCACGGCAGGGATAACAACACATGGAAGTGCTTGAGAACAGATCTCCCAAGTGGAAGGTCAGGGGGTCTATAATCCCATCTGCTCTTGCAGCTAGAGGTGTGGGGGACATTGGGTTGTCTTACATGCCTGACATGAAAGGAGGTGGTCACACATGGAGATGGAGCTCAACGCTACTCGGTCCTTTAGTCAGCACCATGATAAAGGACCTGAGATTCCTCCCTGAGTGCTCCTTGTGGACTGCTTCCAACCCAGCCCAAGCTCACTTAGCAAGGAAGGCTGATCAGTCCTTCCTCGAGCACTGGCCTGTGGTCATGCTCAATGTTTCTTAAATATAAGCAAGGTCATGGTTCGTTCCGCTCTTCGCACCAGGAATGAAACTTGTTGCTTTCTCATTTGCTGAGTGGTCTGGTCCTTCCAGAGAGGAAACTTCCCCTTTCGGGGGAACATGCCCTGGCACACATTGCAGCCACTGCTGAGCTGGGTAACTGCCAACTTGGCCTGAAATAACTGTATTGCCAGTACTGATAGGCATTTAACTGGTGCAAATCCATTTTTCACAGAAACTGCATTTCTGTTAAAGCTACCTTTAAGGAATAAATGTAAGAACTGCCTCTTTTCCACATGAAACTCCAAATTTCTGAAATATTCTTTAATTTGTGCACTCCTGTTTAGGGAGGAACAACACAAGACTCCTGAAATATTTTTTCAGACTTTCTGAGAACTCTGGTAGACCTCATTCACATTTTTTTTTTTTAAACTTCTGCATTCAAAATAAAGCACAGTTATTTTCTCAGGCTTCCTT
This sequence comes from Anser brachyrhynchus, assembly GCF_964034855.1. Lineage (NCBI taxonomy): Eukaryota > Metazoa > Chordata > Aves > Anseriformes > Anatidae > Anser > Anser brachyrhynchus. The sequence continues at coordinate 104,536,968 of NC_137696.1, read as the reverse complement.
TATTTTCCTGGAATGATAAATGAACAATATATTTGACATAAAACATGAAGACTAACATGCCCCTGTAGCGAAAGCATAGTGAAGGGGGCTCAGCATTGTGTTAGGGTCCCGGTCCCCTAAACTGGGAGATGTGTTGTAAGAAAAGCATTTATAAAGCTTTGTGCAGGGGTACCTTATTATTCTTTTTTTCTTTTTAACTGAACACAGTATTTTGATCTTTTGCTAAAATGTATCAATCCTTTGAAAATAAAAGGTCTCTTGATGCCTAACACCTTGATGAAGAACAGATGACAAGTAACAGATTTTATCTATGAAGAAACATTCTGGGTTACTTTGGTTTATGCTTTAGCTCTGCCTCTTGTTCTTGTTCACCTAGACATTCTCTTTTAGGAAAGTTCAACATTAATAATCAGGAGGATTGATGATGTTTAAATATGGTAAAGATATTTAAAATTTCATAGCATCCAGGTGGCAGAACTGCAAACAGATTCCCTGCTTGTGTTAAGGCGTTTGACTACACGAGAACTATGCTGTTCTATACCAGGAAAGATTTTTGACCCTGGGAAATGGATTTGTGAGTCTCAGCAAATTATTGTCTTTAGTGTCTTAATTGATTCCATCTATAGTTTTATACCCTTTCCTTTTTTCTTCCTCTTTCCTTTGTAGTCAGAGCTACCTTCAAACTGCAAGTGACGTGCCTGGGGGTCACAACCTGGATCCCTCTGCAAACTACAATTCCCCAAAGTTTCGCTCAAGGAATCAGAGCTATATGAGAGCAGTGAGCACACTCAGTCAGGCCAGCTGTGTTAGTCAGGTGGGAAATTCTTGTTACAACTTTTCTTATGGGTTAATCACAGATGCAAGAGTTGTTACGAGTGGATGGGTTTTGTTTGTTTGGGATGGGTTTTGTTTGTTTGTTTGTTTGTTTGGTCATTTTAACTAATATCAAACTGAGGATGTGAATTGTCAAAGTAATTCAGTTCTAAAGAATTTTACCTTTGTTCATAATTTAAAGAAAAATATTGAATGCTAGAAGCACAGGGACACCATAACAGACAATATTTTCCTTTTTTTTTTTTCCAGAAAAAAATGTAAGTACTAGTATTTTTATTTTCAGTCTACAGTAAATATTTAAATGTTAAGAAGAAGATTCAGATCGAGCATAGGGTGGCACACTCCTACAATACTTATCTTCTGGAATGATGTATTCTGACTCAGAAAATGTGGGTTGCCAGCTTAAGATATCTCTGAAATCAATCCCTTCACTCTTCTGGAGTGAAAGAATAAGTCCCATCGATTATTCTGTGTACAGGAACTTCTGAAAAGAGACATTTTTACATCCTGCTGGTTTTATATTTGTTATTTAGTACTAATTCATGTTGAATCAGGCCTGAAGAACAAATAGCCTTATCAAGTATGTGGATATTCTGTTTAATAGAGGACCTTATACAAATTTTCCAATGTTTCTAATGTTCGTTGGTCATAACATTTTTTCCCTGTGTTGCTTCATGACATCAGGACCCTCCTCTCTTCTCAGACGCGTACTTTATTTTCCTTTGAGCATTCAGTGGGGCACCTAAGGATATAGTAGCTAATTATATGAGATGCTTATGATTTAAAAAAAAAAAATCTTTTTAAGCATTTTGTATTCATTCACATTCAATTTGTACTGCGTGGCTATTCAGGCCTGGATTCAGCTCATCTAACTTGAGGCTTTTAACTGAGGCAACAACTAGCGCTTCCTCTGTAGTTAATGGAGTGAAAGAGTTTCTTCCAGGACAATGCACATCCTAAGTGAGCTGAGAGCCCTCTGGAAGTGCTTGTCAGTCTTCACTGACTGTAGAGCATTGGGATGTACTACTCTCCTGACAAATGCCCCTCAGTCAATTTCCTTTATTTTTGTGGGACAAATCTAACTATAATCTTGTATAGCACACATCAGAATTAGAAACAGACAGTCATTTTCCAAGCCTTTTATAATTTTTCATAAGCTTCCTTGTGAAATCCATCCCCAACATTTTCATGCCTTGGTTTTCATTACCCTGGTTTGCTTATTTTCCATTTTTATTACTCTGTTTTTGAGAAAATTTGTCAAGAAATAGATCCTGCATTCAAAGCATTCAAAGCAAGTGCTGTTGGCTGTCAAAGATAATGCTATAATATAGAACTAGTCTAACACCTTCTGCCTTTTTGACCATCTCTATGTATGGAAATGTTCACTGAGCTGTCCTTAATGACTAACTGGTTTCAGCAGTGGTTCAAATTCTTCATTCCAATGCACATTACCTGCAAAGATGTCCACAATAGATTTCATTTGCAGTTAGATTGCTCAATTGGCCAGATTAATTAAGTCCTGCTGGATATAATTCCTTACTTTCTTTTTCAGTCTTCAATAACCCACATAATTTTATGTCAACCACGTACTTTCTACCTCACTTTCCGGTTGTTTCCAGATCAGTAATAACTGCATTTGGTAGATACTATATGAAGTAAATGTATTAAAATAACACGTTCTGAACCTTTGCTGTCTCCTGTTATTTTTCCATGACACCATCACCTTCCTGTCCCATCTATGTAATAGCAGTTTGTATGATTTGTGATATTTTTAATGTCTTTTTTTCATGAGATTTTTTTTTTCTTTTTCACTCTTTACCAAAGATCCAGTCAAGAAAGATGCTGGATTCCATAGTTTATATTTCTAATTTAAGTTCTAAAACTTTTATTTTTCTACTGTCAGTGACCTTAGTTTGAAAGAAGTGGTTAGGACTGACTGTGTTTATGGACTACATTACCATAAATTTCCTGATCAATGATGTATGCAAAATATTTCTGAGTAAGATTTTTTTTAAAAAATCTTTTTGAGATTGCATTAATCTACTTAACTTTATTAGAAGCAAATTTCATGAAGGGTAATGTAATTCCTTTCAGAGAAGATTTAGTAGCCAAAGTGTCTTACATGAAATTAAAATATCAGTTATTCATTATCATCAGAAGTTCTGTATGAAATTTCCATTTACTTAATCAAAATCCTAAAACATTTGAAACATTTGCACTCACTCTATTTACATAATGAATAATGTGCTAGGAACAGTAATAATGAAAACCGCACTTAGCACCAATATAGAAAAAGTAAAATCAACTGGATGCACCGTTTAGTGGCACTACTAATTTCACTTGGTATTTATACTGATTCTGATTTCTAGCACTCTCTTTTAAAAAAAAAAAATATCAGAAGCAGTTATCAGGAGGTCATGTGTTTGTCTGTCCAGTGTTTAAATGCTTCCTGTCTGGTTTCGGATAAAGATCATTTTATTGTTATTATTATGTTTATTAGAGATAGTCAGGGCTGACCTGTTAAAAATGGTCTAGGGAGAATTTAGGCACTCATTTCACAACTGCAATTCAGTTGCCTGCAAAGACATTCCCTAATCCAAGCCAGCCCATCTAAACCCTCTTAATCATGAAAGCTTCCTCAAAATGTACAGTTTTGTCTCACGCCCAACCTGCAGGGTCAGCAGGTAGACACTGGCTTCTGTCCAAGCCCTGAGAGGAGCTGGAGGGTGGTGCTGAAACCTCTCAGAGGGACAACCTGGTAGGTGGTGTCACGGCACATCTAGCGTGCTCTGACAGGCAGCAAACATGGTGGTGGAAGTGTCAGACTTAAAATAATGCTGCTGAAGGAAAGGCAGTAGTGGCGGCACCTCATTTTTACATGGTAGTAGAATGGCTCACAGGTAACCAAGAAATGAGAGTTTAGTGTAGGACACTTCTCACCTGAAGGTGGTCCAAGCATTACTTTCTCATCTGACCACCTTTCACACTATTTCAAAGAATGGTTGTTCTTTCACATGCTTCACTAGCCACAACTTTAGATGCAATACTTCTCAAACCTTTCAGAAGCATCACCTCCTTTGAACTCTCAGAACCAAGTATGAGATACCTCCCTGAGCTCCTTTGTAATGAGAGGAAGAAAACAACCTGCTGCACAGGTTGAATGTCCACACAAGTCTTAACCTTGCTGGTTAGTGAGGAGCCCAGGCAATCCACCCTTACCTTTTGGGGACTAATATTAGTGCAGATAATTTCTGTTCTCTGGTGCAGGCAGAACATGGATTTCTGCGCATAGTGACCTCAGATTGGTTGGCTACCACTAAAATCATGTATTTATAATCTTCTGAATAGGCCAAAACATACTAATTGTACAATTAATTGTATGGCATGTGTAATGTACTTACTATACACATATAAACAGCTGATGCAAGTAAAAACAAAATGTGAATGTGATCAGAAGGGATTACTAAATTTTAACTATTTGCTAAAACAGTTCTTCATCAATGTACAGGTGTCCATTTGAGATGTTGAGGCCGTGATGATCACAAAAAAAGCAAGTCAAAAATCAAATGCATTGTTGTTGTTTATTCAGATGAGTGAAGCAGAGGTTAATGGGCAATTTGAATCGGTGTGTGAATCAGTGTTTAGTGAAGTTGAAGCTCAGGCAATGGATGCCCTTGACCTCCCTGGATGTTTCCGAACAAGAAGCCACAGTTACTTGCGTGCCATTCAGGCAGGCTATTCCCAAGATGATGAATGTATACCTGCGATGGCATCTTCCAACATCACCTCAACTATCAGGTCAACCACAGGTAAGCAAATCTACACTGATCCTTCCACTGTTCTGCATGTTAAAATGTGTAGTCTTGTTTTGTAAAAAGATGTTTGATACTGGAAACAATTTCCTGTGCAGTGATAATATCTGATACCAGTATTCTTAGGTTTTTAATACTAAGAATACATTGTGGCTGCAGCTTGGAATAAGCTCCTTCTGGGGAGAATACGGTGTGCATAATACAATGGAGATGAATTTCAGCATAGCCATAATTTGACCTCTCTTTGCCCTGCATTCAGGTTTCCAAGCACAAATAGTATTGCTTACTTTAGAAAAGGCATAGCCAGTTGCATCAATATACTAAATCATGAACACTGGCAATCTTCATGCATTTGCTATTATATATATATTATATACTCATCAATAGCCTTTAGTATTCGTTGTTACACCAGTCATTTTTAGGATCTTTTAACATTCTTGTAGCAACTTTCCTTTCTCTTATTGGTTGCTTAGCAAATATGATATCTTTATTCATTTTAGACTATCAATACAGTAGAGTACTTAGAATTGAAGTACTGGTAGAGAAAAGATTGCACAGATAGCAGTGAAATATCTAAAATGAAATCTATTAACAAATACATATAATACATATTCCTTGCTAAGTGATCCAAACTTACTTTTATGTATGTTTCCAAATACCTTAGTATCAGTTCCTAATTATGGTATTGTCCTTGCCACGTACATTGCAGTGCAGGCTGCCCATCTACAGAAGGTAAAAGCATAGCTCAAAATGTATCATGCAAAAATGCTTTTTAAATTATTTGCTTGACACATGTGCTGTATAACAGACCAGTGGGATCTTAAAAAAGGAGTTAAACCCAGGCCAAATAACAGAAGTTTTCCATAAATATTCCATAAGTAGTATAAAATATTATTTTATCTTCAGCATAGCATTTTAATTCCTGCATGTAACTTTGCATAAAATCAGGAGCTGTGGCTTACTGTGACAAACTCTTAAGGATGTTTCTATCCCTTGTTTAATAGAGATGCTGTCATGATATAAAATGAGATTTTATTGCTACCTCAGAGATTAATGTTTCATCTTTGTCGTATAGTACTGTGTGATTATCATGAAGAGACCTTCTAAGGCAAGGGACAGTACTAAATATCTGTTTTGGTATCTGACTCCAGGTACTGAATTGGAACACTTTCAGAATTATTTTGGTTACCAAGTTAATTGGTTTTCACCTAAGCTGTCTTGAGTTTATATGCTAGATGAACCCCAAATTCTCCTCTGACAGGAAATTATTCTCTCTGGAGTAACAAAGCCAAATAATAGAATATGTTTGGGAAAATAACTAGATTAGGCAATAAACATGTTTGCATCCCAGTGTTTTCATACTTAAGAAAAATGTTTTGCATTGATTAGCAGTCTGCTGGCTAAATAATGAGGTTTTGAAAACTCTAACCTTCATTTCACTCATGGCTTCTGTCTCATCTCAGGAATGATTTATCAGATAGATTTTCTTGCCCAAATATGTAATCTTTCTTCTTTGTTGTGGTGAGGTGATATTGGCATTGAGGAGAAAAAAGATTTATTTATTAAAAAAAAAAAAAAAAAAGGATTTGAGATGTATTCCCAAGCCAAAACTGTGATTCAAAGCCTATGGACTATATACCTGAGTGTGATTTTGTATTCAAATTATTATCTCTGTGCCACTGTCCTCAGCTTTATATAAGATAAATATTTGAATTAGAAATATTTATCTGATTTACAAGAAGAGTAAGGGTTATGTGATTCACTATTAATTGAAAATTTCAGTTGCCAGATAAGTTCTTGTTTATAAAACCCTAGGGGTAAACTCTTCAATATTTCTCTCTTCAGCTCTTGTAGCATGAGAAGGAGATGCTTCATTTCCTATTATTACTATAATTCAAAATTCTTACTTCTTCACCCCTCTCTGAAAATTGTAAAAGAAGCAGTTGTCTGAAATATGAAAATGGTATTGGCAGATATTTAACATTTATACGTGCTTCCTTCAAGTAAATGTCAAAAAAGGTCAAAGTTTTGCATCAGCCTTCAATTCCAATTCAGCTTTTGAATTCTTAGGAAAATTGCATTGCATTAATTCCTTTTCAGCTTCTGATGTTACAAACTCTTCTTGGCAAAGAAACTAAAGCAATTTCTTAGAAAATTAGCAGGCATTGCAATTTAATTATTCCTTGAAATTTTAGTGATATAGGTCATGACTGCCTCTTATCGATGTTGTAAAGCAATCAAATCATAATATGCAGGCTTAGCTAAAAATTAATTCATGTAACTAAAAATGTAAATCTAAAATAAAAATGTTAACATTTGATCTATGAATTCAATTATAAAACTAAAATATGTATTTACAACACGCATTTTCTTAAAATCTCCTTAAATGCATGTACAGCTAGCAAAAGGTAGGAAGGTTGCAAACATAATGAGCATTATGTGGGACATTGCTAATGGACTCTGCTAAGACAGCTTACCAATAGATGGAAAAAGATTTACCATTAGCTCTTCTTAAGTGCATACAACTTCATAGAGAAAGTCAGATGGTTCATCGGTAATATCCATGGTTCTAATGAACACATAACTTTTGCACAGACCCACGTAGTTGAGCTATGTGTGGAACCAGGCTTTCCATCTCTGATGGAGACTGTGTGACAAGGTATAAGGCACTCACTACCTGTTGCCCCCGGTGTAAATGAATGAGACAAGTGTCAATGCAGTGGAGGCAGCCGACATTGTGGGCATGCTGGAAGCTGGACCAGACTCAGTGTGAACCCTGCTAGGTCTCTTCATATTTCTCTGTGGTTAGGACATTTCTATCCATCCTGTTTCATTCTGTAAAGAGATAATGAACCCAGTAAAAAATACTTCATGTTAAAAGCCCTGAATGATGGAGTATCCTTTCTGTCTCTAAACTGTATTCAGTTGCAGCTGCCAGATGCACAGCTGAGAAAATACAGCTCCAGCTGCGTTTGCCTCCCACCTCGTCCCTCCATCACAGACAACATGTAATTTCCTGAATGAGAAGTCACAAAGTGCAGTAGTCATCCTAACTACTACCACCTTACATCTTGCTCTTGCAAGCAATGCTTCACTTTTCAGGAGCGCATAAAGCCTGGGTCGCATTTCCAGGCAATACCAGCTCAGTTCCCTGCTGCGCGGGTATATCTGGATGTATTATGCATTTCGCTGTCAGCGTGGAAGGCTCCTGCCTGGTAATGTCTGGCTAGTGCAGCAGAGTGCTGCAGGGAAGCGTGCAAGCTACCTGTGGTAGCGGAGCTGGATCACCAGCTGGGTGCAGAATGGGTGCTGGCTGTGTAACCCTGTTGAGAAACAGAGCCTGCTAGCTGGGAGCAGTGCCACAGAGCACTTCATCCCACTTGCAATACCTGTCTCAGTGAAAAATAATTCAAGTACCGTTGTACAGCATAGATTGTACTTCGAAACCGTAGCTGACAAGAGGTGTGGAAGATCTTAACCACTCTCTGGTTGTTTCCCCTTTGTATGAAAAGGTCACCTTATTTATGTTACATGCTCTGTATGTAGATAGAGTCCTGTATAAAACGTCCTCTTTAAATCATATAATATTTCAGGATGTTTGCTCTGTTTTTCCTGTTGATATTGTTGATATTGCTTGGTTTTGCCATGAATGTTGAAATACGGAATTGCAATGACGTTGGAGCTAGCAGTTAGGATCTTGTGTAGCAAAGCAGAAGAACATGTTGAGAGAGTAGTTTGGAACTCACACCTCTGGCCATCCAGGTGGACATCCCAAACCCCAGGTCATTGTAGATTCAAATGTGAGGGACAAGCTCACTTTCTCCTGGTGGCATTTTCATTTTATTGAGACAGACACTGTGGCTCTAGTCTGCTCCTCAGGACATTCTCCTGTCAGGTGGGATATCTGCTCAGTGAATATTGCTTTTATAGGCAAAGTAAAACAGCTTCAACAGAAGAGACTGTACATATTCCTGCATATTCTTTATGTAGGAATTGAAGTACTCCATTCAGGTAGGAAATCATTCTTCCAGCAAAAGGAACTGACTGTGTGGCCTAAGTTCTTTAGCTTTAAGGTAAATGAATAAAAGGGAAGCATCATTATCAGTTTCTTAAAACTAGTTCACATTTTCATGTAATCCAAGTTATTTGGCAACAACAAAGAGTGTTTTTTGATGAATGGTTTAATAACAAAATAAAAAATAAAAACCTTCACCTAGCTATGGACTTCAGCACAGTGGGGATTAGCTCATCGCACATAAAGAAATCCTGAATTTATTCTCCTAATGTTAAGTGTCAGTCCAAGATTACTTCTTCTCCAGCTTCAGGGATTTTCAGAGAGAAATTTTAAGGACTGCTAATTTTAGGGCCCAAAGTGGCCCTAAGTTGTCAGCACACACTATTTCAATCACTTGCCTCATTTCTCTAGAAAATGTAGCATAATACAAACCTTTTGGATCAGCTGTGTAAGCACACCCTTTCAGCTAATTCACACTGGGTAGCTCTACTAAACTTGTGGTTACTGAAGAGATGATACTGAAAAGGATCAGAAATATGGAATTGTCTTTTGTGCATTTTACTTTTCTCAGCCAGTAGGACTGTACTTGGCAATGAGTAAATGTTAGAGGATTCCACATTCACTGAACTATTGAGCACTAATTCCAAAACCAATTAATTCAAACAAGGTCACATTGCATGAGGGAGTTTTCAATTACAGCTCATACTGTTGCTCAGAATGCCTGAGGAATTGCAGGTTTCCTTTCTCCTGGCTTAAAGCTATTTTCAGCTTTCCATTTTCGAAATAAGGGGCTATGCAGGGTGAATTTTTATAGTGCGTGTTTGATATTAAGCCAGAAAATGTACATTGTCACTAAAGAGCTTGCGTAGTCATGTACCTACAAACATGAGAGCATGAGAATGTAATAATTCATCTGGAGGTCATACTGTTTCATAGTACGGAATCCAAAAGGACCAATTCCCTGGTTGCTATCTGAACACTAATGACAATAGTTATAGATGTGTGTTTGGTTGGTTGGTTGGTTCAAAGATATGAGGATAGGCAAGCGTAGGCAATGGTGAAGTCATGGAGCTGCTACATGTGGAGCTACTTTATAGAGTCCAGCAAAGGACCATGAAGATGGTGAAGGGACTGGAGCATCTGTCCTGTAAAGAAAGGCTGAGAGCTGGGACTGTTCTGCTCTGGGGTCATCTTGTCAATGTATTTTAGTATCTGAAGACAAAGTGTAAAGAAGATAGAGACAGTCCCCTTCCAGTATTGTCTAGTGACAGGGCAAGAAGCAATAGAAGCAAACTGAAACACAGGAAGCTCCATCTGACCATTAGGAAACACCTTTTTTAACTCTGATGGTGACCAAACCCTGGCACAGGTTGCCCAGACGTTGTGGAGTCTCCCTCTTTGACGATCTTCAAAGGCCGCCTGGACACAGTCCTAGTCACCCTGCTCTGGGTGTCCCTGTTTGAGCAGGGGTTGGCCAGATGACCTCCAGAGGTCCCTTCCATCCTCAACTGGTCTGTGATTCTGTGCCACACTGATTTTGACTATGCAGTGCTGACTTACTGCAGTGCAGCTGTGGTCATAATACTCCATCCTCAAGTGCTATCTATATATATTCAAGATTCGAAAAATGCACTCTTCAGTTCCTAAAAAAAAAATGCTTTATGATCTATAAATTCATGATTTTTTAAAAATTTTCTCAAGAATTAGATACTCCATTAAGGTGGCTGTTTAGATCTTCTTAACCCAATGCACTGTCTGGGAAAACCTAGCCAAACGGGGGAAAACATATGCATGAATTACTGTGTCCACAGTTTCTGTTTTCTCTATACTGAGAATAGAAATAAACGCTGTGTCTTAGGGGTTATTATTGGTAACCATTGCTAGGTGATAGCTTGCAGTGATGTCCACAACAAGTATATTTAAAACTTCACACAATTTTAAGTCCAAATAAGATATAGAAGGCAGTTTTCTCAATTATAATTTGCCTATTGACTTTGCTTAATTACTGTTGGGGCCCCATGGAATTATCTGGCACTCTAATTCTCTGCAGGAAGCATACCATATATCTGTGGGAGCACTTGAGGATCCTGAGTTAAGACTTTGATGCTGTGCCAACTTGTGTGCTTATACTGTGAGAATAAATCTTATACTAACAAAGAATGAGCCCAGCTCTACACTTGGATATACACACATCATTTTCATTGCTCTGCGTGTATCTGGGGGGAATAATTAGTCTTTAATTCTTTTAAATATATTGAAGTTCTGATGCTATGCTGACACTGCCATTTTATAGCAGCTCTACATCACGAAAGTGGCCCAGGGAGTCGCTGGGATGAAGGTGACACAAGTTCTTTGGTTTGAGGAGTTCAACAGGGGATGGCCAAGGGGTCGCTGCAACTGTTTGTAACTCTGGGATTCCGTGAGACTGGAGGAAGGCTGTGCTAATCAGGGCTGCCTGGCTGCCTGGCCTCTTCAGGCTGATGAGGCATGAAAACAGTTGGAACAGTAGCCAGCAGCTTTTTATAATTTTCATTCTCCTTCGTACAGATGAGCTGCAAAGGCAAAGATTAAAAATAAAAAAAAAAAAAAAAAGTCCCTGCCTTGCATCTATGGTTAGTTTAAAAAATATGTAATGACTGTCTTTCCCTTGCTCCTGCTGTTCTGTGCTTGACATAGTTCCTCCATAACCTATTAGATTTGCCAGACAGCTGTTTTTTCTTTTATTAAAAAGGCCACCCATGCCCCCTTTCCTGGCTGAATTTGGTTTCAAAGCTGTCTGTGGGATGAGTTTTCATAGTTTCCTCAGCTTCGTTTTCTGAATGGTATAAAAAAAGAAAAAAAAAAAAAAGGAGTGGGTAAGAAAGTAAAAAAAAAAAAAATCATGCAAGGAAGGTGATTCACTACTCAGGTGTTTGAAGCCTTCCTGACATGATAGAAGCTAACAGTGGCAGGGGTAAATCTCAGCCCAGCTATTTAGCTTGATGCTGGCAGGAGGTTTTGTCCTCAGGTGTGTCTGTGCAGCTGGGAGAAGCTTGCAGGGTGGGTGAGCCTTCACCAGCTGAAACTGGTGCTGAATACTGCTTCTTTTCACTTGTAGTAAAAAGGAAGGCAGGACCCTTCTCCTGGCAGCAATTCTCCTTCTGCATTCTTCAGTGAATGAATAAAATCCCTCTAATGAGCCTTCCCGGAAGCTCTGCATATGTTCAGTCCTGGGTTTTGTTGAAGGCATGTATGTCAGGAGCCAGAATGTGCACTGGAATTAGCATGCTTTCTGTGCTGGGTATGGAGAGGTCACTTTGAGTTCTGACATTTGAATTTTCACTAGCTCGCATGCAGTATTTCATCCACTGGGGGCCTTGGTCCATCAGCTAGTTTAATAACTGTATTCAAGTTGACCACACTTTGCTTGCAGGCAAACCGGCCCTCAGCTTTGTTATGCCTTCAATACAACAGGGATGTGAGCTGTGTTGTAGCTTCTTTACGGTACATACAATCTTCAAAAAAAAAAACAAAACAGTGTGCAGACACTGGGGAATTCCTCTCCACTGGGCACTAGCAAAGGTACGGGGGCCTGTAAAGGGTGTGTGTGAAGTGACAGAGCTGCGCTTCAAAATTATGACAAGCCCTTTAATGGCAGGGCAGGTCTTGCTTCCGTAGGGTGCCTTCTGCCACTAGAATGTCCATTGGCTAGTAAAGCTATTTCTAAAAACGCATTATCAGACATTTAGGGAAGCGAGTTTAGGTGCTTTCACTACTATTCTGCTTTACGGTGAGGGTGTTTTGATTAATGCTCACCACTTACAAATGTGCTTCTCCTGAGGGATATTATTTCTAACTTGTAAAATTGCCTTTTCCAGGAGAACAGATTCCTAGTGGGCAGCTGCCACTCAAATCCATCTTAGTAACAGACAGGCATGAAGGTAGAGGCAAAGCAAGTTCTTTGCTATTTAAATAAAGTTGTATCTAGATTTGAGTAGAGAGACACAGAAGTAAAACAGAAAAGCTTTTACAGTAACATTTAGTTTTACTTCTAACAAATTCTCTGTTTTGTTAATGTAAAAAACTTCTTGGGATGCTTGCACCTCTCTGCCAACCCTTCAGCAACTCCCATCCTCTATTTTCATCTCCCTCAAATGGAGTTTCATGAAAGCTCATATTTAAGTCTTCATTTCTGTGCCAGACATTTTGTTCAGACTCGAAACAACCCTGGAAGGGCAATTGGTAAACCCAATACTTTCATTAAAAGTAAAGGTGCTATAACTGGTGACATTCCCAGGGCATAACCAGACAGAATTTGCCTTTCGCCAGACAGGTTAGCTGGATGAAGGGGGATTTGGCTCCAGATCAAGTCATATAAATGTATGTACTTTAATGCAAACTAGTTGTCTGATCCCATGGCAAAAATAATCAGATTCAGTTCAAAGATAAGTGGCTTGTACCATTTGGGACATTTACATGGGACCTACAAGAGAATTGCCTCCTCCTGGACAAGCTGCTGTATGCTAGGCAGAAGAGCCTAGGACATCTAAAAAGGTATTAGGTATCTATGTTAGGTGAGTTTGACTCAGACTCAGTACAGCGTATGGACCCTACTGAGCACTAACAGAGGTGTCTTACCTAATAGCATGCTGATACTTCATAGAATCATAGATATCCCAAGTTGGAAGGGACCCATAAGGATCATCAAGTCCAACTCCTGACACCACACAGGTCTACCCAAAAATTCAGACCATTAAGAACATAATAAAATTAAGACCATACTTACCAACAAACACTGTACTCTGTAAATGAATTGTTCCAGCACGTGGAAGGGGTAAACCTTAGTCTCAGCAAATAACCTGGTATGTAAAAACCATATACAGTGGAAACCACAGTTTAGACAAATGCCAAAGCAATCCAAGCTGCTCATTACTGCTCCTCAAAGGCAACTAGAAGACATCCAAACAAGTCTGAGGAAGATATTGAGTTTGAAGTGAGTAACCTATCACTTGCCTTTCTGAGACTAAGAACACAATACCAAAGGCATATCAATGAGTCATGACTTTTTATATGCATTTCTTTTTCTTATATTAAATACAAATGAACCTTTGGGGATAGTTCTTTGTCCGGAAAAATATGTATATTCCCACTCCTAGTCTCTATCCCCCAGTAGAAAAAAAAATAATAATAATAATAAAAAATAAAATTTCAGACAAAAATTCATCTCACCTAGTACGTATATCTAAAATGTAGCTAGCTGTCAAATGCAGTGACATTAATGTCCTATTATACTCAATGAAATGTGATTTATCTTCTTTAGGATTGGTATCTGTTATGAGATAAGTTGTTCTCTGGACGTCCCTATTTCTCCCTGTTGCCTATAAAAATAGTCTACAATGATGACATAGAATGGGAGGTAAAAGTCAGCCCTATTCATATTGCATTATAGGATAAATCTAAAGATTAAATCCTGGTCCTGCTAAAATCAAGAGTAACTGACTTGGAGAGAGCATGCTCTGACTTGCAGAGTTGAGAGCTCAAAACCCAGTAGCATCATTTGCTGCACCTAAATATAGGACCAGTAGGCTGCAAGTATCTTTCTGAGCATTTTTTTTCCACACTGACACCAACTCCAAGAGTATCTTGGGTAAAACGATTTCTTGGTTTGACTATTGCCTGTATTGTTACCAGTCTCAAAAGAGCTTTGTCCAGACTTGCAGCTCTCTGTAGATTAAAAGAATGATTTAAAAGTATTAAATTATCCTTAATTAAAATATTTTGTAATCATTTCAATTCTTTAACACAGGGCCATTATCATAACACACTGTTAAAATTATTCTACTGTGCAACACTTCCTTAAGGTTAACTGAGCAAACTGTTTTTCTCGTCCTACTCAGTTTGGAATTCCTTTCTGAAAGTTAAAGAAAATTACAAACTACATATAGCTACTGTAAGAATGTGAACAGAAAATATACAAACAAAAACAATGATAAGCCTACGTAATATGTCTGTGAGTGCATTTCAAGAGGCTGCTGGAAATTATTTGACTTGAGTGATAAGGGTATGTGGGAGGTCAAGAAAAGAGGTTTTTTTTTAAGTACAGAATGACAGCAATATTGGTTTGAATCTGTTCTACTGAAAAACATTTACAAAATTTCTATTGCTCTCAATGTGAAAAGAGTAACCCGGTAACAGCAGCTCTTAGCTTTTGGAGCTGTTTTTTCTCTTTGCTTCTCACTGTTTTGGTGGTGTGACATGCAATCGGTATTCCAGAAAAGCCTCACATGCATTCTATAAATTAGAGTATAGTTCAAGGTAAGTTTTTCCTTCCTGCAACTGAAAAACTAAGATGATGTTCTTTAAGGCAACTTCAATATTTTAGAGGCACATAGGAACTGTTTAGAAGAGCAAAACAGCTGTCAGCACTTTGCTTTGCCATCTACAGGATGCTGGTTAGGCTATAATTTTTCACTAATTAACTGATCTAAAATAGAACCCTTTGCAACTAGTCCATCAGCAATCCATGAGGTTTGTGTTGCCCACATCTCTTTTAACTTTGGCAAAGTCTTACAGTTCCTGACCTTGATGTCTTGTTCGATTTGTATTTCTGTTTTGAGACTAACATTAATTACACTGTCAAAACAGATTTTATCGTTTACGTAACATGGGCTGCCTACAGACCTAAGTTTCCTCAATATGGCGGTAATGACTTACGCACTGAATTACTTGATTACACTAATTCCTTTTATACCGCTCTCCTCCAAGTTCTAACTGGGAGATTGCAGTGTGTTCTTAGACTCCAGCTTTTTCCAAATTTAATGGTCACATTTCCACTTAATTGTTTGTTTCCTGTACAAAATCAGATAGATGTACAGAACTTAAGCCTAAAAGGATCTACTCTGATTATTGAGTCTAACCTAATGCACACACAGATTTATAAAAATATAGCATCCAGTAATTTTGCCTTAAGCTGGTAAATTGTTATTGAGGTTATGTGTCATATAAATGATTTCTTTTCTTCACAAGTGCTATATAGGTTCTATTTGGCAGAGACAGGTCAAAACCAGATGCTGCATAGAAATAACATTTTATATGGGGTTCATATGACTGCAGTTTCTCAGTGACATGTCATTTTGAAAAGCAATTTAAAAAAAAAAAAAAGTAATTTATAAGAAGCACGAACTGTGCCTGTATCAATAATACATTATGATAAAGGTCCAGATCCTGAGTTTGTGTGAATTGGTCTGATTACACTGACTTTCAATATCAACTTCAGCAGGGCTAAACAGCATCGTCTGGCCCAGTGTCTAACACTGTGCAATCAATTTTAAAACAATGGAAATGCACAGGGTTTGTTTTTAGTACTTCTTTGAAGCTTCTAAGGGACCTTGGGCCAAACCATTACTAGCTGCTATGCAGTAGGCCCAGGAGAAGGGTTTGGAAGCTGAACTTCTTATCATTTAGGACAGCTGGATTAAGAAATGTAATGTAATTCAGATTTGGCTAGATGCTTAAAATCAAATTCCACACAGCCTTGCTTTAACAACGAGCTCAAAAGGGAGCAGGTGTGATGAAGCTCCCACCTTTCCAATGAACACAGGTAACAGAAGACAGGAGAGATTATGTCCCAGTGCATGCCAGAGTCCTACCGGTGCCTTCATAGGGACAGAGTGGCTGGATGGAGCACATAGGTTGGATCTCAGCTATGTAGGCATTTCAGAATTGTCCTGATTTGAGCTGGTTGTCCCTGATTCTTTTTACCTGCATAAAATGATTCATTGCCTGGTAAAAATAATAATAACAATAATAAAAACATCTAAGATGAAAACAGAATTTCCCCCGTAACTGCTTATTTTTCTCCTGGGAATTCTAAAGAGATCAGACAACTTAAGAGTTGGATGACTGTCTTTTAAATGGCTAATGTGAGGTGAGATGGATTCCACTTCATAGTTCTCACATACTGACTGTGTCTTCAAAGTATGATAAAACCGATTGCTACTATAAAACCCTACTTTAAAAAATGGCACAGGATAAATGCAGTACTTTGCTCCCTTGGCCTATGGCATGAGACCATCATGTTGAGACATAGCAATGTGAGATCCTGATCAATTAACATCTGACTTTAGTGTCTGACAAATATCCAAGTTTACCTAAACATAATACATGTAAAATACCCATCAGGGAGAAAAAGATAAACAAAGTTATAATAATGTTACAATAAAGTTACAATAATAATGTTATAAATGCTTACCACCCAGACAATGCCTTGCTTTATGTAGCTTAAGCAAAATGTAGCCCGTCAGATAAAACATGCTGGTAAATCTCATCTGGGTGCAAGCAGTCTTTCTGAGAAAATATCTCATAAAAATATCATCATAGATGTATCATCTGTTTCTTACTGCTTGGTCTGGAAAGCAAGAAACAGGATTCTTTTCACAGATATCCAAGCATAAAAATATTTTATCTCAACTGAGATGGAAAGATTCCTGGCTCCTTTATTGGCTAGGATTCACTGCGGAGGACAGAATGGGAAAAGGCAGAAAGCAGGAAGATACAGTAATAAAAACAAAGTAACCCTCTGATTGTGTTTGAAGGAAATCAACCATAGATTCCATTAAAATTATTAATATATTTAAAAACAAAATTTTCTCTTGAATTTCAAGCACAGTATGACATCGGTAATTTTAATGACTATTTTTACAAGGTTTGAATCTCCTTACAGTTCAAAAAAACACTCTCATAACCTTGCAAATGGAGAAACTCTTGAACATGAAAATCCTTCAGAAATGGCAGGATCTTTCACTAGCAAAGCAACAAGCAAAAGTGTGGATCTTCCCAGGGAGCAGCAAAGAGAAAGGCTGGAGGAATCAAGATTGTACTGGAAAGTGGCATCTTCCTTGCCCGGTCTACATTCACATGCAGCTGTGGTTTCAATTTAAGTAAGAAGTGGATGTGAGCTTGAAGGACAGTCATTTACATTCAGTTAGCGCTGCCTAGGGTCAAGTAATGGAGCGAGATGTTTTTTTCTGGGTAGAGCCTGAGCACATCCTGCTGCAGCACTGGAAAAAGGAAGTAACCCCCAAATCAAAGGTGTAGGTTTTGAGGTAGCCACTGATGGCACATATCTAAAACAGCAGACTAAGTACAGACTAATTTATCTTAACGTTTCCCCCTCATTGTAGCTGATCACTTTTTCTTAATTAAGTAACAAGGCGCTACAAGTAACAAAACTAAGCATTTCTAAATCACCTCATTTGGAGCGAACTTTAAAGGTACAACTAACCCAAGAAGGAAACCCCTTTTCTAACACTTTAGCATCTGACTTTAGGAAAAGACAGACTGTTTTTGTAAAAATTAAACTGACCAGTGTGACACCTCATTCTGCTTTTAATTATATTTTTCATCAGAAACCAGTGTATAATGGGAGTTGACAATAGTCACAAATAGGAAGATGTGTCCCAACATCCTCTCTTTTCAATAGAGTCTTGTATTCTTATTTTTGACATGCATGGATTAGTAGAAAAATGATCAAACAGTTTATTCTCTTAGTGTGAAATTAACTCTTTCAGTGGATGGGATGTCTTTTCTCAGAAGTCCTGTTTCATTTCTTGATGGTATTGAAATGTTCATCATTCTTTGCTTTGGGAGGTAGCTGTTGTACATCCACTAGTGCCTTTTTAGTTTAAGAGCAGATCAGAAGTCCTGATGACCATGATGGCACATAATGAAGGAACTTCGGGGCATTTGAAGAACAGCCATGTTATCTGTGACTGTGAAAACCTTCGCCTAGAACAATGTTCAGCATGGTCAAAAGGCTATACCGACAGCTGAGTAAGCTTTTCATGCAGGGTTAGATTTAACTGTGGCATTTCATTACAGAAAGGTCTCTTTTTCCTCTTCTGAGATGGTTGTAGCATTAGCATTCACCTTCCCTGTGTGAAACAGGAGACCTAGCATTAGCCTAGGAGCCCTCACGGTGTTTCCCTCAGTGCTGTGGTGCCTCGGAGAAATCCTGTCTGCCTGCAGCAGTGTGCCCCGGGGAGCTCTGCCTCCAGGGCAGCGCCGTGCTCCCTGCAGAGTAATTATCCTGCTTCTGAATAAGCCTCCTTGCAAAACTAAAAGTACGGTTTACTCCTGCCATGTGTCATAAGGGACAACCGTTTCCTTTAATTGATGGTGCTTTTATGTAAATTCATCATCCAGTTAACTTTGTGATCTCAGCCTAAATAATGTTATTTTGACTAAGTGCTTAGTGGTTATATTGATTTGTGAAAGCCCCTCAGGTGATTATATCTGGCAAATGGACCAACAGCAGTGATTTATAAAAAGGCTGCCTTTTGAAAGGTGTTCTGAATGTCACCTACAGCCACTGATATTTCATCAAATGTATCAAGTCTCTCCTTCTCTCTTTTGTCTTTAAATCTCTATGGATAACCTGAAGTTATATCTGAATTGAATCATTTTAGTCATTTTATTTCTAGTACAAGCTGTGTTTGCACTGAAATACAGGCAGCGTAACTGACTGATTTCTACAGCTATTTCTACAGTAGCAACAGCAACCTTAAGCAAGTTTAGTCAAATGCAGTGCAGATTAAGAGGGATATTCTGCTCCAGGTATATCAAGTAAATAACAAAACTTCCAGTTAATTAAGAACTATTGGGAAACTTTCCTTGCAGTTCTACTGTATATGTCCAAACCGTTAGTTCTCCAGTGCTGTGTTTGTCCTCTTGGTTACTGCTGTTTCCATAATACCTGATTCTCTGCTTCTGACCGATGCTTCCCAGCTGGTATCACAAAGAACATAAAAGAGATTAATGTGTTTTACAGAGCATGTCACTTGTAGCCATTGCTGTGCCAGATTCAGCACTGACAGGGAATCTTGTGTATGTGAGGGGGGAAGTGGTCATCTGGCCGTTAAGGTATCAAGCATAACTTGCGTGCTGGGAGAAGATAACTGGAGCCGACATAAATGGGCACTGCCCTCTTTGCATAAAGGCAATGATCCTTACGAGAACAAATTGATGTGTTACACCTTTTCCTGCCTGAGAGCCAAATTAATGCACATTATGCTGCCATGCTACCTAAACAATTTATACATGGTTTTCATCATCATTTAGTCTAGCCCACCATGAAGCAGCACAGAACCATTTTGTTTTCTCTCCGTCTTCAAATGTTCTTTCCTAAAGGAAGATCCAATGGAGCTGATTGCATATATTTATACTGAAGTGCAAGTGCCTGAACAGTTAATGCTTTGATTCAAATGGAAGTCGGAAATAGCCATGCAGTTAGAATTAGAAGAATGTTTTTTGACAATTTTTATCTTTTTTATTATTATTATTAGCTAACAGATGGAGACAGACTGTATCCTTTGATTTCCAAAAATAATTTTTCCTGCTTTATTAAAAAAGACCAAAAAAAAATCAGCTTTCTATATTAAGATTGCCTTTGAATACAACAGGAAGGAAAGATTCAATTTCTTTTTCATAATTCCTTCTGTGTTCAGTTTAAACATTAAAAAGATATATTTTCCTCTCGTGCTGTCTACTCTTTTTCTCTTTGCATTTCAGAGCAGCTGCAGATTTTACAAATTGATTAACAGTGTGACAGAATGGCATTGCTTTTGCTTTGCTTGAGCCTCATTCTTCAGCAGCAGGATTGGAGAAATATCAGGAGTGCCCAGCATGTGCACACCAAAACTCCTCAGAAAATAGTAATAAAATAAACAGAAATCTCTGGTCATGTTCTGTGAGCCCTGTAAAAAATATATATATATATATTATCCAGGATTTATGTTTTGTATGTCAAAATATGAACCATGCCTCTACTTATGCTGATGTCCACAACTTAAATCAGTCTGAAGTTGTACCGAGGCAGCTCTGCCCTCCTGATGCTCTGCTTTTGCATGTCCCCATCCTTGTGCTATATCTCCTCTGCAGTTGTTGTGCTGGCTCTGACACCCTGCTTGTCCCCTGACACCCTGACTTAAGACTAGGATGCTCCATCCCCATTTATCCCAGTTCAGTTTTCTGCCCCGACTCCCTGTAAGGCCTTGGGCACTGCCCTTGGCCAACCCTCAGTGCTGGGTTTACAAAACCCACCACAGCTCTGGAGTTTGTAGGCTGATGGACCAAAACATGAGGAAGACATGAAGCAACACTGGGGAGGTTTTGTATGCTTACTTTGAACTAAAAACCACTAAGACCAATAAAATTTGCAAAGTAGCAAACCATGCAAAGCTGACAGGGGCTTCTCTCCACCAGCATGAGAAGGGGATGAGGAATGAAGAGGAAGTTCCTTTCCTATTAGGAAAAAGAAATGTTTCTTCCAATATATGGACTTCCCATGGTACTTATGTCCACTGGGGACAAGAATTAGAGCTGTTACAAACAGACATTACTTCTGATAACAGGAACGTTCACTGAAGTAACAATTAATTACAAAAATATTTGAAAGTGACATAAAATTTCATGCTTTGGATCTTAAGTCAACACTTATTATTAGAGACCTAAGACCAAGAATGAACAATAAAAATATGGGTTTGATGGTTACTTTCCTCCTGTAGCATATTCTTAATTTATTACAGTTATCTCTTAAGTCAGTAACACATACCAAGATTATTTAAGACCAGTCTCAGTCACATTATTCATTTAAGTTAGCCTATTTACTTCCCTGGAACAGCTTGAGTGATTAAAGCAAATAGAATTTGGTGGTAAGATTTGCCTCGTAAATCCACGCCTCCATCCTCTTACCTGATTTTGTTAGTCTCCAATTAGTCCCAGATTTCTGTGGCTCTGAAACTGTTGGTCCATATATGAACTCATTAACTGTGCAGAGATGGATTTGTTATTCCCTGCTCTACATTTGATCTCTGTGATTGTAGCTTAGAAATTAACTGGATTTCTTTCTGCCATATTTCACTGTGAATATGCATACAGTTTCTCATCAACTTTCAGTCTTTCTACTGTTTACTTCTCCTTGTCGAATATGCTTGTGGCTTTTTTGTTTGCTTGTTTTAATCTAATTCCTTTTTAGTGTTCATGATCAAATGCTTGCCAGAATACCACAGTAACAGCAATATTTTGTGAATCTAAGATGTATCACCCCACTGAAAAAAAATCGGGAATTTCCAAAATTCGATGTTCAATCCTTGGTAGAAAAAAAAAAAAAAAGAGCAAGTGACTGTTTTGCTGTTTGGTTTTTCCACATGGAGAATCAATCTTTTTTAAAAATGTGAATGAAAATGAAGTAGCTATGGAGTGTTGCCACACAGTTTTAACACTTTTAACACTGATGTTAATTAGATAGAAAAAAGTGATCTGCTACCAGAGTAGCAGGGATACACTTGCTTGTGGTGTTTCATTATCACATTCACCATATATTTCATTATTCACTGGATGAAGATAGTTGGTAAAAACAGTAAATTAGTTATAACGGTGATAACCTGTCTCATGCTATAGATAAAAGTAGCTTTCATATCTGGATTTCACTGACTCTATTTTTCCCCATTTTCGCTATTCCTAATGTTTCCCAGCATTTTGATCACTTGCATCTACATTTGCAGGGGGAAGTGAGGGAACAGTATTGTGGCAACTCCTTTAATGGAAACATTACTTAAAGACATTGCTTAAGCTCCTAAGACACTGTCATAATTTCCAAGCATTACAGTCTCTCCCTTCTTTCATGAGCTTCTTGTATTCCCTAAAGCAGTTGAAAAATATTGGGGTTTTCTTTCTTCTTAACTGCTGGTTACAAAACTGACAGGAGATAAGATTTGTGATAGGACAACAAAACTGCACTTCAGAAATGCACACAGTCCCTGAATCTGAAGAGCATGCTTTCACGTGTTTCCCTCTGTTAGAGCAATTTAGCTCAGAGCAAGACTCTGTTTAAATCTCTACCAGAATTGAGCTACATCAGTAGTAATTCAAAATGTGCGTCAAATGAAGGTTTTCACTTCCTAGCTCTGCCTCACTCTCTTTTATTTATGAACACTGCTTTATTTATGATTATCAAGAATCAAAATTTAAGAACAGCTTTCTCTAGGCTCGCTTTTCTATTATGCTGGCCTAGTCAGTCAGCCTCAGTGGTCCCAAGTATTAGCAAATTCCTAAACCTGTCTCTTCCCTCCAGAGAGCTGCAACATAGACTGATATTAAAAAGCACAACTGGAAAGGTGTTCCTTGTGACTGCATTGCTTATCACGTCATGTCTGTATAATGAGAAGAGGAACATCTGTAGGATCTCTGTTGGACTTAAGTAACCCCAATTCCAAGGTTACCAGAGTCACCCTTATAATGTCCAATACATTTAAAAACACCTGAAAAAGGCAAACCTTTGTGTTAAGTCATTCTTTATCCTGATCTCTGCATGTATATAATATGCTATTTCAGGATTTTTGATACAAGAAAATATAATAATTTTCTTTATGTTCCTGTAATTATATGGGATATGATTTGGGTTTGATTTTCTTCTACAGGAATGTAGAAAGCTATATGACAATGCACTTTTGTATCAGTCAATAATTTTACAAATTTGAGAATATGTTCTTGGGGGAAAAAACACTTCCACAACAGAAATGCTTATATTAGTACAAGAATAGTATAGAGGGCTTAAGCAATTAGATAACTGAACTGTGTGATATTAATCACTAAATACCTATCTCTATGAAATCTCAAAAATTTTATAAGGACACAGTACTGGCAGAATCCTGCATCCTGTAGAGTTTTCTTGCATGTTTTATTGACCCTTTTTCTCCAAGACAAGATCCACATCAAAGCAGCCTCAGACATTTTCTGCTCATCAGACTAAAATTCTTACTACTACTCATGTATATCCAGTTCTCCTAGTGTTTCAGACCCATTTTCATATCTGTATTTCCATATTATCTGCATTTAAGTATATAACTCTTCGACGTATGTTCTAAGGTTTAAGGCTTACTACAAGACAACAGATAAAATGTCACTGGTTTTGGTATTATTTATTATTTTTGTTGTTGCTATACATGTATCTAGTAGCTTTTCATAAAATAAAATATTGCATGCCTGAAATTTCTTGTGTTAAATATATTGTATATTTTTAAAACAGAGGCTTCTTGTGTAAGTAATCGGTCCACCTGGAAGTACTTCTAGAGGTTAAAGTGTGGCATGAAGTAGAAGTTTCTGTTCTGTTCCAGTATATTGACATTACTTTCTTTAATACACTGCATTGATACCAAGCCTACAGTTCAGATTAATACAAGAGAATAAAAAAAAAAATCCCTTTATTTCTCTTATCAGCTTTACCCCATGCAGAAACCACCTCAGCAGCTCCAGCATGTACCTGCCCAGCCCTAGTCTCGAGGCTTAGACACACACACACAAATCCTCACTAACTCCCTTTCATCTTCACCATAATCTGGGACTCCCATTTCCACCCCTTGCTTCCTGGATGAAATAAAATGTTGCTATGGATACCCGTCTGACTCTGAGAGATGCTCTGAACTAACGGCGAGGTTCACAAGGAGCACTATGTTGTACCGTCTTCATTTTCAACTAGCATAACCTTAACGTTAAGGTGAAAATGTTGTGAGTTTTCCACCAGACTAATCTTGATTTCTCTCTTTTTTTATTTTTTATTTTTAATTCTTTCCATAGCTGTAACTTACACAAGTTACAAAAAAACACCGCCACCGGTACCCCCGCGTACCACGTCCAAGCCACTGATCTCGGTCACGGCCCAGAGCAGCACAGAATCCACCCAGGATGCGTACCACGACAGCCGGACTCAGAGGATTTCCCCGTGGCCTCAGGATGGGCGAGGGATGTACAACTCCACAGACAGTTTGGACAGTAACAAGGCCATGAATCTTGCCTTGGAGACTGCAGCTGCGCAGCGCCATGCGTCGGAGGGTGCCTCCATACGAACCAGTGACAAGGCCATCCTCGTGACAAAAGCAGAGGAGTTTCTCAAGAGCCGGCGTTCCTCTATAGGGATCCAGGTAGCCTATCATTAGCATCTGTTTTGTGATGAATTGCTTGCCTTCTTTCTGCAAATAGCATAGAATGAGTCATTCAGCTTCGCTGGCTCTAATAATCTAACAAACAACCCCTGGCTGCCTGGCGTTAATTGTAATTCACATCATGGCGACGTGGCTGTGCGGGGAAGTCTTCCGCTAATATGCTGTACCTGGAAGAAAATGAATGAATAAATCTCTAGGGAGGTTACCTGTCATTAGCACTTGATATGAAAATTATACTGCAGAGCTACAGGTGAACAGCATGTTCATCTCCTTCCCTCCATGAATTCAGTCCTTTTTATAGAATTATGCCTGCTTTAAAATGCTTCACTGTATTTTTTCCATTATCTTTCTCTTTTGACCTTGGAAAATGTGTGGTGCTGATGGATCCTCAACAATTATTCTACCTAAAAAGAACATCACCACCCTGCTTTCAGTAACAGGTGTTCTGCTAGGGAGAAGGTACCAAGGAAAGGAAAGGAACTTACTGATATAGCTACAGCATGGCCAGTAATGAAATAACATCAACAAGGACAGCCTTTGAGTATTCACCCATTTGCCCACCATGTAACCATATCTTGCAAAATGTCTGTCAGACTACGGAAAGTTCAGCAACATTGTGTTGTGTCAAGGGAATGAAATGATTCCCAATGCAGATTTTGCATATTTCCTCCATTGAATGGGAGGCACTAGATAGGCAGTAGTAATAACTTGTTTAAATATCTAGGAAATATCAAGTCGTAATAAAAATCAGAAAGTTGAACTCTCAGAAAGTTCATTCTGTTGAAACACAGGATGTGGATGGAAATTAACGTTTCTATTCTACTTTTACTTAAACACATATTTAATTTTATATATGTGAATATCCCCCTTTACATCATGGGGTTCGCTTTTGTGCTTAAAAATCTCTACTTTTGCCAAATCAGTGATAATGTTATGTATTATGGCATAGCTACAGATATAGTAGAGATGGCAGCATAGATCTTGAGAGCGTGATCTGTTCTCTCACTGGGCCCATGCAACTAAGCCCAGTGAGTGACTGTTCATCTACAAGGAAGTGCATAAAAGTTATTATTATTTTCTTAAAAAGTGAGTATTCTGTTTCCATTAATTTCAAGATTCAGTCAGAGAAAAATATGTGGCTTAAGCATGTCACAGCTACCGATTGAACATCACTCTGTAGTATAATGTTGCTGTTCCACAACGTTAGACTAACAGGAATACCTAGCCTCTGTCAGCAAGCTGCTTGTCCATTTCTCACCATAAAAAGTGTTGGCTTCTGCTTCTTTACATACAGAAGAGCAGAATGCAATTTAAAAATTACAGCAATGGTAAAATATGCAGATGGCTACTATTAAGACGTTTTAAAAAGTAATTAGAGTATCCTATATCGTTCAGAGAAGGGGCTTAGCAGATAAAGGTGAAAAGCTCAGAAGAGCAGGAAGTTATTTTTGGTACCTTTTAGCCTCTGACCTGAAACTCGTCAGAAAGGAATTGTATCTAGTGTTGTTCTTATCTCTTCTTTACAGCAGCCGTGCACAGCAACAATATTTAACATTAAGAGTGTCTTGCTTCAGTCTGTCCTGGTATTTCAACAATTAATTCTGAAACTTTGATTACATCACTTGATCCTGTTTCATACTGCAGGTGATGACATCCACTTCTCACTGGGTTCTGACCCTTCTTGTTTTTTGGTGTGTTTAAGACTAAGTGTTTCTAATCTGCAAAAACATCTGTGCAATGATTTCCATGGAGGCAGAGGATCTTCTGTATCAACCCATCATCTGATGCCTGGCCCATAATGCTGGTCCTCAGGTGCACACACTGAAAGTGGCAAACGTTTGCAACAGCATGTCATAGAAGGATGTGCTGTTATCTTATGAGAAGTACTAGCTCCTTAGTTGCAACATTTGACATTAAATAAGGTTAAAATTGTGAAATTACTCTCAACGCAGTATCCTGGTAGTGTATTTTAGGGCTGTTCGTTTTTTTGTGGGTTTTTTTGTTTGTTTGTTTGTTTTGTTTTGTTTTGTTTTTCCTGAAGTGAGTTTCAAGCTTCACTTAGTGTGAAAAATACCTTTCTGCAGCATGTCTAAGCAGAAAATACATTTTGTCATATTTTTGTTGCCTAGTTTGTATGGAATAAAAACACAGGTTAGTATACCCTTATTGCAAACTACATAAACAGTAACTAATATCCCAAAAATACAGCAGAGGTATTTCTTTTCTTTTAGACTTCTGCATCAAAGCACCTCAGAAAAGGATGTTTTTTATTTGCATATTTCCTTGATTGACTAAATGACTTGTTTTCTCATTAGCATGCCATGCTAGGGTAATGCATTTAATTTGCATTAATTTGCATTAATTATTTTGCTATCAGGATGGTTAATTTGTGCGTTTTTTTGATGTTTCATTCCTTTAACATATTGGTGTGAGAATGTTTGCCCACAAAGTTTCATACAGTAGCAGAGAGGCACAAAGATAGAGAATGACCAGTGCTGCCTCTGAGCGTAGAACTGCTATGGACACAGCCTAGGGCTGCCATGTCTTTGGGAGATATGATTTGTGTACTGTGCATATTGTTAACAAATGTCCTTTATAAAAGTCCTAGCACAGTAGGTATGTGCCATAGGATTGGTATGCACATGCACAGGGAGCCCAACTCTCTAGGGGAGCATTGGATTTTCTGTAAATTATCAGTAGCATCCGGTTTACAAGGACAGAGAACAGCACAGCCATGGTAACCCAACTCATGCTATGTTAGCCCTATTTAGCTGAGAATTTTGCACACACAAAAAAAGCTTCAGAAACAAAGTTTCCCACAAAAAAAAATACAAAAAAAGCTGTTGGTCTTAGGTTTGATTTTTTTTTTTTGTTAACACTCATATTTAAATCAAGAGGAATATTTTCAGACATATCAGAAGGAAATTGAAAAAAAAAAAAAACTGCCAATTCACATACATATTCAAGCAAATTGCAAAATACTGATTCTGGGATTAAAAATATAGTTGGTATTTTTAAGAATATATATATAATAAATAATTAAACTCTAGTGACACCAGTAACACTAATCTTTATATCTGTCTTCTTTCATGACAGCTGAAGGCTTATCAAAGTATTTGAATTAAAATGGAGGGTGGAGATTTTCTAGAGTAACCAGTAAGTCTAGAGCAAGGTTATTACTGATATACTTTTTCAGGGATTTTTCTTTGCTCTTTAGCATATCCTTGTATATATGCTAATGACTAACATTCAAAAACAGCTCTAGCTATAAACCATTTCAAATTAAAAGCATTTGGATTGTAAAAAATACGAGAAAACACGTCAAGAAATTAGTTTCTTGTTTATTACAAGTATTTCAAAATATGTAGTCCTTTGTTTCTTCTCTATTTAAAAGACATCAGGACTTCTCCAAATGATGAGAAATCCTGGAAGTAGATGATATGGGAACAAATGTTGTAAGTATGGAGACTGATTCATGATGATACTTTTGGATATGAGTACTAATTGTAGCATAGAGAACGGACTCTGTCATCTTCATTTATCATCAGGAGATGGATCTTCAAAGTATCTAGGGTTGTGGTGTTTTTTTTTCCCTCCAGGATCTTCATTGAATAAATTGTTCTAAATCCAAGCTGTATTCAGGAGGAATGACAACTTGCAACAACTTGCCAGCTTAATTTTTTTTGTCATAAGGTGATCTTTGAATATATATATAATTATCATGTATATTATATATATATAATTATCATGTTATGTTAAAAACTCAGTTCAAGAAATTCTGCAGCCTCAAACTGGAATGTACCATTAAGGCAAAGCATTGTACACCCACATAGCATACTTACCAAGATGAGTATCTTCATTTTCTTTGTACTGTTTAGGTTGTATCGTCCTTGCCAGTGTTCTACTGCAGTGTACACATAGCAATCAAAAGAAATATTCCCATTGATTTCACTGGTCTTTAAATCATAAATGATCCAATCTTTTAGAGGTAAGCATAAAATCTTTGAGGTTTTCCTAAAATCCTCTTCAGACTGCTGCTCTGGGAGACAAGTGTGTGAAGTCCTTGGCCTGTAGAAGTCAACGAAAATTTTGGTAGTGCATCCATGGTACAGAGGCTAAAACTTGACTTTTGAAGTTAAGGTCTTTGGTCTTAAGTTTAAAGACCCTTATATATATATATATATGAGTGAGAATTCACAGGCTTAGCCAGCTAGAGGAGTTCCCAGCCAGTGGCTGCCTTTCAGCCTCCTTTAATGTTAAGGAGTTTAGCAGTTGGAGTAGTAGTTAAAACAAAGCTATGGTTATTTTAAAGACATCTAATTTTTTACTCTTTTCACAAATTACTTTTGCTCATTTTGTTAACTGCCATTTAACATAATGAGACTTTCTAAGTGGGGAAAGCCCAGAAAGTTGCCTTGCATAACATTTATTGGTTCGGAACAATTTACCACATAGCATTGTGGAACCAAAAAAGTTACGAGTAATCACTGCTGTGTGCATCACTCTGTTGTTACTATCTCATATAAGCTTGACACAAACCCCATTTCTAAACTCTGGCAAGAATTTTTAGCACAAAGCACTTTCTTAAAAGATCCTTGAAAGTTTTCAACCTGTTGTATGATGTATTGTGTAATTAGCACTTAACCATTCCATGAAAGGTATTTGACCTGTCCAGATGCTCTACTAGAGTATAGAGTACTAGAGTACTAGAGTAGCAAAATTGTGCCTTGTAGTAAGACAAAAAATCATAAGCATGCAAGTGTGGGTATAATTCGTGTGTTTCTAAAAAAAATATTTTGAAAGAGTATATGCTTTTTGGCTGATGAAAGTTTTCTTTTAGTTAATTAAAGCAGTAGAAGTTAGTACTGTAGTTTTATTTGAAGTATTTTTCCTGCTTTGAAATCACTGCATACAAATGAGATCTCTTTACCTAAGAATGGTTTTATGCATTCACAATTGGATTTACTTGATCTAGTATCAAATGTAGTGTTTTCTTTTTTTTTTTTTTTTTTCTCGTTACCACTGAGAAGCCTATGCAAGAGAGGGAAGGTGAATTATTTTCCTTCCTGTGCATCATCGGAGAGATTGTTTATTAAATTCTAATTATAGAACACATCAACTACAGCAGTGAAAACCCATTGAGGGCAGTGAAGTTGCATGGGGAGAGATAATGTGGCCTGAAGGACTCTTATTACTGACGCTTATGAGAGAAAAGCAAAAGATACCAGGTTAAAATCTGTTTCCTTATGTGCTGCATATATTAACTTTGAACTTCCCTCAGAGACAGTACGTATTGAAGCTTACTTAGGCTGTAATTTTTAGGACACTGCAACGCTATGTTGCAGTGCTCATGTTTAAGAGCAGAATAATACTTTAACACAAAAGTAAGGATTGCTTTCACACAGCTAAAAATTGCCAGCTAGGAAAGCTTACCAAGAATTTGTGGAAATAGTTTAGTCAGTGTGTACTTCCTTTACTAGAATGAGTGTCTATAAGCAAACCAAGATTGATTTTAACAAGTAAGTTATGTGCAATACTGATGTGCACTTATTCAAATAATTTGGTGTAAATATAATTTATTCGTGGGTCATTTATTACTGAATCAGTGCCAGTATCTGTTACTTAGCTTTCAAATTTTGAGCTAGATCATTCAGTAGTGACTGGTCACAGAGGTTTTACAGTGTTGTATGCTCCATGTGTTGATAGCAAAACCAGTGAAGAGGAGTATTTGGTCTTTGTGAAAGGTAAAACAATTAAGACAGAAGTTATAACAAAATGCACCAATACACCTACTGTGAATGACATACTATTAGCCCATAAAACATTTTTCAAAGCATAAGAACTGCATTTTAAAGAAGTTTTAGTTCTTTGTTTGCAAGAAGAGAGGAAGATAATCTGATAGTTTAGATGTACTCCCATTCTTCTGCTTTTGGTCAGTTTCTGATGATTTTGTTGTTTCCTCTTCTTTGTGAGACTCCCTGTTAACCAGATGGACATATAATTTGTCACAATATTTTGCTTTGCTGAGATCTTGGCCCAATTTTCAAATATTAAGGCTTTTAGAATACATGTGATGCATGCAAGGCTTTTAGAATACAAAACAATAATGAGTCATGGATGCTAACAATAGATCTATTAAGGCCTCTTTAAGTTTCAGGAGCCGCACAATCAAACCAAACATATGACTTTTTCTACTCTGTTCATTTGAATCTAGCTTGGCCAATCTGATTTAACTTAAAGAGTTTCCTGCTGTGTTCTAGCAGCGGTCTTTTTACTATCTGTCACTCAGAAATGCAATTTATTTATTCATTTGTTTCTTTGTGAGTGAATATTTTTATTTCCCATTTTTACTTGCATTGGCATTTGCTTCCTTTTTCTAGATTTTTTGTTTTGATTGTTACAATATTTGCAGTACTAGATTGCACACACACACACACACACAAAAAAAAAATGTTTGGCATTCTCCTGCTGTTACAAAGCACAGAAATGAAATGAAAGCATTAAAATATGAAAGCAATCGTCAGGTTGTTTAGTCAGTGTCAGTCTTGGCAAACTGGAGGGAAGGATAATTCGGTAAGTATTTATATTTATAGGTATCCAATGCCATTTCTGTTTTGGTACCTGGACCATCACTTTCCTGATAATTTTGTTTTGAATAAAATTTTAGAGTATATTACTTCCATTATTCTTGTAATTCCAAGTGACAGTTACATATTTTCGGCAAATTATTCAGGATATACTTCTAGGTGAAATACAAATAAGAAAGCACTTAAAAACAGGTAAATGAGAAGGACTTTTCCTGGACATGTTACATCAATGGAAAGACACCAGCCCATCCCAAATATAAAAGGGAAATTGGCTTCCACACATCAGAAGAAGAGTTCAAAAGAAGACATGCTATATGTTACTAAACCAACGTAGCTGGCAAAAACAGATATGCTTTTGCTATGCAAAATGAAAGAAAAGTGTGTGTTGCCAGTCTGCCTGCTTTGTTCTGACAATATCAGTTGGCCAAACTGATCTTCTCCATATGGACATTTTCTTGTTTACATCTTTGGACCATCATGTTTCCAACAGCATTATGTATGAGCCACTGAGACATCCTTGTGGAAGCCAATTTTTTCTTTGTCTATTGACCTCTACAGTCTGTTACTAGCTGTACCTTAGCCCCGCAGGTATGATACTACTGACCTTCCTTAGACTACTTCCATTTCCAGTGCTCTGTCGCCCACCTCATCCCGCAAGACTCATTCAATAGATCTAAGGAGTATGGTATGCAGAAATGGTCATCCTGAGGGCATCCCCCTGTGAAGGAGGTGCAGTGCTTTAGAAGGAATGGAAGGCACAAGACTGCCAGGTGGGAAAATGTCAAAGTCTTTAACAGTTAAAAAAAAAAAAAAAAAAAAAAAAAAGCACAAATAGACAAAGGAAAATGATTTACCATATTTTGTACACATAAGTGTTTTCTCACATCATCACACCAGTTGATACCATTGCAGAAAATGTGATCACTGAATCCTTTGAAACTATTAAATGAGTTTTGCTGCTGTTCCTACAGGATGAGCCTTGGGCCATAATTTCAGGACAGTTTCCAGTCCATTCCTACAGATTTCTGATGCAGTGGATTAGACCCAATGAGCAAAATTAAGGCCTCCTTGCCATAAGTCGGCTTAGATTCTTGGTCCACTTCTGGCTCCCAGATTCATGATCCATTCAGTTCTAGAAGCATACCTGAATTTTTTTGTAGTGTACTTTTACCATCTTTCCCATCAGAAAAATGGGAAAATGACCATAGTCTCACACTAAACTCTTCATTTAAAGTGTTATCTCCACCTAGACTACACTACAAAAGACAGTGCTAGAGAGTTTATGAGCGTATGGGTAAAGAGAAAACGGCAGGCTAACATGGATGATACTCTTGTGAGTGTTTGCTACAGGTCAACCTGATCAGGACGAAGAAGTTGGTGAGGCCTTCTATAGACAGATGGAAGTCACCTCATGATCACCAGCCCTAGTTCTCATAGAGGACTTCAACTACCCTGTTATCTGCCAGAAAGACAACACAGCTAGGTACAAACAGTCCAAGAGGTTCCTGCAGGGCACTGATGATAACTTTTTGACACAGGTGGTGGAGGAGCCAGTGAAGAGAGGTGTTCTGCTGGACCTTGTACTAACAAAGAAGGACTGGTTGGAGATGTGAGGGTTGCCCCTGCACTGACCATGAGATGCTGGAGTTCAGAATCTTGCATAGAGAAAGCAGGGCAATAAATAGGATTACAACTATAGACTTCAGGAGAGCAAACTTTGGCCTTTTCAGGGACATTCTTGGAGGGATCTCATGGGTTAGGGCCCTAAAGGGCAGGGGGGTCCAAGGGACCTGGTTAATATTCAAGCTTCACTTCCTCTAAACTCAAGTGCATCACCATTAGTCAAGCAAAGAGATGGATGAACAAGGAACTCCTGGCAAAACTCAAACAGAAGAAGGAAGTATATGGAATATGTAAAAGGAGACAGGCCACTTGGAAGGAACACAGGGGTATTGTCGGAGTATACAGTAATGCAACAAGGAAAGCTAAGACCCATTTGGACCCATCCCTCCCAAGGGATGTCAAGGACAACAAGAATGGCTTCTCCAAATACATCAGTAGCAAAAGGGCCTATGGGCCTGCTGCTGAATGGGGTGGGTACCCTGGTGACGTAGGATACAGAGACAGCAGAGTTACTGAATGCCTTCTTTGATTCAGCCTTTACTACTAAGATCAGCCCTCAGGAATCCCAGGCCCTGGAGACAAGAGAGAAACTCTGGAGGAAGGAAAACTTTCCCTTTCTTGAGGAGAATTGGGTTAGAGATCATTTAGGCAAATCTGACACTCACATATCCATGGGCCCTGATGGGATGCACCCATGAGTGCTGAGGGAACTTGTAAATGTTATATCCAGGCCACTCTCCATCATCTTTGACAGGTCATGGAGAACAGGAGAAGTATCTGAGGACTGGAAGAAAGCCCAGTCTTCAAAAAGGGAAAGGAGAACTACAGTAATCTACAGGCCATTCAACCTCACTCCATGTCTGGAAAGGTGATGGAACAGCTCATCCTGGATGTCATCTCTAAGCATGTGGAAGAAAAGGTGATTGGGAGTAGTCAGCATGGATTCACCAAGGAGGAATCATGCTTAACTAGTATGATAGCCTTCTATGATGGGATGACTAGCTGAGTAGATGAGGGGAGACTGTCGGCTGTTGTCTTGATTTCAGCAAGGCTTTTGACACTGTCTCCCACAACATCCGCAGGTAAGCTCAGGAAGTGTGGGTTAGATGAGTGGGCATGAAGTGTATTGAGAACTGGCTGGACGGCAGAGCTCAAAGGGTTGTTATCAGCAGCACAGAGTCTAGTTGGAGGCCTGTAGATGGCGGTGTCTCGCAAGGGTCAGTACAGGGTCCAATACTGTTCAACTTATTCATCAGTGACCTGGATGAAGGGATGGAGTGCACCTCAGCAAGTCTGCTGAAGTTACAAAACTGGGAGGAGTGGTTGACACATCAGAAGTTTGTGCTGCCATTCAGAGGGACCTTGACAGGCTGGAGAATTGGGCTGAGAGGAACCTCCTGAAGTTCAACAAAGCCAAGTGCAGGGTCCTGCACCTAGGGAGGAGTAAACCCATGCAGCAGTACAGGCTGGGAGCTGACCTGCTGGAAAACAGCTCTGCAGAGAAGGACTTGGGAGTCCTGGTGGACAGCAGGTTGACCGTGAGTCAGCAATGTGCCCTTGTGGCCAAGAAAGCCAATGGTATCCTGTGGTGCGTTAGGAAGAGTATTGCCAGCAGATCCAGGGAGGTGATCCTCCCCCTCTTCCCAGCCCTCATGAGGCCACACCTGGAGTGTTGTGTCCAGTTCTGGGCTCCCCAGTACAAGAGAGACCTGGGGCTCCTGGAGTGACTCCAGAGGAGGGCTACAAAGGTGATCAGGGGGCTGGAGCATCTCTCATATGAGGAGAGGCTGAGAGATCTGGGCCTGTTTAGCTCAGAGAAGAGAACAGTGAGAGGGGAATATTATCAACTTATACAAGTATCTAAGGGAGGGTGCCAAGAGGGTGGGGAAGGACTCTTCAGTGTTGCCCAGCAACGGGATAAGAGTCAACCAGCACAAACTGAAGCACAGGAAGTTCCAACTGGACATGAGGAAAAACTTCTTCATGGTGAGTGTGAGAGAGTACTGCAACAGGTTACCCAGGGAGGTTGTGGAGTCT
This sequence comes from Anser brachyrhynchus, assembly GCF_964034855.1. NCBI lineage: Eukaryota > Metazoa > Chordata > Aves > Anseriformes > Anatidae > Anser > Anser brachyrhynchus. The sequence goes on along the minus strand of NC_137696.1, from coordinate 104,502,083 downwards.
CTTTCTCTGGAGATGTTCAAAAGCCGTCAAGATATGATCCTGTGCAGTGTGCTGTAGGTGAGCTGGCTTAAGGAAGGGGGTGGAACCAGTTGATCTCCAGAGGTCCCTTCCAACCTCAGCCACTCTGACTGTGTGACTGTTCATTGGTGTAACCTGATGTGCATACCTGTGGTGTTATTCATTTGACATATAATAACAACTACTCTGCTAGTGAAATTCCAGGCTTAAAAAATGAAGAAAAGTCCATTCAGGCTTGCACGGTGAGAACTGAAGCACATTTCAGCCCTTTCTTCCTTTAATGTCTTTCAAAAGTTTTCTCAGCTCTCCTATGGACAGAGATGCTTACATAAAATAGGCTTTAATAAAGAAACTCTTTTAAAAATAGATGTTTTAACTATAGATGTTTTCTTTCTCAAGTACCCTTTTCCTTTCAGAAATTCAGCATTGATTTGACCAGTTCAAATACTGTATATGTCCAGGTTTATGCCTAGATGATTTCTGAATAAAATAAACTTCTCTAACATAAACATTACCAACTCTGACCATTAATCCAACAATCTAACCTGCCTAATCTAAATCAAGTTAGTTTCTTATGTTCTTTTATAAACTTAACATTAAATATACTTTAAACCAAAATTATTTCCATAATGTCGTACCAGAACTTGATCTTTGGGTAATAAATACCCCTACTGTAGTTCCACAGAAAGGCATTCACAGAATTTACTGAAATACAGATATCCATAGCATATCTAGCATAGCATAGTTCCATAGCAGAAATTTATAAATAATGATAAATGACTAAAATTAACAATATCTATCATGCTTCAGAAAGCTGAAGAGGGCTAGCAGCAGTAAAGCTACTAGAAATACCTGATCAAGCTAAGCCAGCTTATAGTGCTCTTTCTGAATAAATAAGAAAAAAAAATAAACATGAAATGGTTCCAGTTATTTTACAAATTGAAACTGTATTAAGTCACTAAATATTTCTACCAGTAGGCAAATACTTTTGAAAATTTATTATAATTGCTTTCTATTTTCTAGCTACTTTTTGTATTCAGGCTGTGTGTGTACTCCCAAGCACCTGAGACTAGAGAAATCTGCAGTTCCTGTTAAGGGCACTGTCAAACCACAGTCTAATTCATATTTGGCACAAGAATGGGATGCATCCCACAGGAGGATGCATCCAGCAACTTCTCTTTCTTTTTTTTTTTTTCAAGCTTTCTGTCAAGTTTTTGCCTTTTTTGTAATTTCTCACATAGACGGTTTCCTTGTTTTGACTTCTCTTCATTTAGTCATGGAGCATCCACATCCTTTTCCCATTATCTATCTAACTAGGATCTCTGTGTTTTTGTGAATTTCTGCCACTGACCCACATGCCAGACATGGCATTAATTTCAATTAACAGTATATCTATAATAGAGATATATAGTATTTACATCTAAGGTAACACCCTAGATGTTTCCATTGCAGTCAAAGGGGAGGAATGGACTTAGTATCTAATACATTGTCAGTGTCTCACTATTGACCATAATGTCAGTCTAGGTCACTAGCTTTGGTACACTTTTATACGCATCTAATCAGAAGATCCTTAGAAATGTATTTTTGATGTTCTTTCTGCCGATCATTTAAACTCCTTTTCTGAAGACAGAGATGCCCCAAAATATCTTTTGGTGCAGACTGCTATCCTCTTACTTTTGTCTGACTTTGGCCAGACAAGTAGCGTCCTGTCCCTCCATATTAAGCCATGATGTGAGCCCTGAGGAATCTTGTCTTTTTTTTTTTTTTTTTTTCCACAAACGACCTACCTCTGTGATTGAGTCTATTTTTCACTGCCAGTGTCAAGAGGGACCTTTCTTTTTATACAGACAACGCCAAATCTTGGAGACTGCTACCAAGACTGATAACTTACAAAAAAAACAAAAAACTGTTCTGTCACTGTGCTGCCTGTCCAAGTGAATGTAGCCAGCTTCCATGCAGTTCCTGAGGTGGGAACAGTCAACAGAGTGTGCTTTCGCTAGAACTCATGCAGAATAGGTGGAATTGCTGGAAAATGTTTCCTTGATACTTACCATACTGATATGCAGAGCTTTTTGCAAACCTGTGTCTGATGCTACACTGTACAGTTCAAACCTACTGTGACATTTACTAGAGGCTTTCTGCATTAGCTGTTTTTGTAAAAGTCACCATCACCCACAGCCAGGTAAATATGAATGTATACTGATTACTGGCTGGAATTCCCTTCAGTGTGAATTTACGTGGAAATACCACTTGAAGATTGAAAGAGAAGTTTCAGCAACTGGCTTCTTCAAGATGTAGAGTCCACGTCTCGCATCTCACCCTCCTTCCACCCTCTCCCTGCATCCTTCCAGAAACCTAGTGGGATTCAGACTGTGCAGCTAATAAGCAGCTAAAAAGGCCATTGGGCACCTCCCAGGGGTGCCTGTCACTACTGCAAGAGGAAAAGTTATCTTATTTTCACTATAGGATATAGTCTTTTACTGCACCCATGAATTGTGCATGTGGAAAAACTGGTTGCTGATAATATATGTATATATATTTAATTTAGCAGAGAAAATATCATTCAAAAGGAAAAGTCTGTTCAATTCTTTCTTTTTTTTTTCCTGACTCCTTTGATTCAATACAATTTGCATACTGCGGCACTCATTATGTCTGTGTCAAAGACTTGGGGGCGGTGTGGTGGTGGGGAGTGTTATATAAAATCCCACAGAAATTTGCAGTAACTATGTGGTCTCAGTTATGAAGAAAACTGTACTGTTGTGAAGAAAAATGTACGTACTTCGTTGAGTGTATTTCAGGTGGGAATCCTATTAAAAGGTGCATAAATCGCTTGATGTAGCATTTTGGGGACTATGTTATTAAAAAAGGTGAGATATGGCATTCTGATGTATCCTTCACGTCATTTAAATGGCTTTATATTTGTCAACACAGCTGTCGATAAAATTTCATTGCAGTATTTCTTTTTATCACTTGCAAGTTTATGGGGCTACTTGAGTTTTTATTTTATTTTGTAAATCATGGACTATAATGAGATTTTTTTTTATAATAATTTAAAAAGGGACAATCCTGTGCATTCCTTGTTCTAACAACAGCTCTTCCAGGCCACCCTGCTTAACTCCCTGCTTCCACTGACCTGAGTAATTGAATCTGCTTAGGTCTGAAATAGGGAACTGCACAGTGAAACAAGTAGTTGTGCAGAGCTTTAGAAAACACAGCACCAAACCAATGTTAACAGGCTGAATACTTATTTAAGTTATGTATTTATTGCTGGGTGTTTTGTAGCAGTAAGAGAGGAAATATATAATTTATTGTGAGTAAGTGCAGGTAATGCTGAGTTGTTGGTGCTCACTCTGTGGATGTATCTTTTCTGTTGAATTAGGTGGAAACAGCAACCGATTCGGATACTGAGAGCAGAGGCCTACGGGAATACCACTCTGTTGGAATACAAGTAGAAGATGAAAAACGGTAATTCAAGCACATACAAAAATCTGTAGGCTTTCACAAAACAAAGCGCATTTATAAACAGTGTTAATAACAAACACCTGGCAACTTCTGTCCCTAAATTATTCATAAAGCCAAATTTCTTATATGCATGCTGGTCATTCGGTAAAATTTGTAGAGAATACTTAGCAGTTGCTTAACATTCAGTTAACTTTACAGCTTTAATTGGAGTGAAGGAACTGAAAGATTTAAATTAGTGTATTAATATCCTTTCATTATTTGCAGAACAAATACAAAGAGATGTATATTGGGGTATTCTTTGTTTGATAGGACATCTCATACCGATCCAGGCCTTCCCAGGCCTCCTAGGGAGGTACAGTGGTTAGCTAGCATGGTATCTTTATCCTAAGCTGGAATCAGCTTCTATGCTCGTTCAATTTTACCTAGTTTTGTAAAACTGATGGCCGATGCACTAACCCACTGGTTGGTTATCCCTGGCAGGCACTGCCTGTTAAGTACCGGACTGGGACCATTATCTCATTTCACGGCAGCTGTCAGACAGTATCTGTCTGCTAATTGCCTTTTACCAACATTGACTAGAAGTAATTTGAAACAATAGACCTAGATGTGAAAAGATTTCACAAATAATCTTTGAGCGTCTATCTGACTTTATAACATAAATCTTTTCTAAAATGTCATTATTCTTGGCATGTTACAATAGAAAATCAACATTTAACGGTCATCCTATGAGGCTAGTAAAAAAAAAAAAGAAGACTCTTAAACCTGATGCTATTTTTCTTTTTTTCAAAGAATTCTTAACAGTCCTAACTTAGCAGATTTTCACATTTTATCTAATTATGATCATTAATATTTGGATTTTTTATACATATATTTAGCAGTCTTTCACCAGGAGATGCAACCCTGCAGTTCTGCTAGTTATTTCCAGTTCATTTAGTAATGATACATGGTATTTTGTAGTACGAGAATAAATCAATATTTGCTTACAGAGATAATTTAAATGGTTTTCTTTTGTATCTTTGCTGAGATCAATGATGCCACTATGCTTTTTGGTTTTCCTCTCTGCTGTTACTCACTGTCTTATTTTAGTGGAATATGCACAAAGAAAAAATATTTAGCGTAAAATATAAGGAGAAAACCAAAATCCATCCACTGAAATATTATTCTGTGCCTAGTATAAACATATATGCCTTTATATGACTTAATACCTTTCCTTTCCTCCTTCTTTATCAAGACATGGAAGATTTAAGCGCTCAAACAGTGTAACAGCAGCTGTCCAGGCTGACCTGGAGCTGGAGGGCTTTCCAGGACACATCACCATGGAGGACAAGGGACTTCAGTTTGGCTCGTCGTTCCAGCAGCACTCGGAGCCCAGCACCCCCACCCAATACAGCGCAGTGAGAACTGTACGGACACAGGGACTGTTCAGTTACAGAGAAGATTACAGGACCCCCGTTGACACCTCAAACCTTCCACCACCAGAACCCTGGCTGGAGCCAGCCATTGAGACAGTAGAGACTGGTCGAATGTCTCCTTGTCGACGGGATGGATCTTGGTTTATGAAGTTGCTGCATACTGAAACTAAGAGAATGGAAGGATGGTGTAAAGAAATGGAAAGAGAGGCAGAAGAAAATGATCTTTCTGAGGAAAGTAAGAACATTTTGGTATCTTTTCTTACAGATGTTTGCTAAAAACTGTTAGGATAAATTGATGGTGTGTTGTTTTTCCTTACTCATCTCGCAGTACCAAAGACACTCTACAGAACCATTAGATATAGGCCCCCTGTCCTGCTACTAACTGTGCAAGTTGGTCTTTGCCAGAGTAAGGTTTTATGGAAGCAGTTGAGGAGCCAACTGCATAGAGTCAAGTGCAGGATCAAAGCCTGGTGTTAGATACAGTTTGAGTGGGGCAATAGCTCCATCTGTAGCGCCAGCTCTGGCACATTCTTCCCACTCACTTCTGTGGCTCTAGTGCTTGATCCTTTGCCACAGCACGCAAGGTGGTCTTTTGTGAAGTTTTTTTGTTTGCCATTTTTCTGAATCCTGAGAATCTGCCTCTTACTTTGAACACGCATTTTAAACATGTTTTGATTCCTTTATAGACACTTGAGACTATCATAAAGGGGCCGTTAGAAGAACAGGAAGGAATAAGCAAGAGCAGTAGTTAAAGTACTTCTGCAGCTACAATCCCACATAGTTCAGCAGTATTTTCTTATTATAATTTTGTCAAGAATCATTATTATTCTCTCAATTCTTGTGGACACCTTGAAAGAAGTGATGGGAAAAAGTGAAAAATAATGTAGACTATTTTGGAACAAGATCCAAGCCAGCACTAATGATAGTAATACATCAAAGTGGTCCTAGCACTCAGTAGCCAGCTCCCTGTGATTCCCTCTGAGGTCAATTATCCTTGTTCTCCGGTCTTAGTTTTATAAATATTTCAATCCCTGCCAATCTGAATTATTGTCTCAGTCCAGATTTTCTCAGATCACAAATTAGTTCATATTAAGTTTTCTTACTAGCATCTTTTCCTACACTCTCACAACTCTCACGCATCACCTCTGAATATTCTTTCCCAATTGTCTTCTTTCCCCCTCAATGAGTTCTTGTTTATGATCTACCCCCAGGTCTTGGGCCAGGCCTGCATGGTCACTAAAAGGCCAATTTCTATTTCTTGCACTGACCTTTTCAGAAGGAACTTCTGTATTTTTACCTCGTTTTCATTTTACAGTCATATTTCTGCACTAGATTGTACACAAGTCTGCCATTAACAAGATAGCTTTTGGGGTGGCAGAGAGCATAAGGCTGTTTTTCTTCCTTCAGCCTCCAGTGCTTTCCGGAGTTTAGCTTTTTGTCATCATTTTCATTATGGCAGATATGAGTCGAGAGTTCTCTCTTTGCATTGATAACATGAAGACTTTAATACCCTCCTAGGTGCTGTTTAAGTACAAATAATAAAATGTTTTGCTTTGCTTAGCTTGTGTTAAGATTCCCAAATGTTGTTTCATAGTGGTTATTTTTAATGCTTATTTTTACCATATACATCTTATTTTTGTATTCCCCAAATCTTTGCACTGCTAAATGCTGATATTTCTCTGCCATCATTAAATATCCCAAAGCACGAGCTTTCAGTGTTGCCTGGTACTGACGTGGGGATATCAGTGCTCATGATCATTTGTTATCTCCTTTCTTTACAAGCTCTTCCTCATGCACAGCCATAAACAAATTTGCAACCACCTGAAATTAGCAGTAGAAATGTTCTCGCGTCTTCCTCATTCACAGACACAGGTAGGGAGTTAGTGGTGTTATTCTCTAGAATATGAAGCTGTCTACGTATTATGTTAGGAAAAGTTGGAGGAACTGATTTTAATTGACTACCAATTCCTGGGTGCAGAATGACCCTCCCTTCCACCATGTAAAGCTACACTTGCACTTCAGAAATACCCTTAAACACTTTGCAACAGCTAGGAAGTTTTCAAAAATTGTAGAGAAGAACTTGAAGGATAAGACATGAAGACAAATTGGACTTTGCTAATTTTTATTAATATTCACAGTTAGTGAGACCCTTTTAACCTAGAATCATTTCAGAGAAAACAAAACGGAATTTCAGTATTTTATTTTTCCTAATTTGCAGAGTGACTCTGTAAGAGAAAAAGAAAGGGCAATTCCCTGACATATAGATACTGAAATACAACTGAAATGGACTTCTGCAATTCCCTTTTTAACTTAACCAAAATAGGTTCATTTTCTATGTTTGGGGGAATAATCTGGCCTCCCTAATAGGTTAGAGTAGGAAGTATAGAATAGATCTATATAACATAAATGACATAAAATGCTTGTCTTCAGCTGGTTGTAAAAAGTGACACACAGACTTCTGCTTTTCCATCTTATGTGATTCATTTCAAGAGATTCTCCTGAAATCATTTCTGAATTACATTACCTTTGAAATGGTATCCCTTCGCTTAATATAGCTAACATCAAGCAAAAGGAGGTTATCAAAGAATTATTTTCACCGAGGGAATGAGCATTTTTAAATTTCTGTGTGATTCTTTTTTCCTGTTGAGTCTCTGACACATTTTGTATCCCCTGTTTAAACTATGTAGGTTGGAAGGTATGTATCCATAAGAACTCAAGTTTAATGATATCCCACCATGAAATGTAACTTGACATATTTAAGCATTTCTCAGTTCCCTGAAGAAAATACTCAGAAATACAGAAGCCAGAAGCAACTAAATATGTTTTTTCCATCTTCCAGCAGGACTACTGTTCCCATAACACTTCACGGAAAAGTTTGCACATTCAAACTGTCGTTGTTAATGCTGAATCATTTTTTCTTTTTTTTTTTGGTCCAGGGTATATTAATTGTACCTGAAGAACAAATATAGCTTTGCATCTCATAGGAGAAGGCTGTCTTTATGCTACCACTTCTATTTTGTTTTAATCAAAGGAAGAGTTAAAACAGAGCTGCATTTTAGAAAACAATTTCATTTTCTGTGTTAGCACAATAGCCCTGAGATCACAGAAAGCTGTCTGATTGCTGTATTGATTTTTTTCTTTCACTGTAGCTTTTCTCCCATAATGTTGTTTTAAGATCTTCACTCATCAGGACTTAGAAAAGGAGAAGATAATCACTGCAACAAAAATAACCTAACCTCTCACACTTTCTTTTTGCAGACAGTATTTTTTCATTTGGTCAGTTGCCATGAATCGTATTTTGGAGTCTCTGTAAAGTTCAAGTGTTGTCCATGTGGGCAGTTATTTGTGTTCTCAGTGTTTATCAGAATATATATATATATATATATAATATATATATGGCTGGAAGTGTTCCCAGGGTAAGCTATCTCATCATTTGCACCGGCAGGGTGCCTTCCAGCAAAGATATGTGTTTCTCAAGGGTGCTGACTGGCATTTCAGTTTTACACCCTGCAAATTGTATTTGGCTATTGCTGGCGTGTAAGTGATGACAAGAAAAATGCTCCAGGTTGTCACACCACTACTGAAGACACAGAGGGCCAAGACTCTGCAGCCCAAGAGCTCAGCTTTTTGCACTGTGTGATGGGAGCAGGGAGACTTGCGCAGGAAGGAGCAGAGCCCGCAAGCCCAGAGGGGAGCCGTGACTTACAGGGTCAGGCATGATGTGGCAGAGGGAAGCAGAAGACATCACAGGCTCCCAAACGCCACAGATTCCTCTACTGAGATATTTCACTACGCAGGTCAAATGGAGAACTGCCACCCAGACTTTACTCTCATATAAAAATCCTAAGATAACACAGCACAAAAAAATTGTTTTCTTAGAACAGAGTCTTTAAGCCCAGTATAAACCATACCAGCACAAAGATGTTTTTTGCTAATATCTTTCTTCTGCATCGTTTTTAGGAGCTCTGCTGGTACAGTTATGCCCTATTGAAGTAAAGTGATCTCTAGTGTATCAGGCATTAGAAAGAGAGATCAAAATATCACCTTTCTCTCCCCTTACCCCTTCACTCCATGGATGCTGAATTGTCCTTGCTAATCCTCCGGTTGGTGTTTCCAAAGTACTGCAAGGGCTTTAGTAACACAGAAGAACTGTAGCAGAAAAGGTAGAGTTAAATCTCCCGCACTTTGGAAAAAAAGAAGTCTCACAACCAATTTATTTCAGTACATTCATAGTTAATCATCCATAAAAGCTTTCTTAGGTATTTGACCAAATACAGGTTATCCTTTAACCAAAGAGAGATTACTGACATAATTTCCTAATGTCTTTCACAACTCTATCCTTCAGAAACTATTGAAATTGACATTTGGAGTGTTGTAAATGACTACAGAATGTCTTAATTTCCCTGAAACGGTAGTTAAAATCAATACAGGACAGTCCCATAGTGAGGAACCCAAGAATTCCTCCTAACATTTGTATTGCTGAGCTTAAATTTTCTCTTCTCTGAACTCATCTCCATTCGGGTAAAAATTGAACATGCACAGGGGCTGAGGGTTCACAAGGATCCCATTGCCATACCTTCACTCCAGAACACTACGCATTGGTGGCTGTGCTGTCCTAAAATGTCATCTCACTCCAAACATTATGCATTTATTATTATGCCTGCCTGCTATGTTGCCGGTGGAAAAGATATATATTTCATACAGATTTAGGCTTAGTTTCAGAAAAATTTGGGTTTACAGATTGCACAAATATTCTGGTTTACATGTTAGGATGATGAGCTAAGTGACAGAATATTTTTCCAGGCATACTTTCTCAGATTGTGTGTAGAGCAATTTATTTACAAGTTTAGGAATAAAAAATAAAAGGAAAAAAAAATAAAAGCAATCAAGGGAAATGAAAATTTAAAACTAAAACACATCATTTAAATAACACTAATACTAGAAGCAGACTGATTACTATAGTATCTCATTGCAGTGGTGCAACTGAACAAAGCTTTTAACCTGTCAAAAATAGAGTTATGGCATCAGACTATGGTCTTGGTTTGATCAATATAATTCTAACTTTTCTTCCCCTGCCTTTGTGATGTGAAACTGTATTCAGTTATAAGAGTCTGTAGCGTTCCTCACACAATACAACATGTATAAATATATATTACTTGCAATTTTCTTGTAATATGCTTATTGCAGGGGAAAAGACACCATTTTGTTAATTTTCCGTGTTGTATACAGGGAACTTGTACAATCTTTATCCAGGATATAAATCCTGAGTCTGCATCTACTGCAGTCGCAGTAAGAGTTTTGTCTGTCTTCAGAGTAAAAATCATACAGGCCCACACAACAAAAATAGAGTGCTTTATATGCTTCAGGGAGCAGAATTAAGGTGGTGTGACTCTTCCCTGACTTTCAAGTCAATATAACATTATCTTAAGGAGGGGAGAAGGTATAGAAATTATATGAAAATTATATATATTTAACTACGTTGGTTGATTTTATCATCATTTATTTACAAGCAAAATCTTTGAGGCATCACCAAACATCTCAATCTCTCCAGTCTCTAACGTTCATCATTCTTTCATGGAGATAATCAATCTGCACTCATCAGAATAATTCCCCAATGCATGAAATTAATAACAAGGCTTTGGCTGTCTATTAATATTGTGCTAAAGATTATGAATTGAAGTGTTTTAATACTTTAATTTAATTACAGCAAAGCAGAGTAGCATGAATATGAGAGATTCTAAGTTCTATGTTTTATTAAGTCTGATTTACTTATTGAAATGGAAATAGAGTTAGATCTTTAGTAAATGGTAGGCCTGTAATTATACATGTGTATTCATCACTGTTGGAGCCTTTTTGAAAGACTGCTCGCCAGTGCTATATGCTGCTTCAAAACTAACCTTATTCCTGGCAGTGGGGTCCTAGTTCTGCAAGTTGTTTAAGTCTGCTATCTGTAGAGTAGCTCTGAGGGAACGAGGTTTGTTTAGCTTGGAGAAGATGACTTAAATCAGGGGTTTAATTACAGCTCTCCTAGTGGGTACAAACTGAGAAGGTGAAGGCAGTCTCCCCTCAGAGGTACACACTGAAAGGAGGAGAGGCAGTGGGCACAAGCTGCAGCAAGGGAAATACCAACTGAACAGAAGGACAAAGCTCTTCACCAAGAGGGTGATCAAGAAACAGGCTACCCTGAGAGGCTAAGGCTTGTCTTCCTTGCGGGTTTCCAAAACTTGAGTGGAATAAGGGTCTGACCAACCTGATCCTTGCTGACAGCTTTAGGCAGCTTCAAGTGAAATCAGGGAGAGGAACCACAGGCACATATTTTACTCTGGTGGTCTTTTTCTTGGGCACAATGGGGAACCTCTGTGCTTCATGAGACACGAGCATCACCCAGCATAAGGTTGCTTCCTAGGAGTCTTCAGCTTGACTTGGTGACACATGCAGGTAGCGCAGAACCCCAGTGTCTGACATCCCAAATGGAGATGTACCACTCCAAAACACTGCATGGCCAGTGCCTAAAGTCTTGTCTGATCTGCCTGGGCTTTAAATCACAGATGCCTGTCAACATGATCCTTCACGATAATGAAGATCAAGCAAATGTTTATTTAATTTGGGGTTTGGAGTAACCGCAAGATTCACTAGAAAATGTCAGTCAGATATAGATTCTGTCAAGATCTAAATTTCTGTGGTAGGGCCCAAACTAATGCATTTTCCTCAGGCTAAATACTTGAGCTGTGAGCTACAAAATTCAGTGGAGGAAACTAAAACTGAGCTTTATTCCCTGTGAGACAAGCACTACAACCATCAGCCTACAGAACCATTGTCACTCTTTTTCTGCCTGGTGAGTAGCTGAATGGAGTGTGGAACAGCTTCATCAAGGCAATGCCAGGGACCTGCTACAGCAGAATTCCTCATCTTGGGAAAGAAGGGATTCTGACCCCACACTGGGAGTTTGTCCTATGGCCTGTGCTATAGAGCATCCAGGGACAAGGAGGATACAAGTTTGGTTGACACTTACATTTTTGCCTTTCCTAAAAATGCTGACAAACAACTGAAAGTGATTTATTTCAGATCGAGTGAAACAATTCTTTTTAATTTAGATTTCTGTGTGTTTGTTTGGGCTTTAACACCCAAAATGTTGCTTTTCCTAAGCCAGTAGCTCCATAGAGGAAAGCGAGGGGTTTGGTGATCAAAAACCCCAAACCAATTAAAATGTTTTGTTTCATTTGGCCAACTAAACAAAAACAAAACCCCAGTGAATTACTAATGCAGCCCTGAAACACTTAACCCTTTCACAAATGGGTGTCACAAGAGACAGATGAATTATGCATATTGCTGTTTAATTTAGTGTTGTGGCACAGCTGCAAACTGTTTGTCTATGAGAAAACAGAATAGCGTTTGAGAAATAGCTTTACAAATTAATGTATGCTTTTAAAGTTATGAAATGCATATGTTTTCACAGAAACTGAGCCTAAAACTTCTGGTTCTCTCTTACTGCTTCTTGTGGTTAAGCAGATGTTTTACTGGTCTAGAGTAAGCAGAATTAAAATGTAACTATTACCAAAATATTTTTTTTCATATACCACTCAGTCTTCTCCTCTGCTTGTTTAAAATAACAACAAGATTTTAAGCCCTGCAAGAATTTCATTTTTTATAGCTCATGTTGCAGTTCAGTTTTGCTGTACTATTATAGCTTCATTCTACCCTATGCATCTTATTTAAATTGTCAATTTGGTTCCCTCAAATAAGCAGACTGTTTAAATTAAAAGATGCCAGAGTATTTATTTATTATGTTACCCCTATACCTACCTCTATCATTCCCCTAAAGATTATTTAAAGATCAGGAAATTCTCTGGAAAACTCAATCTTGCGTTGAAACCCCAGCTTATTATGCTTTTTAAAATGTTGCTTTTTCAGCATAGAGAAGGATGTTCAATTTGGTGTAGGAAAGTATATTGCTACCAACTGAAGTCTATCCCAGCTAATGTGGGACTCTAGGAGAAGCTGGTTTTCTCAGGATAAGCCAGTCCCCTAAGGCACTCTAGTCAATAGAAAGAGACATCTTCAGGAGGTGATTCATCATGTCTTAAAACAAGTGCCTAACATGGGTGAGCTGATGAGCTGACTATTTCCTGTCTTTGATTATATAACATACAGAAATTTTGATTTAGAGAGCTAGTTCTTGGAAGCAAAGTGAAGTAAAACGAATTGGGTTCGTTTCCCCTGTGCTTGTGCACACTGTAAATAACAAGCACACTGACTGGGCAAAGCCCAACAAACCATGCGGATTGGTCGTGATTCAGCAAAATCTTGGAGCACTTGCTTGCATCCCACTCTGTCTGAATCTCCCATGCTTAGGTCTTCATGTATTTTCCAGGGTAGACATATAAACAAATGATGCTCCTCGATCAGGTCTGTCGTGTAAGTTTATTTTTGTTAATTGTGCCTGATGGTGCTTAAGAGATAAGTCTGGAAAAGCTAATAGACTTAAATTTTGGTGATAACTTAAAGAGAGCTTTAAGTTTGGTGATAACTTCCTAGTTTCAATGTCAGTAGACCTATTGAACCATTTGCAGTAAATATTTGTAGTTAAGTGCTTTGTTAGGTCAGGATTAATAAAAAATAAAAAATCTGGTTGATAATGCTTATCACTGACTTTTTATTTTTGTTGTTATTTACTTTAAAATTTAAGATTGTTCTCAAAAACATATGTATATATGCCTACTTCAGGAAGCTGTCTGTGTTCCTTTGATTTTTTTCTACTTTCTTAAGCAAACAGTCTTGGTTGTTCTGAGTTATTAATATATCATTTACTATTTACAAAGGGGAAGATGCCACAGAGCTTTCCTATATCTATATCTTCTCAAAAATATTTTATGTGTATAATCAGAAGCAGCAAAATATTTACTTCCAGTATAAACTAAGCTGTGATTTCAGCTACATATTCTTTGAGCTGGCATTTACATTTACTGCCAAAACATCTATTGGTAATAACCTCTCTGTATGCTTAGTCCTAGGTAAGATCCGAAGTGCTGTTGGAAGTGCTCAGCTCCTCATGTCTCAGAAATTCCAGCAATTTTATTGGCTCTGTCAGCAAAATCTGGTAAGTCACCACATCTGGCCATTCTTGAAGAGTTTATGACTACTCATACTTCCACAAAATGTAACTGTAAATTTTAGAATTGAATATCTTTACTTCAAAGGCAACAACAAAAACTAATGTAGTGTACCCAAAGAGTAGCGTTCTGAAATGTCATTTTCATGTCTAACATTTGTCTTATTGTTCCTTTTTTTTTAACTTAATCTCTAAGTGTAGTGTTAGTACATTTTTTTATTAAAGCCAACATGTAGTTTCAGTAATTTTAGTCTAGTTGGGTGTTGTCTTTTTTTTTTTTCTTTTGCTGTCTTTATTTAAAAAAAAATGAGAAGGGAACAAATGCAAGTTTTCTGAGACATAATATTATGGCTTATTTTTGTAAGACCCTAAAATAGTAACTGTATTTCTGGTAAGAAAGGAGGAATTTTTCAAATTACAGTAGGCAGAGAATAGTAGGATACATGATGCAGCTTTCTACCTACCTGAAAATAGGACTGATGTTGGAAATGGGAATATTCATATTGTTCATGAAATTGGGTTTTATGATTTGCATTGCCAATTATATATAAGATGTCCTAGGGCTAAAGGAACAGATGCAGTATATTACTTGTAGGAGTTACTGCTATTGTTCTGGAAGTTCATTAGACACTAATTTGATTCGAAATGTTATCTTCGTTAATATGACAGCACTCATCAGTGATGTAAACATTGTGGCAAGATGATACTAAGCAATAGAAGAACATATTGCTTCTAGCTAAGGCTAGTGGTACAGAACCTACTTTCTTTGGCTTACTTGAAAACTAAGTGTAACTTTCACCTCTTGACTGTCCCTACACATCATACATTAAATGTGTTGAATTTTGTTACATGCAGGACAGCAGACATGACCTATATATCTGGTTAGATGCATTTCTTTTTCTGTTAGTATTTGCTGCACAATTTTTAAGGTAAAAGTCATTCTGCAGAGACCTATATACTACTTTCCATCCTTAAGGTTAAATATCCAAAATTCCTGAAACTGTAATCAAATATTGCTGAGAAAATCATGCCAAAAAGTCCCACCTTCTGATAGAAAAGGTTAAGATATATAGTCTTCTTTAGGAAAGAATCCAATTATCCACTTCAAAGATTCTGTCAAAACAAGAAATTTAATAGCTATCACAGAATGACAGAGGAAATATGCAAAGTCAGGCAAGCAGGAGGTGACCACATGTGTAGTATCAAATATACCATGTGTATTACTGTTAATGCATTATTTTTTTTGATAGTGAAAGAAGGAAATCCTCGTCAATGCCTAGAAGTTTCTGACTGCAAATTTCAAAGTGTCTTCCATTACCTGATTGATTAAGCTATGCAAACTAAGATTTGGAGAGCCTAACCTCCATTCCACTTCATTTATCTTTGAGTGGGTCCAACACTTGTGCTTGAGAGCATTGCTGTAATAGCAAGAGCAGCTCCTGCTCTGCACAGCCATCGGCAGTTTGGAAGTGCTGACAATTCGTTACTGCAAAAGCAGTAGGAGAAATCTACCGCTTTGCAGATAACATGACCAAAAATGGCAATGTTTTCTCTCCTTCTCATTTGGATAATAAACCTTTGAACTCCTTAATGGCAGCTTTACCCAATTCTGGATATTTCAGCTCTGAATATTCTTCAGCGTCATTAAATCAGCAATGGGCTCTGCAGAAAGCAGCAACTGTAGAACCGGACTTCTAGCTCGTTCATGTTTTGAGGCTTTTCTTCTTATGCTTAATGATAGAGGGTGGTTTTTTTTTTTGTTGTTGTTGTTGTTAAATAGTCACTTAGTGCTTATCTACAGCAGGCTTTACATATTCTCCGAAGGCAGCATCTTGGTGCCCCATGGGAATGCTGGCAGATAGCAGCCAGTTTATGAAGTCCCCCACTGGAGAACAACTAGTGCTTACAGGGCTACAGCACAGCAGTTTCTGTAACAGTATTCAACAACAATAACCATAAATGTACAACAGAGAACAACAGCATCTACTTTTGCCAATACAAAAATGCAGCAAAGTTTTAGGAACAGGAACGTACTTACTCAAACTGAAATTTAACCGTTGCCTATGGATGTTTCTAAAGGGTCACAGGAACTTCAGGCAACATATTTGATGATGCTCTCGGTTAAGATCTCTCACTCAGAGTAAATTCGTACAACTGGACTTTTTGTCAGGGAATGTAATGATAGGACAAGGAGTAACTGTTTTAAACTAAAAGAGGATAAGTAAGATATTAGGAAGAAATTCTTTGCTATGAGGGTGGTGAGACACTGGAACAGGTTGCCCATGGAAGCTGTGGAGGTGTTGAAGGCCAAGTTAGATGGGGCTTTGAGCAACTTGGTCTGGTGGGAGGTGTCCCTGCCCATGGCAGGGGTGTTGGAACAGGGTGATCTCTAAGCTCTCCTCCAACCCAAACCACTCTATGATTTTCTGATTCTTACAAGAATCTGGCTGACTATCTCTTACAGTATATGGTTCCCAATAGCTACTAGAAAAATAATAATAATAATAAATTAAATCACTGATTAATGATTACTCCCTGATGAATTATTCACATTATCTCTTGTAATACCCTGCTTTTTCTTTGAAGTGTCCTCCTCCATACCCTAGTCAGCACAGATCCTACTCAGCTCTTGAAATCATCTCTCGGTGTGTCACCGTTGCAGGCAAAAATAGAGCATCATGAGCAGGGGCCAGGTACTTTTTGCTAGCTTTAGGCTTCCCTCGGAAGGAGGCTGCAAAGCTGAATTCCAAATACGATACAAATAAAAGAGCCACTTCTGAAAAGAAGCAGGTTTAAGCCACTCTTTTCAAAACCCAGTTAGCTGTAATAGTAATCATTTTTGCTAGCGTTTATCCACGGGCTGCGAATCCATAAATGATAGCAGCAGGAGGCAGCCCTCTTGTGTCCGCACAATGCACTGCACGCTCCTCTCCTCCCAGCTGCTCTGGAAGCTGTGCTCTTCGGCATCAGGGATGAGCAGAGCACAAAGGTACAGAAGAGCAATTAGCCTTGATTCAGAAGGCAATGACATTTCAATGAGTGGCATCATTTTGTGGCTGTTGAGGAAAGTGGGGAAAAGGACCGAGGAGACCAGGCTGGAGAGAAGAGATCGCAGTGCAAGACAGATTGCTGTGGACTGTCCTGACAAATTTCACACGGGGAGTTGGTTCTTGAAGCCTCTGATATTGACCTCTGTACAGTAACTAATACCACTGACACGCACTGTAAATAGTTTTGGAATAAATTAGGATCTACCCAATGCAGACATTTTCAGTGAACACTAATCTGGAGTTGCATCATGTTTGCCAGAAGTCTGTTATAACCTGTACTGGAACTTCTGTTAAATCCCCAAACTCCCTATGAAATGGAAACTCTTCTAGCAATGGTTTTGAAGTGTACAGGCTTTTAGGCAGGTGTTCTTGGCCTGGGTTCCCAAAGGGGTTTAGGTACGGGTGACACTGCACGTCGTCATGCCCAGCTCCAGCCACTCAGCTCCCACAGTGGTCTAAACCCAAATTTAAGTAGCAGTTCCCAGTGTAATACCCCTAGGAATGAATAAAATTCTGATTTCTCTCTCTCCCAGGTTTTAGATAACTGTGTGGAGCTGTGATCATTACCTAAAATGTCTTCACCCATTAGATTCCAAGAATATAGGGCACAGAGCCTTGCTTCATCAATAACACCACAGTTTATTTTTTACTCAGTAAACTAGCCACTACAGCTTTTGCCTAGTGAGGGGGAAATCATGTGCTCCTTTGGCCTGATTTCAACTGCATCTCTCCCAGCTCCATTGCAGAGACCTTCTTAACTACTTCCTCTTGCGCTGGGAGATTACTTCTCCATCATCTTCATAGAGACGTTTACCAGTTAAGCCCTATTTCACTAAAGTGACAAACCTGTCTTCTTGAACAGTACCAGTTCTCATAAAACAGGAGGTACAGAGTGTACTGTATGCTACCTTTTAATGCAATTTTTATCCAGCATTAACGTTTGGTTAATAACCAGGTTATTAGCGCCACCTAATGCAGTACCTGGGAATAATACCTGCCCAGTTCCTGGGCATGATTCGACCCCATGGAGAACAAAATCCTAACATACCCATCCGGATTTTAAAGCTTACACACATATTTGAAAACCCAAGACAATGTAAACATCGAATCCAGCACAAGTTGACAACTTCCCCGTCGTGTTGCTTTGTCTTCTCCTCAGCTTTCGCTGATGTAATTTTTAACCAGAAAGACTTCAGGCTTCCTGGAATACGAACCACATCCCCATTCCCTTTAATAATCAGCAGAGAGAGGTTGTCAGCATGTGCTACATTTTAGAAATGCAGGTCAGCACAGCAGATGGTGTTGAGGAGCTCTCCGTGCTGCACGGATGCAGAAAGGCTAGCGCAGGACATGTAACTCGTTCGTGTTTGGGTTGTGTAGGAGGCACAGCTTCCCAGGCACAGCTCCCAGCTGCAGAGCATGTGTAGCCTTAGCCCTGAGCAGCACTGCAGCAACAGCATCCGGCACGGCTCCTTTCCTGCCTCAGAGCACTTTGTTTAAAGCCTCCTGCTCTATTCATGCTCTCTCCTTTGTGCGTGACAGGACCCGAGTGCCATGCCGAGACCAACTTCCCAGGACCTCGCAGGTTTCTGGGACTTATTGCAGCTCTCGATTGAAGATGTCAGCATGAAGTTTGATGAACTGCACCAGCTGAAACTCAATGAATGGAAAATAATAGAATCACCTGAAAGGAAGGTAAGCAGACCATGGACAATACCATTTACTTCCCACTTATAGTACTGTGGTCTCCCTGTGTTAAATCCAGTAGTGAAGCGTAGAAGGTTTCCAGCCCAAAGATAGAAAACACCTAACTGGTATGGCCCAATTTATACATGGAAACCTTCATCAGATGTGAGGGGGTTTTATTTTCTTTTAGTAATGTTGAGCTGAATTGTGTAACAAACAAAATGGATTTTGCTAAGTCCTGTTTGTCTGCTCTATAACATTTGTGTTGAAATTATTTGGATTCACATTAAAAAGGCTACAACTGAAATATGTTCTGATTAATTCAGACTGAGAACAATAGCCCAATTATTCAGTCAAGGTAAACTGCACCATGCTGCTCCATTTGGGCCAGCTCAAACCTGAGCATTATGGTGCTTAATCCTGCCCACAATGGATGGCTGGTGCTGGAACACGAGTGAGACAAAAGCGTATGACAAAGCACAGCGCTGGTCAAACTAAAGCTTGGCTATGAAAGTTTGGGGGAGAATTTCTGGCAAACTGCCTGCACCTCTGTGGTGCAGCTTGGGAAACACCCCTGGCCACCAGGCTTCCAAAGCAGGTGGCACCATGGCCACGAGCACAATGTAAACCTGAAACTGCCTTTCCCCTTCCCAGAGCAACTCCCAGCCCCGCTCCCAAATTATCCCACTGCCCTTGCTGATTATTATATTAGTCAGACGAAGGCAGCATTTGGTTTGAGTCAGTACTGTTGGCCTCAGGTGAATACTTGTTTGGTTTGGGAGGAATTAGGAGGCATTTTGACAACTCTTTCATTTCTTCATGCTCCTCTTGGATTTTAATTTTCAGCCAACTGATTGGTGGATGGTGAGTTTGCAACTCTTGCTTACTAGTGACAATTGGAAGTAAGAAATTATTGTAGTGACAGCAACAGTGGTGTTCCTGAGAGCGAAATAATTAAAAGTGAAAAAACAATAAGATGGGACAGCAGGAATGGAGCCCTTATATTCCTGTCTAAAAACAGGAAATAAAGAAAATAAAGGCTGGAAGAGCTGACTGTCATGGAGAACAGCATTCTAGGCTGCTGCACTGTTCTTGTTGAGTTGAGAACATTGAACTATGTTCTTAAATTTAACTCTAGTCTTGGCTAATGCTTTTTGGTAGTAGACTCAGAATTAAAAAAAAAAAAAAAGTAATGATGATTCTGCAAACCACAGGTGTATCCGTTCTTTTTTTATTATTATTTGAATCCTGCTGTGCCTCAAATTAACTGTGTTCTCCATAAGGAACAGCCCATACTCTGCACTATTACAACCACTGTAAGTGATCCAGCAGAAAGATATATCATAATAACCGTACAATACATATGAAGTTGTGGAATCTCCATCTTTGGAGATATTCAGCCAAGTATTAAATATGATGACAAAAAACGTGTTTTAACTTCAAACTTGAGTCTCATTTCAAGTGGGCTTTGAATAGAGTATTGTACTGAATCATCTCCAGAGGTCCCTTCCAACCTAAACTATTATATGATTCTGTGAATCTGCAATATCTTTTTAAGGTCCTTATGTGATATTCCACAATCTATAATGGAGTAAAATATCAATTTCATACTTCAGAAAAGTTCTTGATATAAAACCTGCAGAAGCCATTTACAGCTACGTTGGTAGCAAAATCTATTGACTCTCACTTTATAGTTTGCTAATTCTTCAGTATAATTTTCTTTAAAATGGTCCAGGCTGACAAGGAGAACAATCAGCCCTATGTTCTCTCTCTGGTTGGTGCTTGCATGTTTCCATTTAGCAATTCATAGAGGAGAGTAAACTAACAGACATGTATACACAGCTGCTATCTCATATCCAGCTGAGGCTAAACTCAGTATGATTAATTTAATTAAAAATTCTGTCCTGCTAATCTTAGACAGTCTTTTCACTTGATCAAACCACACAGATGCGCTGAATTCTTATTGGAGAGCCAGTGTGTGTTTCTGTTTATAATGAATGTAATAGTGTGTCAGCTAAAACTAAACAAATTCATGTGAAAGCGAGGTATGTAGACTGCATGTGTAGGACACCTGTAAGTACAGTAAAAGGAAGCGTAGCTATTTGAAAGCACAGGACGACCGAATTTGTGCTGAAGTAATGGTTTTCTGTCAGTGTTTCTAGAATGGGTAGCACTTCACATAATCCATTAATCAGCTGATCTGAGAGCACAAAGTGAGCATGCTTGATGTATGTAATGAGTATTTTGCTTTGTATGTCTTCAGTTTGCATGTTCTGCTGATGGTATCTTCCACACGCCATTCACCTTGAACTCATTCACCTCCTGTTGCAGGAAGAAAGAAAGGTTCCTCCTCCTGTACCAAAGAAGCCCCCAAAAGGAAAATTCCCCATCACAAGAGAAAAATCTCTGGACCTACCCGACAGGCAGCGACAAGAAGCCAGAAGACGGCTCATGGCTGCGAAGAGAGCAGCATCTTTCCGGCAGAATTCAGCCACAGAGCGTGCAGACAGCATCGAGATTTACATCCCAGAGGCTCAAACCCGGCTTTAAAGACAGAATGCTGCAGAGTTCCTTTTTTAGACAAAATGCTTGTACAGTTTGTCAATTACCTGGTAATTTTTGTCTCATTCTCTCCACTAAATATGCCCTTGCTGTTGTGTTCTTTGTGCCATAAGCACAGTGGAATGCTTTTGATTTCCTCAGAATTTGCTGAGCTCACCGCAAGAACGACTTCTTTTGTATTTATTGTCTGACTTACAATCAGCTACAATGGATAGGGCTTGTCGAGACCTGACTTATCCAGTATATTCTCAGAGGACAACAAGAAACACCTCTTGAGATGGAACCCAGCTTACTTTTTTGTTATTTATATTTTTATAAAATGTGTGATAATTAGGGATAAGAATAACAAACTTATAAATGGGTGCATCTCACCATTCACTAGAGGCATTAGCTAATCCAAGTAGAAGGTGCTACAAATGTAAAGAGCAGGAAAGAAAGAACCCATTTATCTCTCTGACCTCCAGTTTCTTTTCCTAGAACCCAGCTAAAATATTTACCCATGTGCTCTGCCACTCTCCTCATCTTTGTTACTGCAAAATAACATTAGGCCTCTCATGTCATGTCAAGTTTCTGGAGATGAACAGGGATATCCAGCCACTAAAACTCCAAAGTTCATCAGAAACCAAGAAGCATACAAGTCTGGTGGTGTTGGGAATGCCCACTGAGAAACGTTTGCTGTTAGCAGTGTAACAACACTCTGAAACCTAAGCAAAATTGTAATGCAAGAGGACTTGAGTGATGGGTGAAAGGAAAATGGAAGCCTTAAAAAGTTAGATCTTCTGTAGCAAGATGTGTAAAGAAAAAGTTATACTTACTCCTTTGGAACACTCATCACATTTTTAACAGTTCTTTTATGTGTTAACGTTTATTTTATAAGCCTTCTCTCTTTTATTTCAAGAGCTGCGCTACATGTAATATTTCAAACTCTCAAAATGTTATATCAATTGAGTTTCCAGGGTATCCTTGAGAAAAAAAAAAAAAAAGAAAAAAAAATCTTGCTTGTTTAAAATGCCAGTTGTGATGTTGTAAACAGTTTAAGAAATATGAATGTGAGTGGTAAGTATATCTAAGTTTAAATGGTTATGTTAAGGTAAAGGTGAACTGTGGTTTACAGTTGTATTTTTTTTAGAACTATTTTTCTATGCAGTATCACTTACAGCAAGAATAAGCTTCTTGCTTGCTTCAGACGTAACAAACATGACTCAAGAGAAAACTGATTTCCAGCCATGGAATATAAGGAAAATAATGTATTTTCAAGCCTCTCATTATCAGAAGATAGAAGTGGTGACTCCCACAATTAAGAGGCTTTAAATCAAAACAAATTGAGATAGAATTATGCCACTTCACCTACCTTCCAGAGCCAAGTGAGCAACCCAGCACTTAGAAGTCTTCAGGTGAAGACGCAATAAGATAAATAACCCACAGACTCCGACTCCAAGGTTGGAACACTACTGAATACTACTTTAGGTCAAAACAATATTAACACAGTGAGACAGACAGTCCCATCTACTACATTTCCTGTTTACCTGCTTTAACAAATGCAATGTATTTAGCCATAGGCAGAACAGCTATTAAATTATACTCTAGCACTTTGGTTCTTCACCTGACAAGCACTTTAAATCCGTGTCCCACACACCCTGCAGCCTGACAGATGACTGAAAACATGAATTATCATAGGTTATGCAGATCTGACATTGCTTCTAATCTGTTTTGGTTTGGTTCTGCTTTTTTATGTTGTTTTTCTTTTTCTTTTTTATCTTTTTTCCTACAGTGCATAGTACTAAGCATGAGTTCTGTCTTTGGAGCACAGCTAATAAAGCACGTTTAGCTTCAAGATAGGAATCTTTAGAGATGAAGTTTTGAGATGTTTCTGTGAGGAGAAAGCCCTGTAAATTGAGCCTGATATCTGGTATATACTTTGCCAAATAGCCTTAAACTATATTTGGAAGCAAAAACCAAGACGAATGTATATCCTTCAAAAATGCAAAAAAAAAAAAAAGAAAAGAAAAAAAAATCCCTGAAATATTCTTCTATAGATGAAAACATTATCTTTCCCATCCCTTGTGTTTTCAAGGCATTTTCTATTAAGGAAAGAGCTGAATTCTGGGTAGTGTACAATATTGATACTACTTCTATATTTGTTGTACTATTTTAAATACAAATGTACTTGCAGACACTGTCATCTTTAGTGTCGAAAACTGATATATTATTTAATGTGGAGCTGCTATTTAGAAATATCCACATAAAACTAAAGCTAGTGTCTTTCCTAGTTTTAGGAAATACAAAATCGGCACACACAACTAAGTATATAGAGCTGTTATATACATATATGGCAGCTGATACATTTTCTCTAATTTCCCTGTACACTTCACACTTGACTTACTCTTTTGAAAACTCCCATCTGCAGGGACAGCTCACGTGATAAGACAAGTTGCATTTGATCCTGCCACTAATCAGACTTTAAAAGCCTGACAGTTGTAAAGACAAACTGTAAAAAAAAAAAAAAAAAAAAAAAAAAGATTACAGATGTGCTTAGATCCCAGTTGACCTAATAATGCTTACTTGGGGCAGTCCATCTAAGTTTTTAATTTAGAATCATATTTTCATTATTTTTTTGATATGTTACAATTTTAATGGATGTTCTCAGGCAAAAATAGGCCTGCAAGAATGATGCCAACCCTGTATTTTACATTTCCCATGCCATTATAAGCAAATGTTCAACATAAATGTTGGATGCATATGATTTCTGTTTGTTCCACCTTTGTTCCAAAAAACAAGAATGGAAAAAAAAAAGTATCAAAATTTAATTAGATGCCTACTGAAAGATTTGATAATATGTTATCTGTGCATGTTATATTTCAAAGTGCAATATATTCAATTCTTGTACAGGTAACATTCTATCATAGAAGGCAAGAAAGCCATTTCTATCTACATATTGTACATCTTGTTAGTTTAGAAAAATAACATTATGGTTATCATACTTGTGTTGCAAATAAATCAAATTTTTTCATTCCCTGACATGAGAAACACAGCACATGGTACCTTAACATAGAAACAGATCAATTGTAATCTGACCCCACATCATAAAAATAGAATTCAGTTATAAAACCAATGCAGGAGGAGCATAAATAAACATAAAGATAGAAAGTAGAATACTTTCTACTTAGAGACATCATGGAGTACATCCACACAGAACAGCCAGATATAGCAAAATGGTCTAGTATTTAACTGAATACTAATTGGACTAATATTTATTTTAACTGATAAAAATTATAGAAAGTCTCTGTTCATTGCTTCATTGCCTGTAGAACACAAGTATAATAAACAGAATTGTGAAAAGTTAAATAAAGAAAAAGACCTGACTGGTTGATATCTGCCATACTTATTTTTTGCTTTGTATATTTTTTTAGATTTGAAATTCTTTGTAAATTGGTGAAGTATATTATGGAGTGTTTTACTATTTCTTGTTGACCTGATCAGAATGGCCTTTGGCAGTGTGCAAAGATTAATAATGTTGTACAGTTTAATACCAAAAAAAATACATTTTAATTCATGCTTAAACCTTGTCATGATGTTAGATTTGAGATTAACCAGGAAGGAATTAAAGCGTGCATAGGAAGGTGTGTGGATTTCATGTCTATATAATACATTTCATATGATATAAATTATTTGTTTTAAAATAAGCCCATGTCCTGCTGTATCAGTAAATTAATACTCTACTTTCTACTCCTTTGGCACTGCATCTAGTGAGGGAATTTTTGGTCATTTTGTGGTTTGCAAGGAGAATACTTTCTTCCTAAGTGATTGTGTGCCATAAGTGACCTGCGGTCTCTCCAGGCCCTACTGCGAGCGGTGGAGTGGCATCCTTCCAGATGCACTCATCTCAGCTGTTTGCATCCAATATCTTGAGCTTGCCTTGGCTGGCCGGTGGGTTTGATGTCCTTCCTCTTTGGCATTACAGGCAGGGTACACATCAGAGCTTGACCGAGGTATGGTTTGTGCACGGCCATTCGAGCGCTTAAATTTGAGCTGGCAGCTCCAGGTGCCAGGGTGTGTGTGCTGAAAAGCCATGAAATCCTGTGCAGCGGGAGCCTTTGTATTAGGCAGAGAGCTGAAGTGAAAGGTGAAGCAGTGTTACTCCCATTGCTGTTCCCAGAGCAGATGGCTTTGAGGTGACACCATGGCAGGCTACATTCAAGGTGAGGAGCAGCAGTAAACTCGTTAATGCCTAGAGAGGTGCTTCCTGGCGTATCACAGGTCGACTTACATTTATACAGTGCCTTTCATCCAGAAGGATCTCCAAGCACTTTATTAGCTGACATGCAATCCCCAGGCCTGGCCCCAGCTGGTGCCGGGACGGTGGTCACCCTGCCTGCAGCTGGACCTGGGGACCTGCAGGGACAAGGGCTCTCCCGCCTGTCCCCATGCTGCCGGGGAGCTTCCTTCCACATCACCCTCCCAGCACCCAGGGAGGACCCACACGGTCCACACCTGTGCCAAATGAGTAGGGAATACTTGATGAAGCAAGAGGAAAACCTGAGCAAAGCAGGGGGAGAGGGTGATGCTGATCGTGTCCCTCCAGGATGTAGGCAGGGATAGAAAAACATCAAATTACATTTTCAGAACAGTCTCTGCCTTTTCTGTTTGTGACAGCAGCGAGGTCCTGGCGATGAAGGAGCTCCACCAGGAGGGCACCTTGGGGAGCCAGGAGAGCCCTGGGCAGTGGTGAGCGCAGGAGCTGAGCCCCCTTGCTCAGAGATCTCAGCAAGTCTCTCCTTCACAAGCGCATCCCCCGTGGCTTTTTCAGCCAGAGAGATGGATCTGGGGCACGTGCTGCAAAAGCAGCCACCACGAGTTGCACAACTTCAGAGTGCCCTACTCTCTCCCCTTCTTCCCTCTAGCCAAGATAGCATGAGGGATAACATGGAGCACAGGACTTAGGCATAAGGATTATGCTTTGGTTCAGGCAATTGCTCTGCATTGAGAGTCGGCTCTAACCCTAAGGGTTCGTTGTATGACGGAGCAATGGGGACACCTCTCAGCACTGGCAGGAGAGGCAGATCAGAGGCAGCCATTTCACACTGCAGATAACAGAAGGAGGATTTTATACATATATACATTATAATAATTTTTCAGCATCACAGTTCCCAGACTGTCGGACCCAGGAACCACAGTCAAGGCTCATGTTCTTGCAGGCTGTGTGGCTTCCTTGCAGCTGAGCCATGCCACTGCCATGTGCCGGGCCAACTGTCCCATGCAGTCCCATGGCCCATCTGCAACTGCTCGTCATGTTCACCTCCAGGGGCCATCTTTTGGGAACAGCTGTTTTATGGCATATTCATATGCAGATGCAGACTCCGGGCAAAAATTAAGCCCTCTGTATACATAGAAATTGCTTAGTTTTTCTCTGTAATGCAGCTACCTCTATGGTGTAATGCTGCAGCTGTTTAACCACATAATAGGCTGTTCGGGACAGCAAGTAGAAAACTGAAATTGAAATGGAAACTTGCCCAAAAGAGAATTTGGACAGAATATTTAGGCTGATTCAGCTCCCCTTAACAAAATAAAATTCTAATAGCTGCAAGAGGCCATGACATTCATTATATCTAAAAATCATATTCCAGTTCCCTTCTTATTAAATGTATATCACATCTTATAAATGATGATCACACAAAAAGACTGCATGTTCAGAGACCCTCCTTTCCACACATGGGTGTTTCTGCCATTACCATCCATTGCTGACACAGAATTGGGCTTCTGAAGTCACATCATAGATAATACAAATTAGTGTGTCTACACAGTTTGCACTTGAACTGAGCAAACAGAACAGTTTTCATCAGCTGGCAATTTAATTCTCTATTTTATTAAGGCCAAATTGTTATTTTTCTAAATTGGTGTTGCTGGAGGGGATTTTTTACTTCTCTAATATAAAAACATGAATATTTTCACTAACATTAAATGAAGTGGAGGTTTATTTGAAGGTATGGTCGTTATTCACCAACACATCCTGTTAAGTAAGATTTTTTCTTCTTCCCTTATTCTTCTCTCATTCAGCACAACATTCCCCATTCTTAAAGATGAACTATCATTAAAATGTCTTATTAGTGAGATGAATTATGGCAGAGCTTTGGCCTGTGTTCTTATCTCAGTTGCATTAGAGAATATATAATTCTTCTTAGAATTATATAAATGAAATCTGAAAGGTCAGATTTGGACCAATAAAATTCAGGTCAACATCTGACTCAGCAAGCCCTGCTGAGGTAGGAGGGACTTACTGCGAGTGTTAGCTACTGCACAATGGTTTTGTAGGATGTGGTTCTTCTTTTCAAGTCAGTCACAATCGAGCAGAGGACTTGCTAGTAGGTTCAAGTCTCTGACCATAGTTCTCACAAAGAAATATTAGCTTTGTTTATAGTTAGCAGTGGAATCCACATGCTCATATCCATGCTTTGATTTGTGCTCTGGAGGTTTAAGAGTATGGCCATCTCATTTTAAAAGGGCTCCGCATGTATGTATTCTTTAGTCCACTTTAGACATTAATTTCCTGAATTAACAAAATTTCCCCTTCAAGAAATCTGACTTATACTGCTCTAGAACTGTTCTTTCCTGAAGAAAAGCCACTATGACTGTGCAGGATTTTCTGCACCGAGACAAAACACGTATTTTCATTTGCCCTGTGACATGCCAAAATAAACAAATGTGTGGCCTAAGGACTAAATTAAATGCCTCCTATAGAATTTCAAGGAATGTTAGAACCAGGAAACTAGCTGTTTAGTTATCATTAAAAGTATATATAAATATATATAAATATATATATACATAAGAAATCATATCAACAATGAGGATGAACTGAGTGCCAAATATTCACCATCTGTATAAAGCTACACTTCACTAGAATTAAACTATTTTATGTAATTCTCTTTCTCATGCTTTTATGGTTCTTTTGATAAATTCTATTTAGTAGCATGCAGGATACCTAAATTGAATGTACAGTATGTTGTTTCATTGCTACAATAATTTCTTGCTTCTCAGTAATATCTTCTTTACCAGAATGTTATTTGTTACTTTGAAGACATATTTGAGAATTGTTTTATTATTGAGTTATTCTTTTTCATGGTTCTCTACTCACCTCCAGCTGATTGTAAGAAAATGTGCTTCACTATTTTGCCCCATGGCTCTTTTATGAAGCTGCCTCTTTCAATTGGTTTATGTATTGTTTATGTTCATCTCCTGTAAATAATTCTGCAATTAAATTTTTTGAGAAAAATAGAGTATACTCTTTATTATATTTAAAATTTTGCATTAGTTAAAATATTCCATTTCCAATTAGGCAATTTGTAGACCACACTAAATTATTACTTTAGCCACGTTGAATTTTGAGTAAAAAAAAACTGTAAATTCATTTTCAATAAAATATTTTGATTGGGTTTTATCTGAATTCAAAGGAAGGCATTTAAAATCTGAAATAATTTGGCAAATAATGGAATCAGCTGTGCGACACTATCAATACATTTTGATTAACACTATCAGCAGAGAATATCATGCAGTGGTTTTAACCATTATGTGTCATTAACAGAAAGAATAATAGTCTCTTCTGTGTAAAATATCTGATATTGAATGTAAAGCATTTGTTATAAGGCAGAAGTAACTAGAAGACTGTTTTGGAAAGGTGAATCCTGGAGGGTCTCTGTATGTTTTTTTGTTTGTTTGTTTTAATAGCCAAAAGGAACTTTGAGCCCGTTTTATGTTTTTCAGCTCCCTCTAGGGCAGACAAGTCTCCTTCGGGGAATGGCATAAGCGCCTTAGCAGAAAATGTGATCAATGCTTTGCATTGGCTACACTTCTTGATAGAAGTGACAGAAGTGGCTTCTTCACAGAAGCCATGGTAGGCAAAAAACGAAGATGTGGGGAGTATCTGAGTCTAAATAAAGGAGGTACAAGAAATACTATGTCAAAGTGTTTAGTTCCTTAAATCTTAAGATTTTTTATTGCTCAGTATATACTCATATGTATATGCTCATATATACTACCACAACACTTAGGATCCTTAGCTGTGGACCAAGACAACACTGTACATTTGCAAAACAAAAAGATTTCCCTTAACATGAAGAGTTAACCTAGCCATTAGGTAAGATGCAGCAGACAGAAAGACATAGGAGAAAAAAATGAGTGAAACAGTGAGATGCTGTTCGTTAAAATGAGGGGTGGGGGTTGCAGCACTCCAGCAGCCTATCAGTTGTCAATTGTTTCATAGCTATCAGGAAAAAAAAAAAAAAAAAGAGGATAATGAAGTGGGTTGGAAGCTACCCTCAGGGATCTCTACCCCAGATGGAAGGGAGTCCAAGAAAGATGTTTGTTTCAGATTTAACACAGAGATGATGAATTTTGGCATGAGTCAACTGGAGGTAGAAGCTGACATCTCAGTAATTAATGAATGATGCTAGGTACGCTGTGGACAGGTGGTATACGAAGAAGCTGTGAAAAGTCTTGGCAGTAAAGACCAATAAAATTAAAGATTCTGTACTCTGCTGGCTCATTATTTGTATAAAATAATTTTCATCCTTAATACCTGTCATGGAAGTCTCAAAATTTTCCTGCTGTATATAAGCAATTCTAATGAAAACAAAACTTCTTTTTGTCTGTCTCCTAGCAGTGGATAGTAGGACCTAGAGCATCAGTCCTGTAGTGATATTTTACAACTAAGAAAGACTTTGATCACTTCTAGCTGAAATTCCAATGATGATTTAGCTTGTCTTAGCCTTCTTGACTTCCCTAAAATAGGGTGATCCTTTTTTTTTTTTTTGCAATCTGGAAAGGATCTCAAGACTAACAAGCAAGCTGCTTCTTGTACAACAGTATTACAGATGGTTACACATCAGCCTTAGCATTATAAGCATACCCGTATACATGAGGACAGTCATTGCTGATGAACTAGTAAGGTCAGTAAAGCTGGAGCATGGATGTGGCATATTTTATTTCAGTTGCTGAACCAAATAATCAGGTGCAGAATACATGTTCTGGAATTAGCATATTTATTCCAGCTGAACTGCATTGACACTGGCAGTGGGCTTGCGGAAGGCTGTTATTGTTTTAATCGTAGCAGCACAGCTGAAGTGTGAAAATTTTGAAATGTAGACAAGTGCCTTACATAACCTATTGCAGCTTTAACATAATCCCCAGACAGATTCTGCAGTGAATTTTTAAACAAACAATTTATAATGGCCTAATGGATTAGGTAAAAGCAGTAGGTTGTGATAGATCTTCACTTCATTAAGGCTTTTGATAAAGGTCCAATGTAACATTTTAATAGAAAACTAGAAAAATATTATCTAAATGGAGTTGTAAAATTAAATCTGATGCAGCTGAAAATACTATTTTAATTATGTATATATCCTTGACCCATTTTAAAATCAGAAGTGGGAGCAAAAGCAAGAATCCTACAAAAATCTAAGCTGGTAACAGTCCTAGGCAGCAATTTCACTGACAAATTTGATGAGGGACTAAAAAATGTAACATTCATTGATGCTGACGTGGGAGAGGTTATAGCTGATATAGAGGATATGATCAGTATTCAAAGTGATCTCCAAAAAAATGGACACCTTTTCTAAATCCAGTGTGATGAAATTCAGTGAAGAAGTAAATGCAAAACTCTATACCAAGAAAGTTGTGATCAAGCTCAGAGGTGACAGAATATATGGTTTAGAAAAAGTAGAACAAAGATGTGCTGTGGTGGATCACAAGTGAAATCAACATGATGCTAAATCAACGCAAGCTCTTAAGGAAAGGGGAAATCTAATAAAATCTAATAGTGAATGCATTTGCATATCATTAAATTAGTGTGGCTTAACAAATTACTTTGCTGTGTAATCATCCTTGTATACACAAACTTAAATTGCGGCGCGCACACATTATTGGACTTGACATTGCAGACCAAGTGAAAACAAATTACCCACAGAAAGAATGAGACTTCAGAGACAGAAAAGTCAAACTTGGGTAGCTGAGGCATGCCTTTTCCTCTTCCGACCAAGCTGCTTAACAATAATCTCCATGGCCATTGCATTTTGCTGCATGTCAGGTGTCTAGGGACTTCTAACAGGCTAAGACTATTAAGGAGTGAGGTAAAAACTAAGCATGTCTCTGTCCTAGGCTTGAAACACAGTGGGGCTGGGGCAGAGGGCAGGGTGCTTTCTGTGTGCTTGCATTTAGGAACCAGGCTGCCGTGTGTGGGCAGTGGCAGGATACCAACTTTCTGAATCCCACTGTCTTCAGCATAGACACTTCCACTCAACTCCTCTCTGAAGATTGAAATATCTGAAATTATTGTTCAAATCTCAGGCAAAAACTAATACAAAGCGTGAACTAGTGAGATAGGCAGAAGCACATCAGAACATCTAAAAGTGATACTGAAGAACCGAGCCATCAGTTATGCCACTGAGAGAGAGGCAGGTTGAATTCTGGGGCTGTAGGGACATCCTCTGTATGCTACAGAGAAGTGCTTGCTTCCCTCTTTTCAACACTGTAAGGTTTTGGTTAGAGTATTAAATGCTATTTTGGAGTAATTGAGAAGCACATTGAGAAAATTCAGAAGAAAGCAACAAGTATTGTAAGAGGTTTAGAAAGCATGGCCTAAGTGAACAGAGTTGAGAAAATGGATCAAGAAAAGATTGACTTGTTTCAACACAAGAAAGGTTTTTATGAACTGTTAATACAATTGTTTCCCCCATCCCCTGAAAGAAGGTTATTTTCATAATTAACATAAAAATCTAGCTTTTTTGTTTGTTTGCTTGTGTAAGAGTGGTGAATCCTGGAAAAGACTACTTAGTGCATGGGCTCAGTAATACAAGGCAGCAGGCATACCTTAGCCAACCTTGCAGACGTGACCACATTTCAGAATCCCCTGGAGAACCATCAGGGCCACCATGCAAGCTCCAAAGGGGAAGCATCCTGAGTGCTGGTCCCCAACTCTCACTTGAGGTGAGATCCTCTTTCTAAGCATCTGGCCATTTGCAGGTGTAAAAGAGGTATTCTGTTCACCTGCCAAAGCTGCCAGCGCTGCTGAGAGAGCTGGTCTCCCCATCTCTTCCCAGAAGGAGAGGGTGACCAGATGGGTGGATATCAGAAGCTCTCCTGGTCCGTGGCCACTTCCAGTCCTGCAGGACCACCCTGCTCACAGGTACCTCAGCCAGGCTCAGCACTGTGGGATGCTCAGGGCCAAGGCCAGATCCCTGATCCTTTTACTGTGTAGCATGGGTCTCTCAGGTCATGAAGGAATGAAGCTCAGCAGCTCTTGGATAAAAGACCTTAATGCTAAATAAAGAAAGTATAGAAAAATGGTAATAGTAGCTGAATCAGTAATGTTCTTTCCTCAGTGTTAGGTTCATATTACTTTTTTTTTTTCCTTTCTTTTAATAGCTTGCACTGGTTCACTTGAGGTGTTTAATTAAGGGGAAAAAAAATCAAAAGAAAGTTTCCACTTCCCATGAGAAGTAACACCACCTCAGCATTTCCCCCTAATGGAAGTTCAGATCCTGATCAAGCTTGGAACTAATGAACTTGCTTAGCCAAAATGTCGTAGAAAGTCCTTGTGGCTGTTGTGTGGTTATCGTATTCCTCGTGACTCACACTAACTCATTTGCATAGGTGTGAGCTATTTAAACAATCCGAAAAAAAAAATACAAGGGGTCTTATTTGTCTCTGGCTGGTTCAAGAAGAACTCATTGCAACTGAATCTCATCCTACTCACTGCAGAACTTGGCAATTAAATGTTTGACAAGGATGGGACTTAGGTCAATGACATGGAAAATAATGACAAATTTAAATGCAGATCCTGGAGGAGTATATCATAATAGACTGCTTCAAACAAATTTAACAAGGAAATTAGCTTTGGTAAAAATCAAGGATTCTAAGTATTAAAATGTGACATAAAACCAATCATAATAGATGTGATAAATCAGTTTTGCCAGACAGGAAATAAATCACAAGTGAATAGTGAGGGAAGCAGATGAGTGTTATGCTTTGGGATTTCGATATGTCAAAGTAAATTTTGTAAAATATTTATAAATTTATGAAGCATTGACAACATCTTAGAAAAAAAATCTGGTATTTAGAATTTTATGGATGTTTATATATTTGTATGAGTTTATGTGGCTTTGTTTGTGTGTATGTATATATATATACATATGTATATGTATATATATATAATATGTATGTATATATTTATCCATACAGAAATAAACCAAGATCAACTGTAAATTTTATATACATTTACTTTCTTAAAAAGACAAAACTGTTTATTTGGTTTGGTTTTGTGTGTCAGCTATCTGTATATTGGGATGAAGTCATTTGTTTGTCCAGGTCACAGGAAGAGGGAGATGAAAAGAAAGCTGAGGAGAATACGGCTGAGGAAAGGAAAAAAAACATAAAGAAAAAAAAAAAAAAGAAAAAAAAAGTAAATCACTGACATGAAACATCATTTTTCCATAATTCTGCTTCATGTGAAATAGCATTTTGGGGTTAATTCACATGACATCTATCTCTACAGACAGATCCTAAATCAAATATACACATACTGTGCAAGAAATCAAACAGTCTGTGCATGAGATGAGCTAAATCATGAATTTTGATACCTTCCAGCCTGAATTAGAACAGGTAGATGTGTTGTTTTGGGACAAACTTCTACATAACCAATTCTTGTATTCCTGCACCCAGGCTCACTCCATTGTCCTGAGAGAATCTTTCCAAAAGACATTTTATCAGCTGACTTATTTAACGTGACATGGAATAAACAAACTTTGCTAAAGCCTCCTCTTTTGTAGTAATGAGTAAGAAGGGACAATTCTCCATAGGATTTTACTCTCTGAAGGTACTAAACCGAAGGAAACAGGCTAATAAAAGATAAATGTGAATGTGGAGATAAATGTGAATCTATATCCTTTCAGTCGGAAGGACCACGTAAGGCCATGAATGTACTAGATGTGACAGCACGTGCAGAGGAACTTCCACGTGTGTGCCATTTCCCCACTCACTTATCTTCAAATATCAAAGTAAAATACATGTAATCACAATGCTGTTGTAAGTCGGGAGTTACAAAGTTCTCCTTTGAATTAACCGGTTTGGAAGGGGATGAGGCAATACCATGAGAGGACGTGGCATGGGCCAAGGAGGTGCCAGACAGCAGCACTTTATGGGACTCTCTTGGTCCCTCAACAGACTTGGTGTAGGAAGCCTCTGGGACATGTTTACCATCTGTGACATGAGTTTCACTTCGATGACATTTCCATTGTGGGACCTAACAGGTTGTGGCCCTTGTTTAGTTTCTTTCAAGGACCAAACTCTCCTCTTCTGGAAAGCAGATGGAATGGGTGACCCGTGAGCTGCTTAATATTTGTCTTTATTGTCACAAATGAAGCTTCTGCAAATGTCTTCTGCAATGATCCGTCCTGTAGCAGCGTTAGATTGTACATGGGGACTCAACTTTTTTGAGGAAAGATCAAGTGTTTCCGGTGAAGCTGCTGTTGTGTTTTCAGCTGTCAGGAAAGGCTAGGTGAGGTCAGGGACAGGATGAGTGGTAACTCTGAGTCAACTTATGCAAGGGTGTAGTTTGCAAGGTAAAATATACAGGCGAAATCATTCCTGGGGAAGTGGGTGGGACATGTCACAGATGGATAGCAGGGAACAATAGCTGCTTTTCAGTCACAAGCTTATTTCCAGTAGCTAAAAATGAACACCTATTATAACCAAAATAGGATCTAACTTGCTATAGTTCTTCTCCTTGCATTAACTGACACTTCCCCAGGGAGATCAGGATTTCAGAAAGCATCAGAGGGGCTGACAGCCATTTCAGCCCCTGTCACACCACAGCGCTCTGCCTGCTAATCTGACCACCTTTCTGGAGTTTTCAAAAGGCGTAAGTGCTATTTTCCTTTTGCCCTAAGCAAATAGACACTACCAGGGTCCTGGGAGTTCCCTCCATGAGCAGCTCTGGTTAAAAGCAAACCCTAACCCTTGTCTTGTTTTATTTTACCTTTTTCCAGAAGGACCCTCACTATTTCTTACATTTAGCTAAATGAAAGGCACCTTTAATGTGGTTCTCATACATAGAGCAGGTCAGGAAAGAAATGCAGACACAGGTGGATTGAGAACACTGCATGGAGGGACAGCCTGGCGAGGCATTAAAATCTTCAGCTCTCTTTGGCAATGTCAAATGGGAGGGAACAGGTATTCGGCAGTCCTGGTTTTACTCCTCTGAAAGATGAGAGCAATGAGAGGAATGCACCAGATCCCTTCCCCAGCTTGCCCTCCAAAGGCAGGCGGCGTGCTGCAGAAATGCAGCTAGGCCACAGGGCCGCGTGGCTGCTGGCCAAGAGCTCCTGCCGGTGTGTGCAAGCCCAGCCAGCACCGCCGAAACACGCTCTCAGGCCTGCAGAAGTTGATACTGCCACCCACTGCTGCTTCTGAGCACATTCCCCCTCAAACTGAGAGTGAACTGCTGGCTAGAGTTTGTTCTCAGTAGCACATTTCCCTTTCTGGACTCACAGCTCTCCCTGCAAACGGGTATATTTGGGAATAACAGGAGCTCTGAAGTGTGCCGGTGTAGGTTGGGGTGGAAATGCTTTTCAAAGACAAGGATCAGTGGAGCCGTTGGATGAATTTTCTGTGCTGCTTCTTCTCAGCCAAGAATACTTTGGCCCCAGCTTTGTGCCTTTGCCACAGGCTTTTTGTTCCAGATGTTGTCAGCGTGTTGCAGTGGTGCAGAGAAGAAAAATTCAGGTCTTCTTAATGTCTGAGGCTGAACACCCATTGCCTGACAACAAAACACATTTCACCACATAATTGGAAGCAACAGCACCTGCAGGGCAGGTGTAAAGGGAGCCTTGACTCCCATAAAATGAGGTTAGAAGAAAAATTTGGAACAGCGTTGGTGCATCTGGACCATCAGTGTATGTTGCTGTGTAATCTGTGATTTTCTGCAGACAGAGCTTGGAAAAAAAATGTATCAAAACAATATAAAAGTGGTTGATGCAATACAAAGTATTTTCTTGAATGGTGTTGATCTGATTATTTTCGAGAGAGTTTGGGGGATTTCAGGGTGTCATACACTTTTGCCGATATTTCCTTGCACCATGCCTGTGCCATTGAAAGAACTTTGCTTTAATTTTAATTCAGTTTCCTCCCTTCAGCTTCACCTGCCATAACAGCTATGCACATCAGGCATGCATCTGTGTGCACAGACACAAACTAAACCCCCTTTACCAAGTGCTTCTTGTTAAGCCAATTCAACCTCAAATTTTCCATGCCAGTTGTCAGCATCTGATGAAATTACTGGCAGGACGTTTTCAAGCAGAAGAATTCATTTCTATAAGTGATACTAGGAAGGAAATGTGAGAATCATTTCACCAGTGCCATACTGATGAGGAAGCCCATAGTATGTCTGCAACAAAGCTTAGCTCAAGAAAACAAACAAACAAACAAACCCCCACCTGTTCCTCATCCAGTAAAGAGCAGATTTAATACAGCTCTACCTTAGGCTAAAAGGGCTGGTGGAAGGCAGAAGGACCAAGCTCAGCACCTTCCCTGCATTTTTCCACTGCCACTGTTGCCGCATTATAAGTGAGTGTGAGAAGCTACAGGTAACCACAGGGCTTTGTAATACAGCAAGAAGAAAAATACATAACGAAATTAAACCAGGTTCCTACCTGAGCACAGAGGAGCTTCAATAATTTTAATTAATGGCCAGCAGACACATTGCAAATTACCAGACAAGCAAAGACACATAAATGAATAAATAAAAACATCAAGAATGCTGAATCCTAGAATACGTTTTTTCTCATTTTATTTATTTGTGGGTGGTTTTTTTCATTCAATTTACAAAAAATACCCCACTCAGAGTTCTACATGATATGCAGTTCTTGTCAGAGCTTGTAAAAAAATAAAATAACATATCAAACTCACCACAGAATATCACAGAAGTAATTTAATTTCAGAAATGCATAGTAAGTCATGGTCAGTGAGAGTCAGCAGTATATTCCCTGAACATAATGGAGTCTCAGGTATATCAAGTCTTATGAAAGCACATAGTCACTCAGACTGCTCTGGAGAACAAATTATCATTTATTTGACCGCATGAGGATCTGTGGCACAAGCATTTGTGACATCTTTCTGAATACTGGCAAGAAAAGGGGAAAGAAAAAAAAAAAGCTATTTTAATTCAGGAAGAAAAGGGTACAGCTTGACAACATTTATGTGCATTTTACATTTGTGGTAAAAGCAGGATGACCAAGATAAAAACTGTCATGAGAAAGCGTCTTCCTCCCCAAGGCTACGAATGCCCCCCTTCCCTGCTCCAGCCCAACTCTATAGGCAGTGGCCACGCAGAAGAATCACTGAAGGCAGCTTTGCTCAGTCTGTGCTGAGTAACATTTCTCTAATGAGGAAAGTAACATCGTTCAGTGTATTTGGGGCTGGGAAAATTTTCTGTCCCTATTCTTGAAATATTAATTAAATATTTGTATGTTTATCCACTTAGAGAAAAGACACGGAGCACTTCCAGATTTACTTTAATGGGCTACAGATGGATTTTCAGAACACTAATAAAGGTTGATTTACTGGAGCCTGATGCTACGTGGCAGAGGACAGCTTGAGTCAGAAGGAGTCAAAATGGGGCAGCCAGGGTGCTAAGAGACATCCTAGTTGAAAGCAGAGATGATAATGGGTAGGTTTTATCTCATATGTAATCCTCACAGCAATTTCTTTCTATAAATAGGCTTCTCATGCACTATATTGGGTGAATATAGTAGCTCCATTGCTATGGATATTACTATTACTTTCTTTGGGTGAATGCTGTCTGCACAAGAAAGAAGGAAAAAAATCTTTGAGAAAACAAAACAACAAAAAGAAAGTCAATTCACAATGAAATGTCCAATCCATTACTAATTTCTTCCTAAAACAGCCCAGTTTGGTACATCATCTCAGCATGGATGAATAAGAATATTCTGATGGAAAGAAAAGAATGATGAAAAGAAACAAGTATTTTTAAACAGGTATTAGAATGTAAAACAGCTAGGAAATGAAGTTCAGCTGGAATTAGGCATAAAGTAATTTCTTTGATGCATTTGTTAATCTATTTATAGTTGAGATACAGTCTTTAAAAGACACTGGCAAATTTAGAGTCTTGCAAGTTATTCTTGAGAAAATGCCTCACAGAATGAACGTTAAAATAATCTGTTCAATTTATCAAAAAAACCACCCTCACACCACCAAATTAAAAAAAAAAAAAAAAAAAGACTTAAAAGACTGGTATGTCATCTGATTACAATATCTGATTACAATATATCAGTATTTTCCCAGGGAGGAAATACTGAGAATGAATAGGTTTCTTAATCTAGCCAGGAAATGTGTTAGCAGCAATGCAAAAAGAGAAGCTAGACTGCTTCACACTGCAGAGAAGGCATACATTTTAAGGCTGAGATTAGTCACTGGTGCAAGCTGCTAATAAAAGCAGCAAATTCTTCATTTCTTTTGGCCTTCAAAAGCACAAAAAATGGCTTTATGAAAATAAGCATTAGTCAAACTCTGGTGATGAAGCCTGATAAAGGAACGGCTGAGAATGGTAAGGGCTTGTGATGTGCGGGAGGTTAGATTACATGCTCCAGTGATATCATCTGTCCTTAAACGCTCTGAGTAAATACCGCATTGTATTAGTTTCCAGAGTAATGATCAGAATTCAGCAAATCCACCTTTTTCTCCATTTTATACATTTTTCTTCAGAAAACAGGGAGACAATTACTATTTGCGTCTCTATGATTGCTTTGCTATTCTATATGCTCCTAAGCCTTGATAAGAAACCGAATTCATTTTATGACCCTTTGACACTAATATGGCATTAACACAAACTAGAGCTGGGGCCATTGCATTTATCACAGCAAAGTACACCAAAATAACATCCACTGTGCGTACTGTAGCCTCAGGTATGTGGGATAAATGGCAAGATTTTAGGGACTCCTTGGGAGCATCAGATTTCATGTCATTACTAGCAGCAAATGAAACGTGACAGATGTTTAAGTCTTTGCTTTAAATAAATAAATAAATAAATATCAAAACAGTAAGAAAATTTAAATTCTGTGGATTTGTGTCATGCGTGTTCCCACACCAGCCTTCTGCCTACTGTATCTTCTTAAGTGATATTACCAGATCTGTTTGCAAAGCAACACCCCACTGTATCTTCCACTCTTCCACTCCTGAACAGTTTCTAGCACTAAGTTAAGATTAAATGGAGAGCGGATTTGCTATTAGTAATGTGAGTGAGAAGTGTTGAAGAGAAGCAAGGAAACAGAGGATCAAAAAGTGCCACTGCTACCATTCACTTGGCAAGCCATTCTTCAGGTGAAGAGTTGTGTTCCTTTACAATCGGTTCTCATTTTGAATATGCATGTGGTGCATTTTAAATCCAGATCCCAGCCCCGTGGTGTTGCTGTTTAAATACCAGAAAACCCCTCCACGCATGATTCTTGGTACCAGGGGATGCCACGGCTGCCCCGCCACTTCGGGGTGCCAGCAGAGAGCAGGGCACTGGGCAGCAGCACCCCAACCCCAGGTGGGTCAGGGGAAGTGCGGTGGAGGAGATGGGTTATATGAGCACAGACACAGACATGAGGTGCATCAGCTGAGAATATTATGGTCTGGAGCTTTGGTTTAGGCACCAAAAGGTTGGTCAGCAGTGCTGTGAAAGACAAGTGTGAATTGTGTTAGGAGCCTGGGTACCACTAACAAATATGCCCCTAGTTCACATTTGGGGCTGCTATCGTGTTGAAACAGGTAACACACTACTTTGATGCTTGCTGGGAGAGCTTCCTGTTTTCTTTCTTTCCAACAAGCCAGGATTAATGTTCAAACATGAAGAGAGAGTGTTGTCATGCACTGCCAGTCCTCTCTGCCCCTGTACATACAGAAAAGTGGCTTCTGCAGAAAAAAAACGCGTAACTTTTAGGATTGCTGAGCTTTAAACAAATCAGAGACACCGACAAGCCCATCATAAGATGTCGTCAGACTAGAAATGCTACCGAGAAGGGGGAAAAAAATGGCAAGACAAACAGATCTCCCTTCCCAGTTCAGCCTTTGTACAGCAGAGCAGCAGCAGCAGCAGCAGCAGAGCAGCAGCAGCAGCAGGAGCAGCGGCAGTAGGAGGAGGAGAAGCAGCAGCACGAACAGCAGCAGCAGCAGCAGCAGCAGGAACAGCAGCAGCAGCAGCAGCTCGGAGCTGCCCCCGGAGCCCGGCTGCCGGCCGCCTCCGCCAGGGGGCAGGAGCAGAGCGGCGGCCACGGGGGGAGCGCCGAGCCCGGGGGTGCTCGGGCAGAGAGGAGTTAAAACAGTAGGGAGATGTGGCAGGGTAATTCTTTCCTTGGGAGATAACTATTTTCATGTTTATATTCCATATTTTTAAGCAAGGAAAGAAAAAAGAAAAGAAAAATGGGAGTGCAGGTGACTCCTTCAAAAAGAAGTAACTGGGTTGCTTGCCAATTATTTGCCAAAAAGTGATAAATCCCATGAAGAGTGCTACAAAAAGGGCCAGACATTTGTAACCAAAATACCACATCTGAATTCCCATCTAAAGGACAACATCTTTTTACATTGCATTTATTGTGAATGCCCCATTACATTACATTTATTGTGGATGCCCCATGCCTGGAGGTGCTCAAGGCCAGGTTGGATGGGGCTTTGGGCAGCCTGGTCTGGTGGGTGGTGTCCCTGCCCATGACAGGGGGGTTGGAACTAGGTGGTTTTAAGGTCCCTTCCAACCCAAACCATTCTGTGATTCTATGATTCTATTTTACCCTTTAACCTCTATTGCTATGGTGTATTACAATGCTACTCCAAAAATGAAGTGGCCATAATCTTTAGCATATGAGATAAAGCAAATGCCTTGTACACAAAATACTTCGAAACAGCACCCAAAACTTCTGAGCAATGAATTTCTGAGCACGGAAACTCAGGATAGTTTTAGTCTTAAAACTTGCTTTCATAAGGTAACTACAGCACTTTTACTATGAAGCTTTGGAAAGCTGTTTTTATTATGAAGCTTCTATTACAGAGCTCACTCCTGTCCTGTTCTTAACCTTATTTGTCATAGTGCTATATCACGTATAAGGATATATAATTTAACCTGATAGCGGATAAGGATAGTAGGGCAATAATTAAAGTCTTTCATTGTATTTCTTATCGGCTGCTTTTAGACTACATAAGATTGTAGAACAGACTACAGTAAGAATACAGTAAGAAATTGTAGAGCTCATGTACAGGGATCTAATCAGCCTCTTCCAGGGAACACTGCATTACACTTTTGAAGAGCAAAACGCTGCTAGTCCCCATGCCCATCCTGGGCTCCACTGACCCTATTGGCTTCTTGAAGATCTTTATTTATGAAAGAATCTGATTTACATTATTTGGGGCTGCTGCAGTAGTTTTAGTGAGTGTTTTATTTATCCTATTTTAATTAAAGAAGGCAAACAAAACTGTGGAAAACAAATGTTAACTGGAGCTGTTTCCTTTCCAGCGGAATTCCAAAGCTTCAGCAAAGCCTGCTTCCATATGGTGCCTCAGGGCACACAAACACGTCGATATGGGAAGATAAAACCTCCTGACATTACAAAGCCAGTTGGTCAGAAGACATGCTCGCTGACTGCCAGTGTTGGACCCTCTCCCAGTGTGGGCACAAATGCTAGGACTATGAAGACATCTGTGTGCACTGTGTCCCCGTCTGTCTCCCATGTAGCTGAGCCCCTGCTTGGTGAGTTATGGTCTCCTGGGGCCCTGACAACCACAGGAAGAGCAGGATGGAGTCATGGTGGTCATCCATCTCCATTGCTCCCTTCTTTGCAGAGGGACTTCTCTGGTACTAGCTGTGCGCTGGACCCTGGACTCTCTGCCCTCTGTTCACAGGGGAGGTGCCTGCCCTCTGCACTGCTCCAGGCCAGGGAAGGGCAAAAATGAGATCACGAGGGCTTCAGAAATCCCTGAGGAGATAAAAAGAAGTACACTATTTCAATCAAATAAAAATATTTAATTAATTGAACACAGTTGTTATTTAAGAGCATTGAAGTGAGCTATCTAAGAGGCTATTGATCTTGCACACTTTTCTCAAAACGCTTCTGTAAAAAAGGGTTCAAAGGGGGTCCCCTTTTTGCCTGTCATCTGGTTATGATTTGCCTAAACTTTCATGATCTCCAAGGTCATGTCCTCACCCACCTCGCACTGGGGAGCCTTGGGTTGGCAGGGCCTGGTGCTGGCGCACCACCAGCACGTGCTCACTCGCACGCCACACGGGATGGCATACTGCTTGTGTATCGCATGAGCCTGAGGCAGCTGGAGGCACTCCAGGATCAGCACTAGTGACCTGCAGAGCTGCAGTGGTCTGCAGGTTAGTCTGCAGGCAAAAAGGAACTGGTCTAGAAAAAGTGTGAGAAGACAAGCTCGTATGATATACCCCCGATATCATGCTATTTCCTTGATCTGTCTTTACTAGTCTGATTTGAGTAGATTAAGACTGTTCTGCTGCTTCAAGCTGTCTCTGTAAGTAGATGGGGAAATTGAGGATGTGATGGAGTACCAACTCCACTGGCTCTGCAGTTGATGTGCCCCAGTATGTTCCCATCCAGAGAGATGGGGGGGAAGGGGGTGTGGAACACACCTCTCTTTCTCTCTCTTCATCAGCCTGATTAAGACACCTTTCTACTCCATGTGAAGCTGACTTATGCTGATTGCAACAGCATCTCCATGCAGATGAGTCTCTACATTTTCAACAGCTAAGCCCTCAGGAGAGTTATGGTCCTAGAAGATAGCAACCAAGGCCCTCATGTCTTTTGGGTCCCAGATCACACTGAGAAGCACTCAGCTGCTGAGAAACATTTCCTAGAGGAGACTAGTTCTCTGCATCAGCTAAAGAGGGAAAGTGGGGAGATAAGATTCATCAGACTTAGACGCCATGAATGCCCTTTGTACTCTGTTATTTTTAAGATCCAGCTCCTCCCTGAAGACTTCTGGGATTGCATCCCTTTTCTTCTCCACCCACTGACTTTCTGAAGACCAAATTGAACTGTGAGCACTTGTGACACTTTTTCCTTCAACCCCTATTTCCTAAATAAAGCAAATACCTAAGTTACATTTTGTTCTATTTTACATGCCTGAAGCATGCATTCAAATGAGAGACATCCCAAACACATCTACTTGTGTTTCCATGTGTTGGGTGTACACCCACAGCTTGCCTTAAGGAAAATTACATTTTTTATTAAAGCAACCCTGTAATGCATCATCAATGCTTTGTTTAGAATATATTTGTTCAAATGAACTAACACATACTGTAATCAAAAGAGCTGAGAGATATTAGGAAAACCTACTCTAGAAAAACAAATGGCTGTTAAACAATGTTCTAACAAAATTTAAGCAGACCTAAAGCGTTTAGAAATAAACATTTTGTAACATTATCTTATTTGGCATGTTTACTAAATCACAACAAAGAAGCGGAAAATCAAGTCTCCTTTAGACACATCAATGAACATAATCTAAATTTTTAACTATTGTACAAAATAATATTGAGTAATAAGGCATCAAATCGCAACACTGACAAGGGTGCAAAATTTCTGTTT
Source organism: Anser brachyrhynchus (assembly GCF_964034855.1). NCBI lineage: Eukaryota > Metazoa > Chordata > Aves > Anseriformes > Anatidae > Anser > Anser brachyrhynchus. Next base: position 104,458,147 of record NC_137696.1, on the reverse strand, counting down.
TAAAGTCATTTTTCATTTGTTTTCTAACAGCAGCCAGGTTTAATATAGACAAACAAGTTTCATACAGAAAATCCTCCAAAGTTCAAAAATAAAATTTCTACTCTTCCTTTTATTTTTCAAATGTTTTCTAGAATGTTTCTTCACCACCAGAAACAGAAACATTAAATAACAAAAATTCCTGCAATGGGGCCGTCCACTATAAACATAGTTCACATATTTTAAATTGATATTTGATTTATTATGCCCCAAATACATTTATAGCTATTTTTTTCACATAATCGGTTTTGTCTTTTCTCAGTTTTTCCCCCTTTTTCCTCTGCAGACATTTTTAATGTACTGAACAGAGGAGATGTTCAACACTACACATTAAACATTTGCCTGACAGCCTGATGACTCTACCACATTATCTAGGCTCACTGTTCACTATCTCTGTCCTCTCAGCTATAGTCTCTTCAAATATTGACACTACTCTTCATACACAGAAATGCTCATATTTAAATTATTCTCCATGCAAAATGTCCCTGAATTTTACAGGGCTTATTTTCTGTCCTCTACTTCAGGCAGTTGTGAAACGTGTGATGTAAATCACCTGTGGCACAGCGTTCATAGTCCTCAGATGGTGCTTAATGATTGCACTGCACAGCAGCTCATAAAACTGGGCACATAAATGTTTTTATGGCTATGAACTTGTATGGGCTCAAATTCGTATTTCTTCCCAAATTTAGTACATTTCTGCTGAATTAGCTCCCATTCCCTTTTGACATCTTATTGCACATCTAGCAAGAGGTCTGGGCTAAAATCAGATAAGGCGCCAAGCCATTTGTTCCTTCAGGGTTTCAGCCCCCAAAGAAACATCACTCAGATGTCGAGAAATGCTGAATAAGAAATACGAGTAAGGCCTCACTTTTGGCCTAGCTTAAGTTTTGTTCTTTGTGTGAAGAAGGAGCTCTTTTAAGCATTAATTGCAGAATAGTGAAGATTTAGTTTCAAAAGATTCCCTTCGGACCATCTCAAGTTGTTATCCTGTCAGCACAAAAGCAAACATGCTACCAGCAGAGCTGTCATAACCTTGTTCTAAGAAGCAAATCTCTAACCCACTCCTTCTCTGTCTTTTAAAGAAGTTTTATACAACCTGACCTGTCAAGTGTGAGGAGGCCAAAACATAGGAAAGGAATACCGGGGGTAGGTCAGGAAAAGGACTATGGTGTGGAGATGCTGGGAGAAGGAGACCCAGGAGCATCTCCATTGCTTTGGACTAAGGGCCTTGTAAGAGAATAGATTGGTAGTTTGACACTTTCAAGAGCAGGGAGTTGTGGATGGGGCACAGGGAAAGGAAGAGGTACAAGCTGAGCTATTGTTTTTGTAGGGAGGGAAAAGAGACAATGAGGGTGTGTTCTTCCTTTGCAGCAGCAGAAGAAAGTGGAGGTGGACACTGAAGTGAGGTGAGAGGGATTTGAGAACTGGGCCTCAGGGTATTGCAAAATGGAAGACGGGAGTGGATGTAACAGGAGTATTTACTAAACAAGCCTGATGACACTGATCATTGTCAGTGCAAACACAGGCACAACCCCCATCCCTTCTTTCTGAGCAAGCCGTTACCGACAGGGAGTTGGTGCACATTAAAACATGCTTGCAGTAGCAGATTAACTGTCCTTTTTTGCTGAATAATCACTTTTTGTTCAGAAATAGCTAAACCTGTTGTATTCCAGGATGCACGTTTTCTGTTGAGTGGCTGCTGCACTGTAAATAGCTAACTGTCTGTGGCTGCCTAGTGGTAGCATGGTGTTGGTAAGCTGAAGACCCTAGTGACCCACCTGGTTAGCTAAACCATCTTACTCTAAATTTAGCTGTGGTATTCTTACTGTCTGGAGTCATCTGGGTGAGACTCACACCAAACTTGGAACAGCAGCCTGCTTCACATTTTTTCTGCCCTTCCCAGCTCTTTTGCTATGGATCTGGCACATCACATCATACTTCTTTCTTTGGTTCGTTTAGCTTCACTCATCTAGTATTTGTCTATGAGCTGCTTTCCTGAAAACAAAAGGGTTTTCATTAATATCATCTTAAGAAAGCAAGCTTTTCTAAACATAAAGTCTTCTTTTTAATAAAATAGCTATACCACATTTTCTTGTCCAAAGGAGTGTTGATAATACTTGTAAGTGTAATTTAATGATTTAATTTAAAAATGCATGCATGTATGACACTTGTCTCTAAAAACCGTATCTTTAACTGCCTGTTTGGATGTAGATAAGTACGAATCTCTATGTTGTGTCAAACCAAACGTCCTTTAATAATGGTTTCAGTTCACCATCCCGTCTTCTGGGAATACACTAAAAGAATTCACAAAGAATTACGGATGAAGAACTTCTCAGCTACAACATCCCAGTTAAAAAATGCACTCAGATGAAGAGTATTAACACCTACTAATGTGTCCAGCAGGAATGCAAACTTGACACATGAGCAGGCTTTCAGTGAATTAATGGGAGATCAACAGCTTGAGCACATAGGGAATGTCTGCACAGCTGTCCTAGGTAAGCTGTTCTAGAAGTAAGGCACAAAGAACATAGGATGTACCACCATGATAGTGTTCAGGAAACAGGAATGTGGAAAGAAATTCGGAGGTCATTTTGGTAATCCTTGAATGAAAAAAAGTGGGTTAGCAAACTGAAATAACATTTTCTTATTATTTGCCTTTATGTTACTGGAGAAACAACTACTAGAATACCACGTTCAAAGAAAGATCCAAAAAAACAGTTGTAGAGGAGAAATACAAAACTTGTTACAGATTGTTTAATCATCCTAAAAGCTTAATCTATTTAAACAATCAAAGTTTAAAGTTCCCTTGATCACAATTTACAAATGCCAAATCTAGCTGTTGAAGCTATAATAGGATTCAATGTCTGGGAGATGAAGCTAAACTAATTCAGACCATAAATAATGCTCTCATTAGTTATCTGTGTGCATATTAACTGTTGAAATAATCTGTCAAAGATTGTCCATCACTAAAAATAATTCAATCACCATCGGATTTTTATTCGGTAGACGCGCTTTAATTCAACAACATCTATTGGGCTTGAAGCAAATGAATTAATAGATGTCCAGTGACTGATGTTACTAAAAGGACTGGAGTAAATAATTGCAAAGCCAATATTAATCACTGAGTTCTTTAATTTATCTACCGCAAATAACAACCTCATAGCTTGGTTATGTGTTGCAAGGTTTACGTCTTGATTTGTTTAGCCTAATCACAGTATCAAGATATCCTTGCAGAGGATATCTCCTTTCTCCCACAGCCAGCAACGACCATAAAATTGATCATTAGAACACATCCTGTCCTCTAAATCATATTGCCACCTTTGTCAACAAGCCCTTGCAGAGGTCACAATGAGATCAGGTAAGGACATTTTCACCAGCACTCTTGTCCAAAAGGATTTCAGAGCAGGTGACATTATTTGGGGCTGTAACTATATCCTACCGAGAGAGGTCCCGTGACGTTTCTGTTAGTGTCGCACCTTTTAAAATGCATTGCAGCACAGCCTAGGAACAATGTGCTCATTTGTCAAGATAATACACATCTAAGTGTGCCTCTGTTAAGCTCGCAGTCAGGCATTTCTGAAACCTAATCATCGCTCTGCCATTTGTTGGCTGGGTGTGATTCACTTAACCTCTCTGTGACTGTGTGTCAAATGACAATAATAATCTGCTCTCTGGGGGCTTGGGAGCATTTAGGTAGCATTATGTGGTGCTCTGTAACCTGAGGTTACATGACTGGCTCCCCGTCTCAGCATTTCACACACAACAGCACAGTGACTTGTCTCTCGCCTGTATCAGTGATGAGTGACCAAGATGACTTGATGTGTGTCAAGAACCATCCTAGACAACTTGGCTTTATTCTAAGTGACATTTCTTAGCAGTAAAGGTATATCCTGCTCTCATACACCAAATGAAAAACTGAAGCTCTAGGAACTGGACAGACATATTGATATGGCTCACCACACATACCGTCATTCCATAATGTTTGTATCAGCTATTCTCATTAGTAAAGTTTCACACAGCACCTTGCCATTTCTCTTCCATTACTTACTTGCTAACACCTACCGTCTTCACATCTGGCATATGTAGATAAAAAGAACTGTATTTTCAGGGAGAAGATTGTTTCAATTTGCTTAGCATTAGCCAAATTATATGCATTTGTGCAATGTGCCCTTCCTTTTGCCAATTATAGCCACATCACACAATGGCTATGGTGTACGGATTAAGGTCTATGGTGTATGGATTTGCTCAGGGATTTCTTTGGTGTAAAGCTCTTACAGTCTTTTTCTACCATTAAGGGTTTATGTTTTATGAATCTTTTGCATACGAAATTGTGCCAAATGGCAGTTGTGGAATTCACCACTAATTGTAGAGAGCCAAACAATGGACACAGATACTTCTCCAGCAGCTGGGTCTGCCAGTTAAAAGGCAGATGTCTCTCCAGCTAAATGTCTCTCCTGGCAGACGCTATAGTTCCCTCCAAGCTTTAAGCTGAGCTGATAGTGGAATAGTTCCTTACCTGCTTGGAGCTAAATGGGAGTGGTCAGAAAAGGGTCACTGTTCAAAATACCAAAGCTCACTTTGGTGGACACAGAAGCTGCTCAGGAATAGAACAGAAGGGGCAGCAACCTGCAACATGGATGGCGGGAGAGAAGAAAGGTGATCAGGTGAAGACAACAGCTTCTGTGAGCACAGCCAGATCTTGGAGTGAACACGTACGTGCCCCAGCCTTAGTTCTTGATTTCTCATCTCTCTAAAATAAAGAGCATGATAGGAAAAAGGATTTTCCTCTGGCAGTTTCTACCTACCCCAATGTAATCTGCGTGCTTCTTCTTTAATGAGGAATTGTAATTTGCCCATGGAGCACTCTAAAAGCTCCCTTCTTTGTTCTAATTCACTTCCCACTCACTTCTAAAGACACTGGTCTTGATCATGTTGTGACTTCTGTTATGCAGCAGTACCACTCTAATTAGTACTTGGACATATTCCTGTTACTTTGGATGAAGCTGGAGGTATTTTCTCATTTCTATTCTTCAGGGTCTGTTCATGAAAAAGTCACCTTCTGTGATAGACGATGACTTTACAAGTCATAATAACTCAAGTCACAAAAACTTAATTTAACAACTTGCCCTTAACAAGTGATTTGTTGCTTATGAACAATGTAGTCACTTCTTTCATGCTGCTTCCAACTACCAGTCCCAGCTCTGCAGTAAAAACAACATGGAGAACAGGGACCATATAATTACTTTTAAAAAAGGGGTAAAATAAGAGGAGGGTATCTGGATCCTTATGGTCGGGCTTCAGGCAAAGCTGGTATTTTATTACTTATTGCTTTTGCAAAATGCTGCTGAAGATCAAATTTCCTTAGAAATCTGTCATTCTTAGATACTCACAGTATTTTTTTGTCTTTGAGTTTATCCTCTTCTGCAGTGGTAATGATTAATCTCATTCTCTTGGCACACAGTTTTAAATCCAGTGACTTCAGCAGAATGAAACTATAACCCTAGCAAATGGGAATCTATTGCCTTGTCAGAGCAGAGTCTCTTTATACGTGCTGAGGGCTTGAATGCTCAGCAAACTCTCCTAAAATGATTTCATGAGCACACCTGCTATCTACCTGGTACTCGGTTTGATTTCTGGTAGTGTAGGTAAAAGAGGAAATTTAGGTTTCATTTTATAGCAAAAAGTGAACTCACTCCTGCCGAAAAACCTTAAGGGAGCTTTCATTCCCCACAACCATTTCACTCACCCCTTTCTGTTCCTGAGCTGGAAGTATGTTTCCTGGGGGATTTTTTATTTGTCCCTCAGGAAACTTGGAATTGCCTCAAGACCAAATCAGAATGAGAATTATATGTCAGATAAAATCTAGTTTCTGAGGATAACCTATCAGCTGGAGATGCTGCAATAGCAAAGATCCTGCTCCTTGCTGCTGTAAAAACTGTCTCCCTACCGTACAGGTTTTGGCTAATTAATCAGCTTCTTCTGCCTACAATGCGTTCTCTTTTTCTTTTCCAAGCATTTATTTCATTTGGATTCCTTCATATATATGATAAGACTGATGTGGAGGGGGGTTGTTTTTCTTTTTCAAGTAACTGGTGAATAATTACAGACAACCACAGGGTGGTTGGGGTTGGAAAGGTCGTCTGGAAGTCAACTAGTCCAACCCCCCTTCTCAGGCAGGTTGCCAACTAGAGCAGGTTGCCATTGATCAGGGCCACTGACTTCTACAGTTTGTCTGAGTGAGTACAACTCTTTATGCCAATTCACAAAAATAGCAACTTTAGTACAAAGTTCAGTACAGACAGTCACCTTTGTAGTGAAAAAAAAAAATAGCTCTGGTTACAGTGAAGACCTCTAGTATAAATCCTCTGTGTTTTTTTTTTCTTTTTTTTTTCTTTATTAACATAGTTGATTACAAGAAGATTTGCATGGAAAATTTATATAGAAAGACTACAAACTAGTTAAAACAAATATTTATAAAATGGAGATCCTTTCACAAGCACGAGAAAACCAGGCTGACTTCATACACAGTCATGCTGTGCAAATGAAAAGACAGTCTAGTAAAAAGTTTTTCATTGCACTGAGGCCTGCTTCATTTAGATGTCTCCATCAGCTTAGAACTGCAAAACGACAGACTATAGCTAATTTGCTTTATGCTCTCTTTCCAAATACCTAAGTCTTCCAAAATGAAAGGATGTAACAAGCAGTAACAAACATCCATGTCAGATATCCTGTGTGCACCTAGCAAATAGATAAAGCGTTGTGCAGTAGCATAATCATTTTTTGAAGAAAGAAGAATGTGTATGTAACTGTAGCACTGCTCAGTCTTTGGACCACTAAGAACTGGACTTTCCATTGCCTGCCAATTACCAGTGGGGCTATGCTGCAGCCCAATCCTTTGAATGGAAGGAAACACTTACACAAAAATTAATAGATTGCACCCTCATTCCACAAAGAATTATTCATGTTTTTCAGTGTGAGGAATCCCAACAAAATCTTTAAAAAGGTGGGTGAGAATTTTTCTAAGAACTAGGCTTGAAAAGCCGCTTAATGCTTCTGAGTAGCCATCACCAATCACCAGATAAAATTGTTCTGAAAAACAAAGCAAAGGAAACTTGTTTCCTGATATTTCTCTGCCACACATTTCTCTCATACTTCCTTAACATATTACTCTCATCTGTCTTCCATGGTCCTTAACAACTTGCAGACTGATGTACTCCTGTGGCTGGTTCTGCTTTTGTGGCTAACTGTGAAGACTGGTGGACCTGTAGCCAAACAGAATAGAGAACTACTGTTTCATGGTGCAACCTTTCTTTTCATAGGGTGCTAGTTTGGAGTTCTTTTCTGCTGTTTTTTTTTAATGTACCTTTTAAGAACATATTTACTTTGGATGAAACTGGAATTGGTTCAAAATGTACTATGAAAATCTCCTATGGCCTTACGCACAAAGGGTAAGATTACATAAAATCTCATTTCCCTTAAATTTTATCATTTGCTAGTTGTGTGGCTTTTTCCTTTAAATCTTCTTAAAATCTTCTAAAGGCTACTATAATGAGTTATATCTGTATTCTGTCATGGTTTATTTTGGTGGGGTTTTGATTAAGGTTGCAAGAAATGGGAGAGAATAACTTGGCAGAACGTTCTCTACCACATTTCTCTTCCACTTTTTCTCACTCTTGAAATATATTCTTTCCTCTCTGTGGGTAAGACACTCGTAAATGGAAGGCCTAAAATTTTACTTTTCACATTAAACTGTCTGAAGAAGCTACTGTAGTATGCAAGAGTCTAGTGAAACACTGTGAAGGCCAGTCTACATTTTACTGAAAGTGAAAATTCAGGAAGTATGAAATACAAGGAAACGTAAAAAGCCCATACAGGGTCTGACCACGTGCTGATACAAATCATTTCAGTGGTCATGTGCTGGATGATGCCCCCTGTTTCTGTACACCACAGAACTGCTGTAGTACATATAGCAGACCATGATGAAAACTCCAGGGTCATTCAACACTGATAGATTTGTGGCAGAGATCAAATGCTTGACTCTTGACTGCTGGGTATGAACCTAGCTTTGGAGAGGAAGGAGGCATTAAAAAGGTTGTTCATCATCAGAGGCTTAGATAAATTACAAAATGTATGAACAATTAAAAGAGACAGGATTACTGCTGTTCGGGTTAGTATAATTTATTTTTAGGAATACCTGGAGTACATAGTTAGAATCTTCTTATTCTAAAGAAATTTAAATATATTACATATAAAAGGATCTCCATCTTTTTCAAGTCAAGAATAACCTGCCATGAAAGAAGCTCATTCTCCCTGTTTTAAACACCTCTTATGTTTCTCCCAACCATATCTAGCAATCTCTAATTTTAATAAACTTCCTTTTTCTTTTCATTTGTTCTCCATTTTTTGAAGTTAATTGTTGCTTTGCTAAATTTGGATACCTGCCTCATTCTCAAGGATATCAGCTTTATACTGTTGTCATTACTGCACAGCACTGAAAATTGCGAAATACCTGAGTGTCTCCAACTGGATGAAGTTGAAAATAGAAAACAACTCATCACCTTACAAACTCCTTATCACTTACGGGCTATTTATTCAGAGAAGTCACCTAAGCTGTTGGAAACCTAGTCCATGTGGTGGATTTGCTGGCATTTTACTGAAATCCCCAAGAGTAAACTTATTAGATTGGTGACTGAGGCCACAGAAATGTTTGTGGTTTCCACCCATCATTACCAAGCTTTAATTGTAAAGCCCTTGACTTCGTCTCAGATAGTTTCCATAGGAACTGTTTGAAGCTGTGTACAGACACAACTAAAAGATGGTCTGGGGTAGTAATGTGGGATCAGATACTTGGCAGAGACCCGCATCTAAGCCAGCCACTGACTGCTCTGTTTCTAACTTGGCAAACATTATTTTGTTTCCTGGTGAAGCCCCTAGTTTCTACTCAGGTGAGACTATCTGGAGCTAAACAAAACTCCAAAAGGATAAGGATATAGTCCATCAGGCAGATACAGGATTTCTTTTGATTCCTGAAGAGGCAAACGAGGTACCTGCGTGAGAAATGGGAAAGAAGGGCTAGAGATTCTGGATAAACCTGAAACACCAGTTAGATCACACTTCATGACCACAGCTGTGAAGCAAGAACCTAACTACTAATGCAGAATAACTTGTTCCTGTTAACATTGTTAAGACATGTGGATTTGTGAGGGAGGAATAAAAAGGTTCAACTGGAAACCCAAGCTTGTATCATCACATCATGCTAGTTACCTGAAGCCAACCAGAAGCAACCAAGGAACTTGCATCCAGGACTGGACACAGTCAGTATTATTCTTATTTATTATTTGTATGGGAAGTGGTTATAGTGTCATGAGTGATGCTGGGCACTAGCAGGTGAAAATCTTCAGGGAGGAGCAAAAATCTTCAGGGAGGTACTGACTGGCCACGGCTGTCCTTCTCAGAGCTGGGGGGAAGAGAGAGGAAAAATTACATGATGAAATATATGTAAGTAATGATTTAAAAGACATGTTTATGATAAATAGAACATAAAGAGAAGCTTGCAAAATAGAAAGAAAGAAAATTTTGGAGTGAGGTGTGAACTTAAGGAGACGAAGAAGAGGTGAAGCAGCAACACCTTAGGTACTGCAGATTAAATGGAGGACTAAAGGGAGAGAGAAGCTGAGATTTAGAGAAACTCTTGAGAGAAATGATGGGGCCAAGCAGAAGCAAGGTTGAGAGTGTGTCTTTTATCAAAATGGAAATAAATGGGGATTAGAAGGAAAAGGAGTAGGCTATCTTGTCTTGAAAGGAAGTAAAAGAATGAGAAGGAAGGAAAGGCTGAAAGAATAATTGCCCAAAGGTTGTACTTGGTGAGGTTCAAGTAAGCAGTGGACAGGGAATGGCCAGATGTCACAGGGTCAGCAGGGGCAGGGTAAACATCCTGAACCATGTCTACTCACCTAGTAGAGTAGAGCGCTACTCAACAGCGGTTGTATACATCCATCATTTTCATAATGTGTTTATAGGGAGAACAGAAATGGGTGATAATCTTGAGAGGGATTGTGCCAAGAATCTCCAGTTCTTCTACATTGTCTGAATTATCTGGAAAGATGTAAGCAGGCTGAAACGGTTAATTCCAAATCTGGATGCTCAGCAAATATGAATTTTATAAAATTTTGAGACTATCAAGTACTTCATAAAGACTATTATCACTATCTGTTCTGAAGCATAAGGAGTTAAAGTTGATTAACTCGTTTTAAAATGACTGTAAGTAAAATAGAGAAAGAGTGTGCAGAAACTCCTGCTGATCTATAAGTACTGAAGAAAGCAAACCAGCGTGGGCAGATGAATATGTTATGCAATATAAAGACTTTCTGAATCCTTTGCACACATGAAAGCCTTGTAATACAGGTTTTCTGGAAGAAGTTGAGTACGGTTCCTATTAGCTAAGAGGCAAAATGCCTTAAACAAGCACGTTCAAAGTGCTCCTTGGAATAACTGTAGTTTGCATGTAGGAATACTGCATAAGCACTTGTTGGACAAGAATCAGGAGAACTTCGAGTGTATGTGTAAAATATTAACAAAGTGAGATTACACATTTGGTATTGCCACAGAGTTCCTTCAGGCAGGGTGTATGTGGTACAGCTCCCACAGATTTGAATGTAGACAGCAGATTAGCAAGTGGTAAAAGAACAAATTTTGGTTTAAAAAAAGAATACAAGAAGCATGCCACTGAAAATATATGATTATGTGACAGGTCAGCAGAAGTTGTTTGTGTATGTACATACTTGTGTCTGCAAATAGACAGCCTTTTTCTTCAGGAAGAGAGGGCTAAAACCTTTTGAAAAGTCAATGGGGTCTTGACTTTTCAAGTAGTAGTACACTTTTAATCTGCTATGGGGAAGATTGCCAGCTCATGTTTTATTTATACTGATAGGACTTAGTTCTACATATAGTACCACTGACTACAGCTATTTGGTATACTGGAATTTAAAACTAAGAGAACCTAAGGCAGTAACTTTCAAATGCTACTCAGAGAGATTTTTTTTTTCCCCTCTCTGTTCATTCATTAATTCCATTCTCTCAGGGAGCCAGGGTTGAGATTTTTAGACATCACCAAAAACAGTATAGATATGAAGAAATAAAGACTTTGTCCGGGACTCATCTATACTGATCAATAGCACAGCCCGAGTGCTGCCCCAGAAAGACTGGCCAATTTTCAAACATTTCATTCATATTCATGCTGCAGGCTTAAATATGACTGTCAGAGAGCACAAGTCATGTTGAGACTGCAACACACATAGGACAGTCTTCACCACAGATGTAATACCAAATTTTCCTATCCTCATCAGCCAAGTTTTTGTGGTTCTCCTGAAAGCATGGTCTCATTTGAACCATGTATGAAACATGAACAAGAGATTAAAGGTCCCATCTGTTACTTAGTCTAGCCACACTGATATTTCTGCACTATTTTTGATTGGTCACCACCTAAAATATGCTGCACAGCATTCCTGCAGCAGGGCATATATGACTTTTTTACCCAGTGTTCTTTTAAGGGGTTAATGATTATTAAAAATAATATAATAATATAAGGCTCTTGCCATCACTGGTGATGTTGTTCCAGTGGGAACTTAAGGTAGAGCTGCAGGGTTCCCTAGAGCTGGACCCATAGGGAGCTCTGTCCTGGTCCCAGTTCCTGTCTCGTATTTGTCAAGTGTACCTCCAGTCAGAAGAAAGCCTTGTAGCATTGGCTGTATGGTGGGCTCAACAAGAAGCATGAAGCATGCCATCAACAGTTGTGGCAATATGATGGAGGTCACTGGCAAGCTATAAAATGATCAGAGACCCACCTCATCAGGCAGGATTTCTTCTAATATATATTCCTCATATTTTAGAAGGGTATTAAAAAGACGGAGAGCAACTTTTTTGTGTGGGCAGGTAATGATAGGACAAGGGGGAATTACTTTAAACTAAAAGAGGGGAGATTTAGATTAGATGTCAGGAGGAAATTCTTCATTCAGAGGGTGGTGAGGCACTGGAACAGGTTGCCCAGAGAGGTTGTGGATGCCTCAGTGAGAGGGTACTAGTCTGCCTCTGGGAGCAAAAGGACTTGGAAAAGGACATGGAACTGTGGCACTCTGATTTGCAGAATGAAGAAGAAAAAAGTGATAAAACTAAAGACATTGTTAACCACTATCGGATATCTGTATATTAGTAAATACAACAGAGGAGCTACTGATTCATTACTGCATGCAGTATTCAATTATCAGCATGCTGCCTGGAAGAATTTTGGCCTGTGCCAACTTGTACTTCTCTAGACAGCTCCTGGTTTGGGGCTTTGGTCCCATTTTGAGCAGAAGCCTGGTCAAAATGACCTCGGAAGTCAGAATTTCTATGGATGTTTTGGGGGATAGCTCATGCCAAAGTCATATTCAATGGGCAGTTTGGATGTAGCTGCCCTATTTCAAAGTAACAGGCAGCCCCCACATGGACCTTGACCTTCTTTATCTAGTAGTATAGATGTAGCCACTGAGGCAACAAAACATGAATATTGTGCAAAAAATACTGTTCAGCTCTTGACAGCAAGCAAGCAGTACCCTGCCATTGTAAAGAGGCTCCTAGCTACGATGGGGGGATCATCCAGAGTGTATGTGCAGGGCTCCCTGCCTGGAGGTGCTTTTTGCTCCTCCAGCAGTGGCATTCAGAAGATGCCAAGAAAGTCGCCTAAAACCAAGACAGCGCAGACAGTCAGGAAACTGAGCTTTGAACAGGGCATGGTGTAGGATCCACCTCGATTGCCTGTAAAAGGGAGGACTGAACATGACATAAAATGGAAGATGAGACTCATTACAGGAAGAACTACTTTGAAATACTTGAAGTGATCATAATTACCATAATGAGACAGCTATTAAAAAGTTGTCACTAAGTAGGGTTGTAGTATCAGTAGATTGAGAAAGTAACGCTAAACTATTACATCATGGCTAAGACTGGTAGCCCTTAAAAATAGATTTTGCTTGAGAATAGCAAGAAAGGCAGCAGAGAAGAAAAAAAAAATCTGAAAAACAACGTATCTGTGTCCTTATTTTTACAGTATGATCACAGCAACTTACATGTACGTAAAACTCAAATCTCCTGCCTCAACATGTTACAATTTAAAGGAATTCCTTAAAGACAATGATGAGAAAAATAAAGTTAGGGGAAGTCAGAACAGCAGCCCACACTGTGACAGCTCCAGCAACCCACCTAGTTGACCAAGGAAAGCAAGCAGATGTAATCTTTCTGGATTTCAGCAAAGCTTTTGGTACTGTCTCCCACAATATCCTTCTGGACAAAATGTCCAGCATACAGCTAGACAAGTGCATAATATAACGGATGAACAATTGGCTGATGGGTCGGGCTCAAATGGTTATAGTAAATGTGGTTACATCAGGCTGGCAGCCAGTCACTATGGGGGTTCCCCAGGGCTCATTTTTGGAGCCACATCTCTTCAATGTTTTTATAAATGATCTGGACACAGGAGTCAAACGTACACTCAGTAAGTTTGCAGACGACACTAAATTAAGAGGAGCTGTTGACTCTTTTGAGGGTAGAAAAGCCTTGCAGAGAGATATTGACAGACTAGAGGGCCAGGCAATCACAAGCCACATGAAATTTAGCAAGAATAAATGCAGGATTCTGCTCCTGCGATGGGGCAACATTGGCTATATGTACAGACTGGGGAATGAGAGGCTTGACAGCATACCTGAGGAAAGGGATCTGGGGGTTCTGGTTGATATCATGTTGAACATAAGCCAACACTGTGCCCTGGCAGCCAGAACCCTACTGTTCCCTGGGGTGCATCAGGCATGGCATTGCTAGTCAGTTGAGCGAAGTGACTGTCCTTCTCTGCTCTGTGCCAGTGTGCCCTCACCTTGAGTACTGTGTGCAGTTTGGGGCACCACAGTATAAAAAGGACATAAAACTATTAGAGAGTGTACAAAGGAGGGCAACAAAGATGGTGAAGTGTCTAGAGGGCAAGATGTATGAGGAGCAGCTGAGGTCCCTTGGTTTGTTCAGCCCAGAGCAGAGCAGGCTGAGGGGAGGCCTCATGGCGGCCTGCAGCTCCCTCACGAGGGGAGCGGAGGGGCAGGCGCTGAGCTCTGCTCCCTGGGGACAGCGACAGGACCCGAGGGAACGGCATGGAGCTGGGACAGGGGAGGGTCAGGCTGGGTGTTAGAGAAAGGTTCTTCACCAAGATGGTGGTCGGGCACTGGGACAGGCTCCCCAGGGAAGGGTTCACGACACCGAGCTGCTGGAGTTCAAGAAGCGTTTGGACAACGCTCTCAGATATAGGGTTTGATTTTTGTGTGGTCCTATGTGGAGTCAGGAGTTGGACTCAGTGATCCTTGTGGGTCCATCCCAACTCAGGATATCCAGTGATTCTATATCACTTAGTAATGCAACATCTTTCAACAATAGCTCACTCAGCTTTTGCTTGTTCTGCTTTCTCGTCCTTTTTTATGTTACCCAGGACAGGACTGGCATCGGTAGGGGAACAGAGGTAATTAAACAGATATCCACCACCAACTGGAAAGCACTTCCCAGGTGACAGCTCCCCCAGATCTGCTTAGCATCCTTCAGGCTCTATGGCCCTTTTTCCCCATCAGGGTAACCCTGACAGTATCATAGATCTATAGAGCCAAAGAAGGTTAGGAAGGGACCTTAAAGATCCTGCAGTTCCAACTCTCCTGTCATAGGCAGGGATGCCACCCGCTAGATCAGGTTGTGCAGGGCCTCGTCCAACCTGGCCTTGAACACCTCCAGGGATGGGGCATCCACAACCTCTCTGGGCAACCTGTTCCAGTGCCTCACCACCCTCTGAGTGAAGCATTTCCTCGTATTATCTAACCTAAATTTCCCCTCTTTTAGTTTTAAAACCGTTCCCTCTTGTCCTGTCATTGTCTGTCCAAGCAAAAAGTTGCTATCCATCTTCTTTATAAGCCCCATTTAAGTATTGACAAGCTGCAGTAAGGTCACTCCAGAGCCTTCTCTTTTCCAAGCTGTACACCTCCAGCTCTCTAAGCTTTTCTTCACAAAAGAGGTGCTCCAGCCCTGTGATCAGCTTTGTTGCCCTCCTCTGGACCTGTTGTAACAGATTCTCATCTTTCTTGTGCTGGGGGCCCCAGACCTGGATGCAGTACTCCAAGTGGGGCCACAAAGCTTTGCAACAAATTTGCTCTATTTGCAAATTTCCTATTGTGCAAAGATGAATCCTTGTACCTACAAGAGAAACTTGCCAATGCATGTCATTAGGATCTCTGTCATTTGATCATGACTGTGCTCTCTGTACGAAATAACTATTTTAGCTGAAATCTCTTGGCCTTGACTTACTGCTGAGTCTGGGCCTCTTGGGCAGGGATGAGGTTGCTCGTAGTGATGTGGCAGGAATGCTCCAACACGTGACTCACCAAATGACACATAAATAGTGTCTGGGTGTGTGGGCAAGGCTTCCCGAGACTTCAACCAAATCCTGGTGTTCCTTGGGGCTGTCTATAGAGGAGCTCAGAGAAGGGCTACTGGCAGCTTGCAATGCCTCACACCCAGCATGTAGAAGGCAGTAGATTTTGTTTCTGGATTTTTCATATGAACAACCGAGGATGGCTGCTCATGTCTAAACTCTTGAGGTGGCACATAAACAGATTTAACTTTTCAGAAAGCTTGGGGAGTCCATCAGGGACAAAGTTATCACATTAACAATTAAAAATACATGAACAAGAAAAAAAAAACAAAAACAAAAAAAAAACTCCTCCCCAGATATCCCTCTACTTTGGCAGGACCCAGTTTTCCACCACTAACAGCAGTACTGCTTGCCTCTCGGGCTGGAAGCTGAGCACCAGTCAGACTTCAATGACTTTTATTTCCTAGGTGTACTCTTTCACCACAAGCACACCCAGCTTAGGGTTTCACCTGTTCTAGACTAATTTTCCGTGTAAGGGAAGTTGTGGCTTGATTTTTATTTTTCAGTGGAATCATGTGGTCAGCCATGGGACTGAGCTTCCCCTTGGCAAAACCCTCAGCCAGCTCAGTGACTTGTGTAGAATCATAGAAACATTAAGGTTGGAAAAGACTTTCAAGATCATCTGGTCCAACCATCCCCCTACTACCAATGTCACCCACTAAACCATGTCCCTAAGCACCAGGTCCAACCTCTCCTTGAACACCCCCGGGGGCAGTGACTCCACCACCTCTCTGGGCAACCCGTTCCAATGCCTGACTATTCTTTCTGAGAAGAAATGTCTCCTAATCTCCAACCTAAACCTCCCCTGGTGCAACTATAGGCCATTCCCTCTAGTCCTGTCACCGGTTATCTGTGAGAAGAGGCCAACCCCCAGCTCCCCACACCTTCCTTTCAGGCAGTTGTAGAGAGCAATAAGGTCTCCCCTGAGCCTCCTCTTCCCCAGACTAAACAACCCCAGTTCCCTCAGCTGCTCCTCACAGGACTTGTGTTCCAAACTGAAACCCAGACATGGGTTTGCACCACCGATGAGGAAACCTCCGTGTGTGGTTTCCCTGGGCCCTCCCGTGTTGCTCTCAGAACCAGGCAGCCTGAGTCACGGGGATGACAAGATCATTTTTGACAAGTATGGAAAGAATCATGTAGCAGCATTCTGTGACATCCCTTTTATAATTTGCTGTCTTTAATGAAATTGGATAATTACAGGTAAGGGTGCTCGCTGTGGCATCGGTGCTGCTTTTTTTTTTTTTTTTCCAACAGGCATCTAGTAAATACAATTAACTTTTCAGTGGTAGTGAGGAGTCTGTTTCAGTGGGGGAAAAAATGTAAACAAGGCTGTTTTCAAACTTAAAGTGGAAAAAAACAAAACAAAACAAACAAACAAAAAAAACAGTCCTCCTCATGGATCTCCTCTGAGGAAAATCGCGAGGGTGCCTGCTGCTCCTGGAGCCCCTTCTGTGTCAAGACGCCTCGGGGCCCTTGCTGACCGGTTCCCCCCCCCCCCACCGGGTGGCAGTGGTACGGCCGGGCCCTACCCGCGCGGCGCAGCACGGTGCGGTTCGTACCACCGGGCCGGCACGCGGGGGGGGGGGGGGGGGGAGAGGAGGAGGAGGAGGAGGAGGAGGGCGGTGTTGGCGCCTGCGCGCTGGGTGCATGGCGCCGGCGGAGCCGAGGCGGGTGGTGGCGGAGCCGGGCCGGGGGGCCGGGGGGCGTCTCGCCGGCCGCAGGCGGCCCCGGAGCCGGGAAGGGCCGGGCCGCCATCTCGGGCAGCGCTGCCGGCGAGGAGCGGCGGGTGCGAGCGAGGTGTGTGTGCGCCGGGGCCGCCCCTGGGCTCTTAGGGGCGAGGGGAGGGGGTTTGGGGTCGGTGCCGCCGGGCGCTGCCCTGCCCGTGTGGGGCCGAGGGGCTCGGGGCCCCTCAGGGGCTGCATGGGGACGGGGGAGCTGTGGGGGGAGCTGTGGGGGGAGCAGGTCCCTGCAGCGCCCAACACCTGGCCCCGGCCCGTCCCGTGGTGGGGGCGTTTTGTAGGGTGGGGCGAGTGGGGTGCAGCTCGCTGGGGTCTCTGAGCCCCGAAACCTTGCTCCTGCCACGCAGGGGTCTGCGGGTGGTGGTGGGGCTGGTGGTCCTGCTGGTGTCATCTAAATTGTAAGTAACATGAAGTGGCACTCGCATATTTCCCTCTTATCCCCTCCCCACAAGTCCATGATCGTCACCTACGGTGTGTTCAGGAAGTTTCAGCTGACTTGAGGTGCCTACTGCAGGACTGTTCAGTTAATTATGATAATGCTGCTAATAATACACATTAACGTTGCTTGTCTGCATTCCACCTCATCTCGCATTTTTGGAATAGATTTTCTGTTGGAAAGTTGTTTAATCTTTGGAGGCTGATTGCTAAGCCTTGTTTTGAGACATGATCTTGAAAACCCTTTTCTTTGTAAGCGGTGTTATCCCGTGTGAGTTATCCCATATGTTATCCCATGTGACTTATCCCATGTGTTATCCCATGTGACTTATTTCATATGCAGGGATATCTTTTCATATTTTTATGTGCCAGGTGTGTCTGTGAGATTCTGAATCGTGCCCAAAGCTGTAAGAAGTTGTGGAAAATCAGTGAGGGAAAAGCAGAGGAGCAGAAGAATAATGGTTAGTGACAGCCTGTTGCTGTTGAAATGTGAGTTTCGTGAGTAAGAAAACAGGATTTGCTTCTTGTGTTTTCTCTTCCTCTTTCTTGCCTTCCTTCTTTGCCCTCTTCTTCTTTTGCTTCAGTGAATTACTTTGTACTAGTAGAGATTTTCCAGGCCAGTTGTTAATCTTAAAAAGAAAAAAAGTTTGTTTTTTTTTTTTTTCATTTATTTACTTGTCTTTGGGATGACTGTGCCTAATGGCAACAGGACCAAAGTCTTACTGCAATAAAAGTGAGCTTCATGTAGTTCAGGAGCTGTGTATACAGATGACTTATTAAAAAGACTCAGTTTTTTTTCTTCTTCCAGATGGAAAAAGAAGAGTTCATGGTTTCTGGTTTGCATATTAGCAGAGGCTGAATAGGCATAAAGGAGACAATAGTGTGGGTAAGAAGTGTCCAGCCCCCTGCAAGACTTTGATCTATTACAAGGAAAAAAAAAAAAAAAGAAGAAGAAATGAATCCCACAAATGATGATCCAGTGTTTGGGACCATTTTTGACTGGGACTACCTCTTATGGGAAGTTCGTTTGACCTTTTTAGCTGCTGGTTTTTTAATCTACCTGGGAGTATTTCTTCTGTCCCACTGGTTGTCTTCCTGGATAAGTACCACTTATCGTGCCTTGCATGCAAGGGAGAAGGTGTTTTGGAATATGGCAGTCACACGTGGTGTGTTTGGACTTCAGAGCTGTGTTTCTGGCCTATGGGCTTTGCTCATAGATCCCGTTTTTCATGCAGACAAAGTGTATTCACAGCAAAAGTGGAGCTGGTTTAACTGTTTAATAGCTGCTGGATTTTTCTTGCTTGAAAATGTAGCTGTTCACATGTCCAACATTGTTTTTAGAACATTTGATGCATTCTTGGTAGTTCATCACCTACTTGCTTTTGGTGGCTTGGCTGGTCTAGTAATCAATGTAGAATCTGGACATTATCTACCTTTGATGGGAATGTTGCTGGAGATGAGCACTCCCTCAACGTGCATTTCCTGGATGCTTCTAAAGGTAAGAACTTGGTAATTTCCAAATTATGTTTGTAAGAGCTTTTGTGCATCTCACTTCTCCGTAAATAATCTGTGTGGTTTGCCTAGGTAACTTTGCAGCAGGGCTGTTCATTTAACTGATATCCATGTTATTGTGATACCTGTTTTTGTCATGATCACGTTTCTGTAGTCCTCCAGACAGACTTCTGTGTGATGGTGTCCGTGTTTGGGTAGTGGGGTGGTTTGGAGTTGGGGCTTAGGATGATGTATGTGTGGAAAAAATACCATAGCTCTACATGACAAAACACCTTATCTCTATGTGAAAAAATGCCTGAGGGGGTGTGTATGCAAAAGCTGGGTGTTTGCATTAGTTCTAGGGATTCTTTGCTTCCTTATCTTGAAATAACAATCTCACTTCTGCATACTTCCTGTTCTTGTTTTTCTAGGCTGGCTGTGCAAATACCTTTTTTTGGAAGGCCAACCAGTGGGTGATGATCCACCTGTTCCACTGCCGCATGATTCTTACTTACCACATGTGGTGGGTGCTCATTTTCAACTGGAGTTCTGTGATAGAAAATCTGGGACTTCTTCATTTTGTTGTTTCATTCTCTGGATTATTTGCCGTCACACTAATACTTAACCCGTACTGGACATACAAAAAAACTCAGCAGCTCCTCAGCCCAACTGACTGGAACTTTGAAAGTAAAGCGACAGAAAATGGAAAATTAAATGGTGACACACATCAAAAGAAGATGTAACACTGAAACATCTGTTTCCTAGTATGATATTAGCATACAGCAGAAAAAATACACTGCGAAGTAATCTGCCCATGAAGTAGAAGCTTTTGCAAGAAGCTCATTAACGAAGTCATTCCTTGCTGTTAGTATTCTGTAAGCATAAGAAGTATTTAAAATCATTGTCTGTATTTCATATATACATAAGATCTTCAACATCTTAGTGAAGAATTACGCCAGCTGTTTTGTCAGGGTGGACAGTATTTCATGATTTAGCAATTGGTATTTCATGATTTAGCAATGACATGCTCTCTAATGGTATCTTTTGTCCTAATGCCTCTAAGTGGCTTCTAAGTGGCTAGTTAATTTGTCCACTGATCTCTGCTTGAATCAAGTTTAGCTTGATTCCCGTTCCACCTGTGAAGGACATACTGATACTGAAAATCACGTTCAGAAGTTTATTAAGATCAACTGTGGCCCAAATGAGGTATGTGTGGGTACCTAGTTCCTGTGTGCTATTAAATTGTTCCCGGTGGTTGAATTGGTCATGTGGCAGAATGTAGTTATGGCTGGATTTTTATTTTTGTTTTTTTAAGTGCACAGGATGAAAAGGAAGAGGGGGTTGAGTGCTTGCTGTCAAAGTGAGTTGTAGTTTCCAGGTTGCCTTTTGTATGGGAGTTCATATCCACCACAAACATGTATGTAGTAAGGAGTGGGAGTGTCAGTTCGTTATGCTGGTGGTCGAGCTAGGTAATCATGGTGCTCCTTTCCGGACTTGAGATAACAAGAATCAATGAGAAAACCTTTGGCTGTTTAATCCTTGAAAAAATTGCTGGTTGACTGGTGAGATTATCTTCTTTGTGGGTCCCAAATGAGTAGTTGTGCAATTAGTTCCACTAGTACTCCTGTTATAGTTCCTCATATTTTTGGAAAGCCTCTTAGTTATAGAGGATTTTAGAATCTGAGGTGACTCCATTTTGGACGGAAGCCCATACCACCTCTTTTAGAAGTTCTGTTGTTTAGTATTTTTATTGTTAATGTTTTTGTTTTACTTTGAAGAACACTCAAAGTGAGACTAACAGTCCTTTGCACTTTATCTACCACATCTCTAAATCTTTCCTTGACCTAGGGAACAGAGCTGCTTTTTAGATTGGGGCTTAGCAAATTGTGGTGGTTTTTCTCCCGCTGATAACACTCAGTCCTGGATGTAATTTTGGACAGCTGATCAGGGTATAGAGATCACGATAGAAAAGAGTGACACCTAGTGGCAGGAGAGTGACAAATATGCTTAATTACTGCTGCATTGAACTATTGAAACTTTGTCATCTGCTGTGACATTGCTGCTGCACAGGTTTATTTTCTAAAGTAATATGACTGGACAATCCCAGGCTGTGAAGAATTTTAGGTTGAGGCTTTGTCTGCTGATCCGTGGTGAAACATACTGTTTTAAATTAAGGTGGGGGAGGACTTTTTGGTGTAAACAAGCCCATTGAATTAATTTTGGCAGAAATATCTTGGATTTTGTTAGGATGAAGGCAGGGAAACTAGTGTTCAGGTTGATGTGTTCCCTAATTCACTTTGCATGAGCACAGAATTGAAGAGCTGCTCTTGCAGGGGTAGGGTGAGGAATCTTTCTCTGTTAGGTCACAAATTTATATTCAGATCTTGATAGTGATGAAGTGGTGAATATCTGAAATTGCCTGTTCAAAACTAGGCTGAGAGGATCATCGTAATTTTACACAGCAACCGCATCTATTATCTTGCTGATATTCAGTACAGAAAATGTAAATTTTGTGCTATCTTCTTATTTCTGAGCAGGCCAGAATGAGGTCGTAGTGTTTTGGCAGTATGGCCTGCCTGGATGTCATGCTGTAGAAAAAAACAGAGTTCGCTGAAGCTAGAAATTGTGTCCTTCTCCTGAGGGGTTACGTGAGAGAGAGTAATAATGAAAGTGCTTTAGGAGAAAGAAGAGGAATGGATTCCTCAGAAAGAGAACTGAATCACAGGATGGCTGAGGTTGGCAGGACCTCTGGAGGCATCTGCTCCAACCCCTGCTCAAGCAGGGCCACCCAGAGCAAGGGGCCCAGGACCACGTCCAGGTGGCTTTTGAAGATCTCCAGGGAGGAAACTCCACAACCTCTCTGGGCAGCCTGGACTCTCTCCAGTATGCCCATGTCTTTCTTGTACTGGGGAGCCCAAAACTGGAGCCAGCACTCTAGATGCATCTCTCCAGTGCTGAGGAGTGGGGAAGGATCACTTCCCTCAACCTGCTGGCAGCACGCTGCCTAGTGCAGCCAAGAATGCCATCAGCCTTCTTTGCAGCAAGGGCACATTGCTGGCTCACGTTCAACTTGGTGTCCACCAGGGCTCTCAGGACCTTTTCTGCAAAGCTGCTTTCCAGCTGGGCGGTCCCCAGCAAACGTGATCCAAATGCGCATCGTGCAGAATACGAGCCTGGGGAAGGGGGATGCTAAGTCACTAGGCATCAAGGTGATGGTGCACTCTTTGTAGCTCAGAATTTAAAGGATTGGATTCAATAAAGCATGGTAATTACTAAAAGTCCTAGCTACAGAAATGTGAAGAATCCTAACAGAAAATTACCTTCGGAAAAGAAGTAAGTTTGGGCTAAGTGCTCGGTTTTTACAGTGGCTGGCTAAAGGAAGTGAAATTTCTGTGTGCTAAAATAAAACAGTTTGAAAGGTTGGAATTAGTGAACTTGGGGCTGAAAAATAAGGTTAGGTGTGGTCAAGGCAGACAGGTGGATATTAAGTCAGTGACACCAGATTTCTAATGCTTAATATTTGTATTATTAATTGACGTGTTAATAATTAAGTGGACTTTAAATCTTTCATTAAAAGTATTGTGATCAGAATAGGGCAATCTTTTAATATGCATCTTTGTGCAAGTTCTTTCCATGTAATGACCAGCTTATAGTACATCTCTAAAACCTTTTGCATGTTTTACTATGTAATGAATAATACCTAAGAGCGCCTGTTAACCTAACTACTGCTACACCTGCTAGAGCAGGAGAGCTATGCAATAATACAAATGACAGCATTCACTTCATGTTTCTGTTGGTTTGAGGGGTGAAGGGATTTTACATTCCAGCTAGAAATACAACATGACATAGAAATACAGACAACCTTCCTTCTCCATCTTGAAGGGCAGCAGGTGGAGTTATCAGTTCTATTACGCAGAGCCTCTTCTTTTTTTTCTACCGAAGTGTTTTCTTTACTTCCTTTTTCTTCGTTGGCTGCTCCCTTCAGAAGAACCGTTTCTGGTTTATGACTGTGAGTGACTGTTTTACTGCTCTGAAGAAAAGGACTGAAAAAAAATTCTTCGAAGGTTCTGTTTAATTACTCTTATAATTGAGTGCTTCATTTCAACCCAAAAAGGAGTTACAGTTTGTTTATAAATTTTGTTCATATGAAATTAATCCCAGTCCTTCTTGGGGCTCTTTTGTAAGGTCTCATCTGCAGTCTGATGTAGAAAACATTCACTATCAACTTCAGCAGGAACAGGATCAAGTCACAGGGGGTGCCACTGCCATGATTTGGAAACCTTTGGCATAATTTTTTTGGGGTGAATTTTCTGCTTGCCAAGGTAACTGTTAGACACTTCATCCCGCTTTCTTTTTGGGCAGGCTTACCCAAGGAGTGCTGTTTGTGTCACCTTTTTTGGGTGAAGTTTTTTTTGAAAAGATAACCTGTGTTTTGGTTTGTGGTGTTTTTTATTGTTTTTGTTGTTTGTTTGTTTTGGGGGTGTGTCTGTTTTTTTTAAAAATAAAACAGACAAGTGTCTGATCTAAGGCGCCCTGGCCAGACATCTGGTCCTGGCTGTGTTCATACAGCCTCCCTAAATCACAGTTTGTTTTCCTCCGTTTGTGTCATACATCCTATGTATTTTTCCAAAACCTGTTACATTTAGTCTTACCTGGTCATGATCCCGCAGCAGTCACGGTACCACAGCGACGTTTTTGGCTAACAGTTTCCAGCACTTACTGTTGATCTCTTCTTCTGTTAAATACCTAAGTCCAAATCTTTCAGGTTTTTGGCTTTTTTTTTTCCTGATAACACTGATTAAATATTGATGTTGTACAGTTATGAAAGACACCCTTCTTAACCTCAGGGAGATTCCCACTTAAAGTGAATTTAGAAATGTTAATGAATTAATAAATTCAAGTCTGTTCCTTGTACAATGCAACGTTTGTTGAATGCATCTTTACACTGAGTGCATAAATAAAAGTATTTTATTGAACGTTGTCTACCATGAGTTTTTTACTGTTGAAAATAATGCCTCAATTATTTTTACTTGCTATTTGTAGCTGATACAGTCTGAAATATATGTATTTAAAGATGACTTACTTATTTTGAAATACTCTCCCAAACTTGATAAGGGTGATGTCGTACCCATGGCAATAGCTCTAAAGCCTTGTAAACTAATGTCCTTTCACAGTCATTTTTAACATTAGCATGTTTGGGTTAAAACTCTAGAAACTGCCCTGTGTATGTGGGCATGTACTAAAAATGGCTAAGAAGTATCATTTAGCAACTCTTGTTTGTGTGTTTGAAGCATGCGATTGTTTTTTTGCATTAGGCTGTAACTATGAAGACACTTCATTTGGTGCCATGTGATGCTTTATAGTTTAGCATCGCTTTAAAAAAAAGTTTAATTTCTGAGTAGCAAAATATAGTTATAAACTGTAAAATACAGTTATAAACATTGAACATGCAAGTCTTGAGTGGTGCTCTGCAGGACTTAATGCCTGATGCCTTTTAGCATTAATGAGCTAAAGGGAAATATTGCCATTACTGGCATTTCAACTGTTCTTATAAGAATGCACTGTACAAGCAACTGGCTGGCGTAATTTTGGTAGCTGCCTCTGCAGAGAAGTCTTCAAGATTCATTGAGGCAGAAGCAGAGATGTTCATGTGCAAAGCTCCACTAGCTGTGGAATGTGTGTGGGCACAGAAAGGGGTGAGGAGAACAATGCTTGTATGAATAAAGTCCTTCCTTGTAAACAATCTGTGGAAGGAACATGTTGCTAATATTTTGCTACTCAGATGTTCTCAATTAATAGATAAATGTATTTTACTTTGTAGCTCTTGCCATATTCCCAGAAATGTATTAGCACACAGTTATGCTGACAGCATTACTCAGCAGTCGCAATCTTTTGATCTCGTGTCGTGGCACTGGTATTTAAGTTGATAATTTGGAACAAAAAAATAAGTGAAAGTCTTTAATTAAGAAAATTATGCCTGTTGCTTTAGTTGTCAGCCCCCAGATGGGTTTGCAATGTTGGAAGAGACATTGCAGGCTCTGATCTGATCGACTAATTAGTGTGTTCTGCTAGTGGTGGTGTCACAGAAACAAGCAGCACATTGTGCCTTCCTGTTTTCCCTGAGCAAAACAATGCTGAGTGAGGTAGATGACAAAGATAATAACGCAGCGAACGTGTACAAGAACAGCAACGTTCAAAGTGGCAGAGACGAGCCTAACTTGAGAGGAGTGGGACCTGCTCACGTGTGCGTGAAGAAGAAATGCAGCAAATTGGCTGTGCAGTTACTTGCTGCCCTGTCTGTGCGTGTTCGGGTGAGTCAGCCAGGGTCACTTCTGGGTCCTTCAGGGCATGACCTGAGCAGAGGGAGCGGAAGTTCAGTGCGAGATTCATCTGATACAGTACGCATTACTTCTGGCCTGGAATATTTGGTTCCTCACATGATCCTCTTTTTAGCTTCCCCTGCTGCTTTGAATGCTCACGTCACATTAGAAGTGATGCTGTTTTCACCAAAATGTCTTCTGATATTTACTTTAAAGACTTGTGAGCGTGTGCATGGTTTTAGGATTGGTTTGATCAGAGCAGCTCCAGCTGCTCACCTGGGCCTGTTTTTTCATATTGTAAATGCTGTATAGGTCTGCAACTTTTCCTCTCCTCTTTTGCTATTTCTGCTGCCAAAAACACTTCGCCATGTGAACACTGTGTTTTGTCACCAAAACAGTGCTCACTGAAGTTGAAGTATCGGGCTTGTACCAAGTGGGGAAAAATATACCAGAGAAAGGACCAAGTTTGCCCTTGTGATTGTACGTTCATTTTTTTTTTCTCATATATTAGGTAGAGGGTTGACTTTACTGCATTTCTGGATTGTACAGTTCTGCTGGCCGAATCTTTTAAGAGAAATCAAGGTGATAACTACAATACCTTGAAAAGCGAAGCCATGCAGACAAACTATAAAAGTAGGATCAAGTGGTTTGTGTAGAATGGACAGGGGGCATCTAACGAGCTTGGTCAGTCTGTCTTAAAAGTTGTATTTCCAGGGCAAAAGTGTATCCTTGAAAGCAGCAGCATCCTTTTTGAGAAGTCATAGGGAATAGTACGAAAAAAATTAAGAGGCTTTGGATGAGATTGCTGAGACCAGTTGTGCTATACGGTGCTGATCAGGTTGCAGCTGGGTGTTGAATAAGTTGGTTGTCTGATGCTTTAACTCTTTTTTTCTCAGCAGCATGTTTTGGGTATCAAAACATATATTGGATGAAGCCAAGTTTGAGGACTTCTTTTAGGACATCAGAACTCTCAAGCAATGTATAGCCCAAGGCCAAAAGAGCCTACAGTGAATTCTAATTCATAATAATTCACTCTTGTACTATCATTGCCTTTTTATCTTACATAATTAATTTTACCCCTGGAGGCTCTCTTGCATATTCATGAGGACAAAACAATCTGCTCTTTTATTTTCCTGTCTATCCTCATACTTATTATTTGCCACTTTTCCCACTTGAATTCCTCTGAAATGCTGGTGGCTTTGAGTTATACATAGTATTTCATATAAAGTCTTTTCTTTAACTTGTATTACATTACTATTTCCTTTCCCTCACTGAAAATGGCTTTGTTTTAGCCCAAGGTTGCATTTTTCTTTCTTTTACATTTGTATATACTTAGTTCTTCGTAGTCCTCCTATGGCAGCTAATTCATGCCACCTTTTTCCTTCCTTGGTGCTTTCTCCATGGTAAACATTCCAGCTAAAAGAAACATTTTTTCTTAAGTCCCTAGATGTGAGACTATCCCACATTTCTCAGTCTTGCCCTGTTCCTAGAAACGTTTACAGCTCAGTCAGATGGATGATGTCAGATATCCATCCTCGATATATTTAGGGTGTTGATGTTTTTTTGCTGTGTTAGGACTTTGGCATGGCTGGGCCCAGCAGCCAAAATGGCAGCACCTCTGGGGAAAACTAAGAAAATGTTTAAAAAAAAAAAACAAAACACACAGGCAAAGGGAGGAAGAAAAAAAGTGAGAATCAGCCCTGTGAGCACCAAAGTCAGAGGACAGGAGGAGATTCCCCTGCAATTGATGGAGAAGACCATGGTGAAGGAGGGAAAAAGCATGAGGAGGAAGGAGCAGCAAAGAGGAACGGCCATGGACTGACCGCAAACCCCATTCCCCATCTCCCCTGTGCTGCCTGGGAGCAGGAGGAAAGAGGAGTTGGGAATGAAGGGGTGAATTTAAACCTGGGAAAAAGAGTGAGGGAAAGTGCTTTAGTTTTGTCTTTTTCGCACCATCCTACTCTATTCTGTTTGAACTGGCAATAACTTTGATTAATGTTCCCCAAGTTGAATCTATTTTGCTTCTAATGGTAACTGGTAAGTCGTCTCCCTGCCTTTATCTCAACCCACGAGCTTTCCATCCTATTTCTCACCCCGCTGAGAAGAGGGATTGAGAGAGCGGCTGGGTGGGGTCTGGCTGCTGGCCAAGGTCAACCCACCATGGTAAGTTATGGCATCAACTGTCCTGTAACTCTTGTGCCATCCTTGGCAACAAGGAGCCGATGTCACAGGGGTTCTGGTGCTGGGAAGTATTAAAATTTATGGAAATGTGTGCCTTGTCTGTCTGAATTGGCAGTCAGAGAATTTGACTTGCAAAGACTCCTCATAAGCAGAGAGCTCCTGAAGGCATTCATAAAGAAGGTGCTGGTGCTGGTAAAAACATCACGGTATTATAAAACTAAATTGTTAGGGTAAGTGCTGGTACGCTCAGAAATAACAGATTGTCTCCCAGTAGTAGTGCTGATGCTTCAGGGGGACCTGGAAGACTGGGCAGCAGCAGGCATCATATCAGAAAGATGAGCAATGCTGTTATTAAACCAAATGCTATTCTGATGTAATAGTCTGGATTTAAGATTTTATTTTTTAATATATATACATTTCATCACTCGTGTTTGGTAAGGGAAATGGAGGGGAGCTATATTCTAGGAAGCTCCAGCATGAGTTCTGCAGGTGCTCAAGTTGAGCAGGGCTGTTGGGTGTCCTGGCTCCAAGGGGTTTCTGGACTACAGGTGACATACAAACATACATTCTTTGTGGGGAATGTGGTTAAGAGCAACAGGAGAAACACTTTCTGAATTTTCAGTGGATGAAAACTCTGTAAGAGAAATTGCCTGCTATGTCATCTGGTAAACAGAATGGAAAAAAAAAAGAGAAACTACATAATGAGAAT
Source organism: Anser brachyrhynchus (assembly GCF_964034855.1). Taxonomy (NCBI): domain Eukaryota; kingdom Metazoa; phylum Chordata; class Aves; order Anseriformes; family Anatidae; genus Anser; species Anser brachyrhynchus. The sequence goes on along the minus strand of NC_137696.1, from coordinate 104,429,743 downwards.
GGAATGAGTTGCATTATAATTATTGACAACTAATTATGGTTAGATAAACAATGAATTTGTCATATAGACAAATACATAGATAAATAATGAATTTAGAATTAGATGACCACTGCTTTTAGGAGATTGCTGTAGAAACTATTAGGAAGAGAGGAAGTTATTTTGGAATTTAGTATCTTGCTTTGTTATACTCAGGCATCCCCAGCAACTTTTTTACTGGAATCAGAGAAGTATATTTAAGCATGGTCACCAGAATCAAAGAAGTGGTTGTCAAAGGTCAAAAGGGTTCAGAAAAGAACTACAGGAAGGATTTGAAGTTTGTCACTCTAACAGTGAAACATACATGCAAAAGGGACAGGTAAATGCACATGGATTATGAGGTGGCTGCCGAAAGAAGCAGCTTGTTGCTAGTAGATGGTATTTTTAATCACGGAATTCAGCAAGTTGCATGTAATCTAGATATATGCCTGTTCTTTAGCGGGGCCTTTAATGACAGTACTTACTAAACAGTTAGCTAAACACAGATTCTCTGCCATTTCAGCTCTTCAAATGGTAGCTGGATGTGAGTGAAATACAGCATGTTTTAAATGTTACAGAAATGACAGGATAAAATGGTCTCTACTGGAAATTGAACTGAATGCCATAATGGGATTTCTGGCCTTGACCTTTCTATATGGCCCAATTTTCTCTTCTCATGTTCTTTCTCACAGAGGGCCTATAAAACTATGTGAAAACTATTTTGAGGTGGTACTGTAACAAATTGCATGACAAATAAATGACTTTGTAAAAACTGAAGCATTTTTGAAAGTAATACTTTCAATTATTTAATTTGGAATTCAGTTTGTATGGACCCATATGAACGCACGGGGCAGTCATGCATGTACCTGCTGTTAGACAGTCATACAGACAAATGAAAAATGTGGGAAAAAGGTGGAATAATCAATTTTCCTTTGAAATGCTACCATTTTCTAACATAAATGGTAGAAATAGCATAGTGGTTTCCTGTAATGGTAAGGAATTTACTATATTTGAACATATTTCATGACTGGCCGTAGCATGAATGCCCTTAAATAGGCTAGGGTCATCACTGTGTGATGTGTAGATCTTTGAACAACATTTAGTTTGGCATTTTCATGCTTAAAACTCCTCCGGAGATTTTAAATAGTGTTTATCTGTATTAAATACTGGCAATTGATATCAGGGATTGAGAAATTATAATGAATTTAAGAACACTTTTCACCCCAAGGTACGATGGTACCTTGGATGTATAGTACGTACGAGGTACATGGATGTATATAGTACAGTATGTTTTCAAAATGATTGTAAATTATGAAGGGGGTGCTGACTCATATCCATGTGAGCATTCAGAGGGTTAGCTCGGATGGATTACTTTTGGGATAAGCGTTACATGCCTGCACAGCACAGCCTGACCAGTGACTTGGTCAACACCGCTCTGCAGTGAGAGGAGAGGGCAGCGAAGACCTGCAGGTTAAGGAGGACTTGGCAGGATCTTTAGGAAACCTTTATTTTGGTATGCTTAAACAGGCTGAATTCCACAAACTATGCAAGATAAATGAGATGAAGCTCTAAAACAGCCACGGTGGCCTAGCGCACACCAGCGGGCTCCTCCTGAGAATGAGGTCGGGGGGGGGCGGAGGGGGGGCGTCAAAAAAAGTCAATTTTTGTCCCGATTTCTCCATCCCGGCCGTCCTGAAGGCCTGCGGCGAGCCAGCCGCCTCCTCCTCCCGCTCCCCCTCAGCCCGCAGGTGCCCCGGACCCATGGCTGGAGGCTGAGGCAGGAATGAAGCGGTGGGGCCGGGCCCCGCCTCATGGCGAGCGGCGGGCCGCTGCGCCAACCGGGCGGCCCCAATGGCGGCGGGGCGGGGAGGAGGAGGAGGAGGAGGAGGAGGAAGGGGGCTGCAGCGGGGCGGGGGCGAGCGGCGCCCCGCCGGGACTCGGCGGCTGCGGGCGGCGGTGAGTGCGAGCCCCCCGGTCCTCGGTGTTTTGCCCTCGGCTGGCAGCGGGAGCCATCGGGCGGGGTGGGCAGCAGAGGCGGGGTGTCGAAGACAGGGTGCGGGCGGACCCCGCGGCGGCTTTCCAAAAATCCCAGCCCCCAAATCCCAGGATTTTGGGGTGCGGGCACCCACGCGTGGGGGTGTGCTCGGGGCCGGGGTGCGCAGGGCTGCGGAAAGCCAGGCGCTGGGCTGGGCGCTGCCTGGAGTTCCTCTCCTTCCCCCGCTTTCCTTGTTTCAAACCTATCTATTCAACACCAACTTTATAATCAGCGACTGAATTGGCTTTCTAGAAACAAGGGAAGACGCTTTGGCACCGCTCGTTTTTATTTCCTTCTCAAAGGAGGTATTAAAATCGCGCTCGATTTCTTTGTAGTTAAGGCTTAAACTATCGAAGTAGTTCCCGAGTTGTCTGCGGTGATCCCGGACCACGTAGCTGCTCCTGAAGGATGCCGGGTGCTCGCAGGGTGAGGCGAGAAGAGCTGTAGGGACGGCCAGGCACCTGGTCAGTAGGTGAGCCTTGGCAGTGGCCGACGCCAGGTGTTTGTGAAGACAGGTATTGATAATCTGTCCACTGCATGGGCTTATTTTAAAGCCCCTCAGGTGGTGCTTGGTCTTTGACCAAAAAGATTTTATCACCCTAGATTCTGTTTTCTTCCATTTAAGCCTTTATTCAATCCTATCTTATTTTTCCAAAGCTTCTGAGGTCGTGGCTTTTATCTCATGGTAGCAGGTGTGAAGTTGTTTGATTGCAGCGTAAAAGTATTTTCTTTTATTTTCAGCCATACAGTTTCACTGTTACAGTGAAAAGGTTTGTATGTGTATACATCTTGCTGCATGAATCACAAAATAAGAAAGATTTGAGTTAAGAATAAGAAAGATTGGCTGTTTAAAAACTGTTCAATGCTGAATAAATATGGAGAGGATGTACCAACATACATTAGTTGGTGACTATTGTCAAGAAAATAAATGTTTTCCAGAAGCCTTTGCTCTTTACTAGAGGAACCTGGTGAGCAATCTGTACTGTTGTAGAAATGAAGTATTGCATTTTTTACATTTTCTGTTGGCACTTAGGAGGGACAGATTTATTGCCTGAGCACGGGGCGTGTTGGGCGTCTGTAGTTGCAAGCCCATTATTTACGCAGGAGTTCTGGCTCTTCGGCTCTCTTCTTCAGTGGGCCCTTCCTTCCTTTCACTTGGGTGATCCGTTTGATCTTGATAATCTCTCTGACTTGCTTTGTTTAATCCATCTTGTCTTTTTTTTTTTTCTTTTTTTCCACCCTCAGGCTCGGTAGCCCATGCACTAGTTACATGTGTTTATCTGGCTATGAACAGTAGCTCTTCAGACACTATCTTGAAATTTGATATTTCCGAAGGCTTTACAGGGAGATTTCAATGCAAGCTGTGGACATCTTGATTTACCTGTGGGGTGGATAGTACGTGAGCCATGACATGTTGCAGGTGTCTTGCAATGGAAAGGCAGTGGGTGTCCAGCACACGGGGCTTTTGTGGCTGAAGCCCACGTGTGGACGTAGGGGCACAAAGGGTTGTGGAAGCAGGTGGGTGCTTGAGGAGCGTGCTGTCCGGCAGCTCCTGCTGAGCACACGGACAGGGCAGGATCCCCTGGATCTGGGAGTCTGCATGCAATGGGGTACGGAGCAGAGCCGTGGTGCTGTGCAGTGGGTTGGTGTTGCAGCTGTGCAACGTTGAGAGCAAACGTGCAAGTCTTGTGCTGTTGGATTTGGCAGGTCAGTGGTTAGTGCAGCACAAGGTACAGGAAATGGTCTTTCCCTTGTAAAGAGATGCTCATCTCGTCCCCTTTCTGACCAGGATCCACAGCTCCTCTCTGCAGACAGGGTACGGTTTTGCTCATCAGCAGCTTCCTGGCAATACTTTCCTCGAGTGGAATACTATGCAACAGACTTTAATGTTTCTTGAGCCTAAGTTTAAAAAAATCCATAGTATTAAGTAAATAGTATTTAAGTTCTCATCTTTTATTATATTTGAAAAATAAATCAAGGGTCTAGGTTCCTCAGCATCTTGGCTCGTCTTTTTCTGCTACCCTGTTAACTTCAGTGGAAGTGTGCTGATTTACACCAGGTTGAAATACTAAGTCTAAATACTTATTTTAGTCAAAATCGTAGTCAATATGTCAAATATTAAGTGGTTCTGATTGTCCTAAACCCAGTAGCTCAATGACACGTCTTAAGTAAAGATTTCCAGGATCCAAACTTTATAAGGTATGCAGCCTTAGTTTTGATTAGGCTGAATTTTTAATTCAGACATCACAGCGTTTTTAAAATGTTTTTGGTGATTTTTGGTATCTGTGTCTGTCAATATAAGCTGCTTTTGTCAGCATTGCTTTTTTGCTGTTGTTTGCTTTCTGGTTATTCTTTTATGTGTGTAAAAGCTTGTACTGATTATTTCTTTTTGCCAGGACGTGCTACTACTTACTCCTTCTTTTGCTTTCCTCTTTTGCTTTCCTTTTTTTTTTTTTTTTTTTAATTTTGCTTGAAGATATTTAGTGTCAGCATTAATAAATGCTGTTTTGAAGAAATACCAGCACCAGAGGACTTCTTCATTTGATTCTGAGCTGTTCAGGGTTCCTCGCAAAATCTATAAACATTTGAAGGAATAACAACAAGCTTCTCTAAAACCTATAAAGCTATTTTCTAACTTCATAAATGTTAATGGAATTTAATGCAACTGGGAATAGTACATTACTCATTTGTATAACAGGAAGTCTTTTAATTGCTTCTATATAAAGGAGAAATTATTTTTAGAATCTGTTGTAGAAAATATATAAACTTCAGTGTATTTCTGAACAAGCCAGGAAACAAATTCTGCAATCTGAAGGAAGAGGAATATTTTTGATTCAGTCTTTGACATTAAAGTTTGTATACTGTGCGGAGCTGCAGTCAGTTTATTCTTTGTACATTTTTAATACTGCACTGTTCTCAGTTTTGTATGTGAGGGAGAAATTAGCAGTGCATAGTATTTACTTTTCTTCATCTTCGCGTATGTGGATCGTTATTTTGTTTCTGCTTTTGCCAAGTGATACCTGTTTCATTTTTGACTTCTTTAATCATGGCTTTCCATTTTTCAGTTTTAGTTTAGAACTGTGGAAGGGCTATCGTGGGGACAGTTGTCGTACAGTCTCTAAAGTTAAAGGCACTTTTGCAATTTACTTCTAGTAAGTTCAGCTTTCTGATGGCTTTTTGAGCTGCAATTGCATTTGATGCTGTGGGTGGATGCATCTTGTGGAATATATGTTGTGACAGTTGTCCCCTATAGAAACTTCACTTGGAGTTACAGTGTTAAGTGCTGGGAACGTAACTGTTGAGTGCATCATAATTTCTGAATATTTTATATGTTCTAACGGGGCAGTAAATGAGGCTTCAATGATAGTGGCATGAATTAGTCTTTCAGTTTGTATGTATTCTACAGAATGGGAGTGAGGCATCTTTTTTTTTTTTTTGTCTTATCCAAGATCATCTTTTGTTAAAATAGGAACTCATGGATATTTTTTCACCCTTGTTGCTATTTGTATTAAGCCCCCCTTGTTACTACGCTGTTAGTGGAAAATTAATGTTGGGAAATTCTTTTCTGACTCTAGAAGTAGTTTAAAGAGTAGAAAAGTGCAGGAGAGCCATACCTCCAAAAACCTACCAACCTGGCAATTATCAGGAATTCATGAACCAAAGCCCAAGAATTAGTTAGGGAGACTGCAAACACGATCTGAGGGGCTCTTTGTGATGAGGTAGGGATGTACGTTAGGCAGACAGCAAATTTCTTGTTGCGGTCCTGTATGAAACTATGATTTAATATTCTTTGTGTTTTCCCATCTTTCTGAGTAATGTCATTGCATGCGTATGTGGTTTGAAGAGAGCAGGATCTTGGGAGTCAAGAGCTGTCACATCTGTGGAAGGAGACTGCTGCATTAGGAGCATCTTCCGAGATTTAAATCACTTGGATATTTTCTTATAATCAGGAATCTGGCTTTTACTCTCATCAAAATACTTAAGTTGATCTCGAAACCAGAGTCACATAAAAGTACAACTTGTTTTCATGGGGAACGATGACAAGTAATGCTAAACAAGATCTGAAAAATATTTTTGCAAATCTGTGGTTTTAGATCAAAAACTTGATTCATGTTTTTATTCTGAATTGCCCGAATCAGCAAGACTGTGGGAAGTGATGCATAACTGGACAACATTGATTCATGTCCTACACGTTAGTTGCTCGGTCAGAAAGCCTGAAGCTTAATGTCAAATGTGTGGGTGAAGCAGTTAACCAGAGCAAAATAAATTGTTCTACTTATGCAGTGGTGAATAGGGGCATTATCTTGGGGAAAATCTGTTTCAGTGACTTACTGTACTGTACAATACTTGTTACTTGGGACTGAACCATGAATCCAAGCTATTAGGACCCAAGCTCAAGGTCAAACATTCACTCTCATTTCTGTTCTCTAATCTGCTTTTTGGAAATGCTTTTTAAAAAAATGCAAAAATCATATGGATATTGTTTTCTGGCAAAAATGTGAGAATATGTGAACGTTTTCTAAAGTTTCAGTGTTTTTTCACGTGATCGTCTCATTAAAGATACATAACAAGTATGCATCTCAGAAATTTTGAGTGAATAAACGTTATTTCCTTATCTGTAAAATGGGATCATAAGTTATTAAGAACTAGACAGCAATATGTGAATCTCCTTCTAGGAGCACTGAGCCTTGAGTTTATGGCTCTTGACTTTGTATTTTATGTATTTTAAGGCTTTGTATTAAAGCCTTCTGTGTGTCTTATCCAGTATGTTCCTCTGTCTCCTTCTCTTCCTCCTTCTTTTTGCAAGCTAAGATTCATCTGGAGTAAGAATCTGTTTTCAGGAGGGGACACTTTCCCTGTGACAAAAATATTTTACATGTGAGGCTGATCAGAATTACTAGAGTAAATGCGTATTTTGTAATAACATTTATAAAATCTCTAATAATTCTATGTGTATTATAATAACATGTATACATGTAAACCATACATAAATTTGCATCGCAGCTGAAGAGTTATGCAGGATGTGAGGATCTTCTCTGACTTAAAACCAGAAATCTTCATTAGGATGTTTCCACTGAATGTTATGCTCGATCTCCAATATTGGGAGAGAATAATTTGAAAGAATGTTGAAAGTGGAAATTTTGGAAACAAGATTACTTTTCCCAATGAAGTTAGTTACTTGATTTTAATCAAATTTAGGGCAAATTAAGAAATATTCTCCTAATATTAATATATTTCCATTTTGCTTGCGTGTGTGACATAGTTCATGGTCCTGAACCAGCAACAACAACCAGCAGTCTCTGTTTTGTGTGGCACAGAACAAAGAAGTCAGTCCTTACTGAAAGGTGGCACCAGCATTCCCTTTTAGCTCCTTTGGTGCTTGTGGTTGTTTTGGTACAACTGACTTCCAGGATGGAATCCAAAACCCAGGGTGATGCTTCTGTTTTACCCGTGTGCATTCAAGCTGTTGCCATCAGAAGAGACAGAAGCAAAGGCTTATTTAGCAGAAGTGAAATTCCCTAAGAGCATGCTCAGGAACCTATTCCGCTTCCTGCTTTCAATTACTTTTCATCCATACTCCCACTCATTCCATAAATATTTGTAGGTCTCAGCTTTCCCATCTGCACACTGAACATAGTGCTACTGAGCTTAATAATGTTTCTTAATGTTTGTGTTAATGTTTGTTTTGGATTGAGCAAGGCCTTCCACAGAATAGTGTTGCGATCTGGGGGGGGGGGGGTGTACTACTAGAAGGGTGAAAACTGACTGGATCACTGGGTTTAGAGGTAGTTTTTGTTGTACCCTCTTTGGGGGCTGGTTACAAGAGAAATGCACCAGTTGTCTGTTGTTGGATGTGTCTTTTTAGCATTATGCGTGACTTGAAAGGTGACCAGCCATTGTTTCTGAAGTTTGCAGGTGACACCAGACTGGGGGAAGAGGGGAGCAGCAGTGGATGTTCTTGAAATCAACAGGACCTGGGCAGGTGGGAAGGATGGGCTGACAGGGGCTGAGTGAAATTCAGCAAGGACAGGTGCAAGGTTGTGCACCTGGGGGGGAATTGCTCCTGAAGGGGGAAGGATTCCCTTTCACTCAGCACTTCTCAGACCAAACCTAGGATATTGTGTCCAATTTTGAGTCCCCACCTCACCCTGCCCACTACAAGATGTGGATAAATGGGAGGGAACTGGGCACCAGGCCGCCATGATGGCTGCAGGCCGTAGCACTGCCCTGTCAGGAGAGGCTGAGGGAGCTGCGCTTGTTCAGCCTGGAGAAGAGAGACTTTGTGGGGGCTTCACGGCAGCCTGCACCCACCGGCCGGTAGGTTATCAACACAGGAGAATCGGAAATGATCATAAACTGAAACGGGAGTAGTTCAAGCTAGGTATGAGAGCAGTATTTTTCTCTAGGAGGACAACCAAGCAGGGGAACAGGTTGCCTGGTGAGGTTGTGCTGTATCTGTCTTTGGAGATTTTCAGGATCCTGATAGATGAAGCAGCCTGGTCTCACCTGACAACTGACCTGGCTTTGAGCAGCAGGTTGGATGACCTGGCCATCTGAGGTACCTGCCAACCTGAATGAATCAGTGATTCTGGTTTGCCTTGTACTAATGTATCCTTAGAGTGAAATAAGAGTGCAAATATTGACATGTCTGTAGTGTTGTGTCATGGGTAGGAGTCCTCAGACAAACCTGCAAGTGGAATCCTTGTTGTCTTCTGCCTTTTGCCTTCAGATGATGTACTGGGCAGGAACTCTAGGTGAAGAAATGTTGGCTAAAAAAGGGGGGAAGAGAATACCAATCTTCAGCCATGTTCTTCGAGTGTCCCTGTAGATTGCTTCTTGTTCAGTGCTTGCTGCCGTGTTTTCTCTAGCTTTGAGCAGGATGTTGCTTGGTGTGAGAAAGGGTGGTAGAAAAAGAAATGAGGTGGCTTTCAGGCAAGTGGATTCCGTATGCGCTCTGAAAAATGTCGGATCTGTGGATCTGCTCTTGTTTGCATTGTAGCTGGTAAGAAAATTTCACCTGGCTTTAGCTGAGCCAGGCATTAGGCTTCCTATAAATAAATAAATATGTACACACAAAAGAAATTTACCTTCCTCCTCCTGGATTATTTTCTCTTCTTGCTTCTCTGCACCCCCAAAAGAGGCTATCCATCAAATTTCAGGAAGATTTACTGAGTGGGAGTTCTGTAGTTATAGGTTGAATAGGTTGAAACTCAATTGGGCGTAACGCAGCTGTATTGAGTAGGTGACAAGGGCACAAAAGTATTTTGGACATTCACGGGCTTTATCTTCACAGTTTGGTTGTTTTGTTTTAATTCAATTTTTAGGCTTGAACACTTCCCCAGAGAAGTTACTTTGCTGCTTGCCTACACTAAGCACTTTATGAATCACAGTCAGTCAATCTTTGAAATCAATCTCCTAGCTTCATCTTTTCTGGTTTTTATTAATTTTATTAATGCTCACTGGCTCATTCTTTCTGTACCATTAAGAATAAAGAATCTTGATGTCGCTGAAGATATAATGCACATTCCTTAAAGAAAATATAATTTTCGTAGTGATAATAATACAAGTTGTTCATTACTTGTATGCTGATGGCTGAAAACTGGTGGTCAATTGTTTATCCCACAGTTAGAGGAAATTATTGATGCACAGCCTCAGCTGAGATAATCCCAGCAATGTCACAAGAGGGGAAACTGAGTCAGAGAGGAATACAACTTTCTTCTGTAGCCTTTGGACAAGTACAAAGGTGCCTTTGTTTTCTTTGCTGAAATTGCTGTTGGCAGTGGAATCAGAACTTCAGTTTTATGGATGTCAGGCTGCTGGTCTGTGTTATAGAGGTGTTGCTGCTCCTGAGATTGTAAGGGCTGAGGTGGGACATTGCAGGTTCCCATCTCCTTCCATAGTGGCTTTTGCGGTCAAAGGTGGGCACTCCTGGTGGGAAATTTGAAATAAGCATTGAGAGCTGGCCTTGGAGACACACTCGGACAATTTTGTTTTCATACGTTTCTGGTTTGAGTTCCATTCCAGATCTGACTGCTTTCACTGCATATTTTTTCTCTCCATGAGAAACATCACCCCAAAAAATCTGATTTTAATGTGGTACTTTAAATATATTTATATTTTCTTAAGTATCAATTTACCAAGTACATCATGATATCTAAATTTTGAAGTGTATTGTGGTGTATTAAGGCATATGATTCTTTTTCTTCCAAAATACTTGCATTTAACGTGGCTATTGATTTTTAAAGATAGTCAAATTTACAGAGTTACTAGCAAAACTTCTGGAAAAAGAGCATGCTGCACTGCTACAAATTTTGTTAATAGCACTAGTTAGGCTGCTCTTAGGTTCAGAATATTTTCTTTGTGTAGATCTGGTTGAACCATTCCAAGTGGAGGATTAAACTGGGAACTTAGAAGTTAGAAATTAGAAGTTAGAAAACTCCCTTCCCTCTTTCATTCTGTAAATATGAACATTACCTGTTGCGCATAACGGTTTGAGAGGAGAGGACCAGGTGAGAATACGAGAAAGCAGAGAGTTTTTTGGCCAGGAAGGGTCGCCTGCCTTTGTGAAAGGATGTGCCTTGACCTTGTACCCTGTATCTGTTGTACGTTGGGGCACACAGGGGAAATGTGCAGAAAGAGATGAAAAGGAGGCAGTCAGTAGAGCACCACCATGGTCCACAGCACCCACTGCTACCTCTTAACCTGCACCTGAAGGAAAAAAGGTGATGGGCGCTGAGTCAGGTGAACTGTTTGGGCAGCTGGAAGCCAGTGGGAAATCTTAACTTTTGGGCTAGGTAACTTCAAGAGATTCTTTCTATCCCTGTGTTTCTGTGATTTCGGTGAAGCCTGGAAGGAAGCGGTTTGAGTAATTGAGTAATTAGTGGTAATACCGTGCCTGAGAAATCAATTTTAAATGGAAAAAAAAGCAAAAGCTCTGTATTTTGGTACTTTGTCATACCCAGTATTTCAGGCCAATTGTTCAGCTATTCAGGTACATAATTTTGTAACGTGATAAGCGTGAATATAATAGTTCATGTGTTTCATGTTTGTTATGCTATTTTTTCTATCTGCAATTAAAAAAAAATACCTTTGGAACAAATTTTTGGTATTCTGTGGTTTAAAAGCACACAGTTCAGTTTCTTGAATGATTTTATGTTAAACTGACATAACATCTACTCAATGCTTATGATTTTCCTCTGAAATGTTTGGTTTGGGTCACCCAGTATGAGTAAGGGACTGGCAAACTGGAGCTAGTCCAGTCAGGGCTGCTGCCCTGGTTGGAGCATTGGGCCAGGTCAGGAGAGGCTGCAGGAACAGAGTTTGTTTAGCTGTAAGAGGAAAGGGTAGAATCCTCTTAAGGCAGATAGAATCTGCTCCCAAAAGAAGGGGTTGTTGTGAAGAAGATGCAGCCGGATTTCATTCAGAGGTGCACAGCGAGGGGATGAGAGCTGATGGCCACAAGCTGCTGCAAGGGTAATTCCAGCTGGATGTGGTGGAGAAGTTCTTGCTGATGTGTCTGGGGAAGCACAGGAGCAGGTGGTGAAATCTCCACCTTCGGGGGCTTTCAAAACTTGCCTGAACGAGAAAGAACCTGATCTAACTTTGAAGTTAGACCTCTCTTGAGTGTATGAGAGAACATTCAGCGGTCCCTTCCAATTTAATTCGTTCTTTGATTTCTGTGATTGTCCTTAAATAAGTATCTACACAGTTTGAAACTTCTGTTGGTGGTAATGGTCACTGGAATCAATGAGGAAAAAATACAGGAGCTTACAAATGCCAAACAGGTTGTGTACTCCTAGCCAAGTTTTGCCAAATTGCCTGGCTTAATCTTGATCTAAATCCCTTTGATTTGAGTTAGCTCCTCTGTCTCTCAGCAGAAGAGTGAAAAAGTTTTGCGTATGGTGGTGTTGGAAGGCGTTCCATGAATGCTGGCATGGTTATATCTGGCACATGAAATGGCAATTATTTTACTTCTATGGAGGGTATTACTGGAATTCACAATGCACAAGCTCCCTTTGCTGCTAGAACGTTTTTCTCTGTATCTAAAAAATAGATAAAAATCTGTGGAACTTGGAGATGAATTAATGCAACATATAAGCCAACCCATAAGGCAGAGAAAGTCTGTCTGTCTTCTTGTGAATAACTGCCGTGTTCGTATGGGAGAAAGCAGGTCAGTGGTTAGGGCTCGGACACTGGGTCTGTGACCTTCGTCTACACAGTTCTTGGGTAATGTGAAGCGTGTCGCTGAGCTGGATCAAAACAGAAGGCAAATTGAAAGCTTCCATAGCTCAGTTCTGTATGCCAGTTCTTAGGATTTGCTTGTGAGGAAGACGGTTATTTTCAAAATCGTTGCTGAAGTAAGTTCCGCGTGTTTGAAAACTAACAAACAACCTGTTTAAATATATATTAAAAAAATAAAAATGGAGGGCCTTTTAGCTCTCCTTCTAAACATGCATTTGGCAGAGGAGTTGAGACAAACTTCCAGAGGTTTACCATTTGTTGCACGTTTCAGATTTGAAAACCTATGTTCCGGTGATGATTCAACTTTAAAAGAATAAAGAAAATGGAAGAATAAAGAAAAAAAGCTTTCTCTTCAAACTATTATTTCCCTTTTTTTGCCTGTCAGTTTTGGTGTGGCAAAATGCATTCCAGACATTTGTAAGTAGGAACACGCCTTTGAGCTCTACAGATACAACTGATAAGGAGAGAGGCTTTAGAGGGGACGCTGTGTAGCGAAGGCGTGTCGTGGAGCATTTTGTGTGTTACAGACAGATGCGTGTGTGTGTGTATGAATCCTTCCTGAGCCCTGGCTCTGAAGTTACTTGTTCTTGTCCTGGACTCGACTACCTTGTAAGGTTGGATCCTATTTTGAGGCACTTCCTTTCATCCACTGCCAACTTCTCTGCAGGTGGCAAATGAGTTGACCTCCACATCCTGATTCATTTAGCTGATTGTTTCTCTGCTGTTCCTGAATTTCGCCATCTCCTTCAACTTACCCTTTCCATACCTTGGCTGTAGAGGCTTTCTAAGGGCTTTGAGCTATTTTGCTCGTCAGTGGCGAGGTTGAAATGAAGTGGCTCAAAAAGAGTTTTTTAAGATAGTCCTCTCCTCTCCTAACGTAGAACTTAGGATTTCTGATTCCCAAATGGAGAAAGGGATCATCAAAACTTCTGAGCTTCCTAGAATTCCTTTCCTCCCATTAAGATTTTGAAGCAGAATATGTGCCACAAACAGACGCTGAAATAACATGTTTTAATAATCTGTTTGCAATTGTCACAGTGGGACCTGCAGAATATTAAACAGTTTGAAAACTTCATCTTTATTCAGCTGGCTTATTGAGATCATTACATGAACTGGCTCCAATACTGAGGACTATGTACATAAAAATTTGGACTAGATGTTTTCTGAAGCAAGAGGCCAAGCACATTTCCTCTCTTCCATAATGGAATTAGCTAATAGGTTTGAGCTTGGCCAAATTGAAAAGGAGTGTCTGTATATTGGAAAATCATGTTCATCTAAAAAACATTCTCCCTTTATTTTTGCAGGGTTTTTCAGTCTGCTGAAGGTGCAGTGGATACACTAGGATGGACACAGAAGAATTCCCTCCCCCACCTCCAGAAGGTAACGGAAATAATTTTTATTGTGGAAGTACTTTCCTAGTAACAATGTGGTTATATTTTAAAAAGTATTTTTACCTCCCCAGTGCTCCCTCCCCCTCTATCACCCTGGGGCTTACTCCTGCAGGTATTTAACTGTGCCCCCAGTGAAACGTATGTGCCTGCCATCTACCCTGATGTATTCTTGGAGGTTGCTCACTGGTGTTGTAAGAGGTAGAAACAGGGACAGAATTGGTCTTTACAGTTCAAATCTGTAAATAAACGTTTTCTAAGGCAGCTTAGGCTGGACCATATCATCACACCTTCACCTTGTTCTTCGTTGGCTATGAGCCCTCCAGCACGTGCTGCCCTGTAGAGAACAAACAAGCAAAGACTGCAGCATGGACAGGATATTTGGGTCAGTGTCTTAAATGCCTGGACAGATTTGGAGTCTGAATTGGGAGGATGGAGGGGGGTGAACTGTTCTCTGTTAGGGCATGTGCTGCTTCCACAGGGCCTGCTTAATCAGGACGATGTCTGCTGAGGGCTGTGGACGAAGGACCTTCGGATGCTGCAGTTCTCTAGCCCCAGATCTTCAGTTCTGTGCTCAGCCAATACGTGTCCCCACGGGAAGCAGAGGGGAAGCGTGCGTGGCTAAATCTCTCTGTGGTCAGAGCACATGAACTTAGGAAATATTATTGTGTATGCTGGGCTGTGGAGCCCTTTCTGTAAAGTTAGCCCTTGGTGCTACTTGGCTGCTGTGTGCTGGCAGCCATATGGTTGCTAGTTCAGCCCAGGTTTCAGAGGGCACAAAGGCTGGATTTACAAAACACTGTATCATTGTCTTATCCGTTTTTGCTTGCTCTAAGAGAATATTGCCTATAGCTGTTTTTCACCTCGTTTGATTTCCTGTAAACACACCTTTGAATGTCGTTTGGTATTAATGTATTTTAAGTCTTGAAAGGATTTGGCTTTTAATAGTTGGGTGCTGGGAGCCTTCTTAGGAGAAGTATTGTATATGCTTGTCTTTACCTTGCTCTTCCCAAACCATTAATTCATGGAGACATGGATTATGTAGACCTGTGGCTGAACCCAGTACAGCTGTTCTTATTTTGGTAAAGTTGCCAATACAGTTTGTATAGATAGTGACTTTCTGCAGTCTTCCCATGAATTTCTGCTCTGTCTGTCATATTGACATTGGACTTGCATGCTCAATGAGCGATAACATGTATATGAATTCATATGGTAATGTATATTATAAAGTATATGCTAGCACATGTATATTAATAATACACGTATAGGTCACTTTAAATAAAATGTCCAATAAGCATATTATTGTTTATTCACAGACTAACTCATACCATAGCTATATGAACCTTTTTAAGTATGAAAGAGGGTTTATCTTGGTTCTCCTCAGTCATAACTCTTTAGGAATTTTGGAATAAACATCCTAGGTCAAAATTGCTTTCCCACTAGCTTGGACGCTGCCACGGGCAGAGGTCTGTTACTAGATACTACCTAGGAAACTGGGAATGTGAGAGAAGCAGAGAATTGTGAAATCAGCTTTTAATGGGTTAGCTTTTTGAACAAAGTTGTTGATAGTTTTATTTATGCTCCAAGATACCACTGAGATTATTGCTGGCAAAATGCTTTTCCTGTCCTTGTACTAATCCATTGTGGTCAGGACTCTGAATTTAACTCTGTTTTGTTTAGTGACAGTTACTGTGAAGTTGTCTTTTATCAGATAATCTATCTCCAAAGAAATGTAGTGCTGTGGAGAAGGAGTCATCTGTAAGGAATCAGTATTTCCACTCGAGCAGGAGCTGCCATTGTTCGAAGACATCTAATAATTGTGGCAACAGCCCTAACTTCGTACAGATTGTCAGTACGTGGGGCACTCTGACAAAAATTCAGGGCTACATAGTTCAATATGATTCCAGAATTCAGCTGCAAAGCTCTTCATGACATGTAGAACTATGTATATCATGTGCTTATTTTCAGACATGTTTCTCCTTAATATGCTGGCATTGGGCTTATTAACATAAATTGAGATTCTGCTCAAGGTACTGTTCTGCCTGATCTTGCATCAGTGGATGCTTTCCCTGTCATTTGAAAAAGCTTCGTCCAAAATTATCAGAATTAGAATTATTTTTTTTTAACTTTACCAATGCAAATTCTTTTTAAAAAGCATATTTATAAAGGGTATATCAGTGAACGCAAATTTTAATTGCACTAAAATACACTTTAATTCACTTTTTAGGTAATTCTTATAACCCGTTTTGCAGGTGGGAAGCAGGTGAGAATTTTAGGGCCAAGTACAACTGCAAATTCACCTACCTGGATCTAAAGAATAAAAGGTATAGAACTGGTTTATAATGGTCGAGGTTTTTTTCTTGGTGTGCATATACACTGCCCACCCATGGGGTCTGCTCAGAGGTGCTGAGCAGAATGTGGGCGGATGGGTGGGATATTGTGGTTCGTAGTGAGGATGAGGTTTCCATGGTGTGCTATGTCCAAGATACTCTGCAACATCTTTTAGCTTTATCTTTTTAGCTGTTGCATAACTAAAGTCCTGAACTGTGGCAACAGATCGAATAGTTTGCTATCTTCTTTCCAGAAGTTGAAAGTGATGTGGATTCTTTTCTACTTATAGTGTATACCCTATACTATAAATCTCCTTTTCTTTCTTATCTAATAGGTTTCCTGTGTTTTTGGGCAAGTAACTTCCACAAACTTATTTGTATCAATCCTTGTGGATAAAAAGGGGTAAGATAATGGTAAACCTTCATCTTCGCAATAGGGATGTTGTAAGAATGTGTGTGAAAGCTACACAATTAAATTCATGTTAAATAATGTCTTCTCTTTTGCAATAATCATCTGAATCTCTACCTCATTTGAGAAATGTGAGTTCAGGTGCAGTAAAGGTCAGTAATAGAGCTTCTTCTGCCATTTCTTGAAAGGAAAAACCTACGTATGATAGGAAAATATGACCACAAAAAAAGGGAATTTAACCTTTATTTATTTCATTTATTATGCTTATGCAACATAGCTGCTTATAGCTGTTTGGACATTCCATTCATGCATGGTTAATTAGGCAGTGACAAGTTTGTGCTAGTTAATTCCTTTACCCCAGAGCAAATTCAAGTACTGAAGAACTTTAGGAAAAAAAAATCCTTATGTTCCTTCCTCCAGAATGTTTTTAAAAAGTAATTCTTTTAGCTATGATTAAAAATTCCCTGCTATTTTTCTTCGTACATGTTCTGAATGAATGTATGTGTTAGTAGCTGGGGAGCAGTTGGAGGGGAGTAGATGCAAAGGCTTCCTTGGCTAAGAGAATAACCTGGAAGCTATTTCAAAATTGATGCTTGAGATGATAGTACTAGCTTGCGTTCACTTCTTCAATGCCTATATGCACAGGAATTTCCCTGGCTATTTTGTGAAATAAAACAGAAATATTTTTCTTCTTTAAAATCTGAACCAAAACAAATTTTATCATGGCTGTAAGTTACAAGTATGTTTTTAATTGATTGCTGTATTGGTGTGCAGTTAACCAAACCTGTCCCTACAACAAGGATATGCTGTGGGCTGCAGAGTCTGCAGCTAGGAATTAAAGCGCTTGTAATTCTCAGAATCGGGAACCACGTAGTGTTTCTCCTGTTGAGAAGTCATCTTCATGCTGAGCGGCGACTTGAGGTTGGATATTGAATGCTAGAGTGGTGTTCGCTTATGGCAGTCTGTGCTTATGCTATTATTTTGGGAGGAGATAAGGTCTCTGTCTGTTTATTTCTTTACTTGAAAAGCATCTTGGGATCTTGCAAAGTGAAAGCCTTATCCTTTAAGTGTTTGAGTCTTTATCAGACCTGTTTCACAAGGGAAGGCATCTCTGTTAGCCCCAGGGGATGGACACCTGAGAAGCTTTTTGCCTAAGGGAAGTGGGGCAGGGTAGGTACTCTGTGTCTGACAGGCTCCTGGTTTTGCACTTTGTTCTCTGCATGTGTCCCTTCTTCTTTGTTCCCATATTCTTCACATTCACGTGACATGGTCTCATGTGATTTCTGTGTGAAAACTATTGGAAAGTATTGGGTGTATTTCGTGAGTATGCTTGTCAGTAATTCATCCCAGTCATCCTAAACTAAGTCGCCTTTTGCAACAGTTTTAAGACCTATGCTCTGTTCTGTAATTAATTGAGTCTTTCAAGGTAGGTATATGTATAGTGATGAGGCTTGGAGCATGGCTCCATTGCAGTACAGTTCTGGAGTCAGGAGCAGATGGTATATTTTGCTTTGTATTTATAGGAGATTAAAATTATTTATGTTAGAATGAAATAGTAGAATTTCAGTATTCAATACAAGGACATCACGAGAATGAATTTCTTGGAATCACAGAATGTCTTGGGTTGGAAGGGACCTTAAAGACCACCCAATTCCACCCCCCCTGCCATGGGCAGGGACACCTCCCACCAGACCAGGCTGCCCAAAGCCCCATCCAGCCTGGCCTTGAACACCTCCAGGGATGGGGCATCCACAACTTCTCTGGGCAGCCTGTGGCAGTGCCTCACCACCCTCTGAAGAATGAAGAATTTCTCCCTTTTATCTAATCTAAATCTACCCTCTTTTAGTTTAAAGACATTACTGTGTGTCCTATCACTGCACTCCCCGACAAAGAGTCCCTCCCCAGCTTTCCTGTAGGCCCCCTTTAGGTACTGGAAGGCCGCTATAAGGTCTCCCTGGAGTCTTCTTTTCTCCAGGCTGAACAACCCCAACTCCCTCAGCCTGTCTTTGTAAGAGGGGTGCTCCAGCCCTTTGCACATTTTTGTGACCGTTCTCTGGACTCATTCTAAAACATCCACTTTTGGGCAGCAAGCGCACATTGCCGGCTCATGTTGAGCTGCTTGTCAACCAACACCCCCGGATCCTTCTCAGGGCCGCTCTCAATCCATTCTCCACCCAGCCTGTGTTTGTGCTTGGGATTGCCCAGGCCCAGATGCAGGACCTTGCACTTGGCCTTGCTGAACTTGAGGTTCGCACAGGCCCACCTGTCAGGCCTGCCCAGGTCCCTCAGGATGGCATCCCTTCCCTCTAGCGTGTCAACCGCATCACACAGCTGGGTGTTATTGGCAAACTTGCTGAGGGTGCACTCATCCCACTCTCTGAGATGTTGAACAGCGCCGATCCCAATACCGACCCCCTGAGCAACACAACTTGTTACTGATCTCCTCCTGGACATTGAGCCATTGACTGCAACTCTTTGGGTGCAACCATCCAGCCAATTCCTTGTGCACCAAGTGGTCCACCCATCAAATCCATGTCTCTGTAATGTGGAGACAAAGATACGGGGGACAGTGTCAAATGCTTTGCGCAAGTCCAGGTAGATGATGTCAGTTGCTCTTCTGCTATCCACCAATGCTGTAAGCCCGTCGTGGAAGGCCACCAGGTTTGTCAGGCAGAACATGGCCCTTAGTGAAGTCGTGTTGGCTGTCATGAATCACCTCCTTATTTTTCATGTGCAAATTTCCATGTGCAAAACTCAGTTGTGTAGCCTTCATATTAATGACAAACACTTCTTACCTGAGAGACAGTTGTCTCTAGCTCTACTTCATTTGGGAAACATGAGGTGCTATTAAAGCTGGGTGTGTGTTCTCTTACCGCCTTTACTGACCTACACTGCTGTCTCCAATGCTTTGAGTAAAGCCAGGTGAGAAATTTTGTTCTGTTCTGCCAAAGATTGTGGATTGAAGTGTTCTTCAGTGGGTTGAAATAGAGACATTTCCATGTGTCTTTTAAGCTGAAAAAAAAGATATGCTTTCACAACTGGTGTCTAGGAGATTTTATACAACTTTATATGTAAACCATCAGCTCTCTAGGGCTGCAAGTGGGATATTTCTTTATTCCCATTACGGCAAGATATAAAGCGAGGAGGCCAAGGGCTTAAATCTGGATATCCTGTATGTGATCAAGTGCTGTGATTGTGTCTTCCTGCTTTTTTTTTTTGTTTGTTTGTTTGTTTTCCTGCCAGTGCTGGAACACTAAAATAGTCGTCATTCCTCTGTCCCCGACAAGGAAGTCTGCCTCAAATCTCAGTGCACTCTCCAGTAAGACAGAAGTAGAAATAACTGTACTTTCATGAAAGTTCCCATTGAGGTGACTGCATATTGCAAGGAAAAAAAAAATTAGAAGAACCCTTGAATAAGGATTAAGGAGCAGCTGAGTAGCTGCAGTGTTGTACTGTAGAGATAACTGTATTTCTCTGCTAGAAGAACTTTTCATTCTGTGAAATATTTATTTATATATTTATATATAAAATCATTTAGATAATTCAATTAACTTTTGTCCTGTTTAGTGAAGGATTTCATAGTTTATTTAGGTTTTAGCTGTTTTAACAAGCTGATTTTGTGACTGACACAGAAATCAGAGGCAGTTAAACTGGGGCTTTTGTCAAGAAAATCACTTGTCTATTTTACGGTTTAGTTTATGGAAGCAAAGAACAGTGGGGAAAATGTGCTTGTATTTCAGACGAGAGTAGGACAAAAAGATGTTACTTAGCATGATTGGGGGATTGAAGTAAGAACATTGTTTAAATTAAACAGCAGCTATAAAGGGAGTTGGTCTTAGGCTAAATGGCATTGTTTGTTAGATATCTATTTTCAGCATGCAGACAGTTACAAATGATGGTAAAAGGGGAGCCAAGATTTCAGGAGAATGAGAACAGAATATGAATTGTAGTTATGAATGGTCCCTTGTTTTTGAAGCCAGCAATAGCTTGCTGGTGTCTGACATCCCATTTGTAATAGAACAATTTATTTGTTTCTAAAGATCACGTTGCTCTCAGTAAATAAATGAAAATGCACTGGTTAAGGTAAGGATCAATTATTTCGTGTGACAGTTCAGACAAGCTGTGTAACAAAGAGTAACAAGAATATTTCCATTGCAGAAATGCAGTTACAGTGTCACATGTCCCTCCTAATTACGTGTTTTTCTTCAAGCCAAACATGGTTGAGAGTTGGGGAAAAAATGAAAAGAAATAGATTAATTAAACCTGTTACTGTTTTTATTATATACAAAGAAAACAAAATTTAAGATGTAATTACGTTTTTTTAGAAGTAATGCTGTAATTTTTTTGCTGGATGTTTATGATTTGTTAGATGAAGTGTGATTCACTGTCATGGAACTGAGAGGTTAACTTTGTCATTTTGATCATATTTAGTGCTTTATTTCTGAGTAATAACTTATAGGGTGTATTTTTTTTTTCCTATTAATTCAGCTGGTTTGTAATACGACTTCACATCTGGACTTAACTTGCTCAGCTGTGTGTAGGGAGAAGGCCCAGATATCCTGATTGAAAAGGACAGTTGATGAAGAGATAAGGGGGTTCTAGGGGATGCCAACAAAACTTTATTTTTTTTCCTGGGGTAATTAATATGCTTTCTGTAAAAGATGAAGAAGCAGACTGTAACGGAATTAGGGGTATCTTGCAAGGGGTAATTGTGGAAGCCAAGTTCTAAAATTTTAATTTCAAACAGTGAGCCAGCATACAAGTAAAGTTATGAATTATTTTTTCTTTGCCTCTTTTGCCTTTTTGGGATTTGTATCTAGTGCTAACTGGCCAGGATAAATTGCGGCCAAATAACTGAGGGATTTTTGTTTGGCTTGGTTTAGTTCCATGTCACAGATCCCAGTAAATATTCACTAACCATGCCTTATACTGCTGCAATGATTCCATCTGTAGAGTTTATGTAGAGATATTAGCTTTTTTCATACATTGTTAGAATTCTTTTATCTTGTGTATGAGAGCCAGTAAAAAGTTGTTTGCGTTATGATATGTTAGATAAAGTGTTTGAATTATTGAATGAAACATTTATTAGGTGCTGCTTACTTTCTCTGCAGAGAGGAACTGAAACTATGCCTAGAAAATGTACTTAATGAATATTCGGGGGAAAAAGCCCTACAACCCTCCATACAGTTTCTTCTTGGAGAAGAAAATGAGACCTTGTCATGGTTGCACGAAATACAGAAGATGATTTAGGCAGCTAAAGAACGGTCTTTGCAGGAATACATCCCGTTGTTAAACAGTCTGTTCTTGCTCAGTAACTGATTTGGTGAAACCATGAAAGTTCCTGAAAAGTATTCTTAAGCTCGCACAGGTTTTGCCAGGGACTGGAGGAAGGATCTTTGTGCTGCTGGGCCATGGAGATGCACATATTGAGAGGTGGCTTTCCCTAACTGTGTGTGGCTGTCGTAGGGAGAGACAAAGGGAATTCAGGTGCTGACACTCGAAGTTCTCCTGGGAGCATTGAATTGGTTCAGTGAAAGTGCCCAGAGGGTCTTTGCGGTCTCTGGTATTTCAGAGTATGGTGGAAGAAAAATTAACTTTGGCTGGAAGTGTTCTTACATACCTGATCATCTGTTTCGGTGACCCTCTCATGTTTGCATATGAAGAATGTTTGCCAGCTAAGTGCTTAAGATGACTCTTCATGTTGGAAGGAATCCCTTCGTGATTTCCCAAGTGGACTGGCTGCAGCAATGAAGCACGAGGTTTGATTATGTCAGCTGTCTGTGGCCAGTTCTGGGGCCAAGGCAGAGCTTTCTTTCCCTTCCATAGCTGATGAAATGAGGTGATGAGGAGGACTCTGATGCCAATGGACTGTAAGATCCCAAGGAAACACCATCATTGCCCAGCTCAAACCTTAATATATACTGAGGTGATAGAGTTTCTGGTGGAAGCTGTGTTAAAAGGATATTGTGAAACAGAATTTTGGAGAGTTTGGTTAGTGAATGTGGATGGTAAGAATTGCTGTTTTTTCATGAGTTTCCTTGAATTCTACAGGTGTGCTTTTTGACTTACAGCAGAACCTTCATATGTCAGGGCAAAGAAGAGCTCCAAAGACACATTGAAACAATACTTAATGGCAATGCTATAAAATTCGAGCTTGGCAGGCTGTAGCAATCACCATGCCCACCTCAGTGAGCTGTGGTAGCCAGGATTTGGGAGCAGCTGGACTCCTGCTGACCGTGCCTGGGGGAGTTCCCCTACTGAGCCTGTAAACCAAAGCCAGAGGTCAGATGATTCATACCCATGGCAGCCTGAAATAAAGCTTGAAATCAGGCAGGCAATACTGCTGATCCTTATTGTTAAAATAACAAGGTAGAAAAGAGCTTAAAAACGGGGGATTAAAACTCTGCATTAATGTTGACTGCTTATTCCCCGTTAGTTTCTGGGATAATGAATTTACCATTACTTCAGTGTGTGTATTAAACTTTGTTTACATGTCAGTTTATCTTTTTAGTGCTCTGTAGGCTGGGGGAAGAGAGAACAACAGGAATTAGCTGAGAAGCCAGCTAAAACCCAACATATTTCCAGTGCTTTTCTTTAGTTTACAACACACAACCGTTCTGTCCTAGCACATACGTTTTTCTGTAGTACCAGATGATAGTTTCTGTGAAAGATGTGTTTCTAAAGTCTTTCTTTGTTTAGAGTACACTGACAAGAAGATACAGGTTGCCTGCACTGCTTTGAGAGCGGTGTTAGGTGGAATTATCTTTGGGGAAAAGTAACCCGTTGCAATGTGTTCAAAAGGACAAATCGATCCCCAAAGCAGCATGCAGCTTCTGGACCACACCTCGGCCATTACCACGGAAGGAAGGAGGCTAAGTGTGTGAACGCTTCCAAGGAAGGTCAAGGTTTTTAGGTGTTAAAAGCTCTGCTTTTGGGAGTGACTGCAAATGTTTCCGTTTTGACATTGCTGGATAAAGGGTTGTTCAGCCCTGGCCTAATGATCCAGAGTACAGATTTCCTTTTGCCTACATCACGTGAAGGCATGGTGCTAACAAAGTAGGAGAAAGAGATCTAATCTGAAGTTGAAAGCAAATCCCGTGCTACTTCATATCCAAAACGTGTCAGCCTGGTGGAAGGATGTTGCTAAACATGGTCCAAGACTTAAGGTACTTCAGCTTCTGCGTTGGGTGGGTTCCAGCTCTTTTTAGTATGATATACAGTTTATGTACCTGAACTGTATGTTTTCTTTCTGTGGAAGTGGGATCTCATGGTCCACCTGCTTTTGGCCCCTAGGATAAGTGACACTTTCTGCCTTGTAGGACTCCCGAGTCATTTCAGTTCAAACTATTATTAGATGACGCAGCAGCTTCAGAAAGCTAATTAGAGTTAAACAGGCTGTATTAGAGAAAGGCATATTCCTTAAACAATTAAACAAGAATTGCTTCAATGTAAAAGTAATCGTTTGGAAAACTAGATATAATAGATGAAAAAAGTGGAGAAGTAAAGGACAAGCCAGATTACGCTTTCTTGTGGAGATATTAAAAAAATGGTTATTTTCCCACAAATATATCAACTGTGTGGTCAAAAAGAGTTTTCCTAGAAAATCTTAATTTGTCTTTCTTTCTTCACATGACACTTGCATCCTGTGGTTAGCTAGCATGCTCTTTCCCTCCTCTTCCAGAGCTGGATGCTTCATTTTTCCCAGTGACTTGTCCTTCTGCTGTTTGATTTCCGTTTTATGAACGCTCACTGTTTTTTCCATGCATAGGCTGTGCTTTTGGCAGCATATTGCAGGGCGAGTTCAGCAATTCATATAAACGGCAGCCTTGGCTGTGCTCAGTTACACGTATCACTAGCAACAGCCGTGTCATGCTGCATGTGTAGTTCCTGTGTGTTGATGTCTCTTCCTCGTGTTAGATGAGGTGGTGTTTACATGGATTCAGTCCCAGTGACCACAGCAGTGTGATGTGGTGGAACCCCTTCGGTACCAATGGAAAGTCAGTAGCATTTAACACTGATGGATGCTTTTCAGTGTAGATAGGGATTTATCATGTATTCATGCAGACTTCAAAATATTGCCCGTCCATACTGTCCTAGCAGCCCCTCATTTTAAGGACTTCCCTCTCTGTACATCAGGGACGTTTCTTGGTGAAATGTTAATGGCAGAATCTGCAAATACACTTCTGAGGTGGGAAAAATGGCCCTTCCAGGGACCAGGGTTCGGCTCCTGGCAGCGGCACTCAATACCAGTGGTTATCAGTGCGCAGAGTATGAAGGCAGTTAAACAGTCACGAAATGCTGGTTTTATGTAGCAGCCTTTGTAAATCACAGAATCACAGTATTGTAGGGGTTGGAAGGGACCTCAAGAGACCATCGGGTCCAACCCCCCTGCCAAAGCAGGTTCCCTAGAGCAGGCTGCACAGGTAGGCGTCCAGATGGGCCTTGAATATCTCCAGAGAAGGAGACTCCACAGCCTCCCTGGGCAGCCTGTCCCAGTGCTCCGTCACCCTCACCGTGAAGAAGTTCTTTTGCATGTTGGTGCGGAACTTCCTGTGCTATATCTTGTGGCCATTGCCCCTTGTCCTGTCAAAATATAAATATAGTGTAGCCAGCATTGAAACACATCTTGTAGAGTCAGGCAGAACAGGTCTGCTTGTGTTGCTGTCAGTACTCTCTGGACAGCCTAGTTCATAGTTTTTGTTTTAGCCCATTGGTTTTTGCAACTCTTAATTTTTAGCTAACTTCAAGCTTAATTTTTAGCATTGTGAGCAGTATGTGTAAATCTTTCCGAACATCTGCTGCTGTTGGTAGCAGCCTCTTTCTTAAGCTTGAACAGGCAGATTTATCGTTCTTTTGACTTGAGTTTGAAGTTTGCGTTTTATCCAGAAGAGTAATTTCTGTTGTACATGCTTGACAGTGTAATTAGTATGTAATTTGTATATTTATGAAATACCAAAGAGGGGTTTTTACTTATTTCTTTGTTGTTTATTTGAAGGGAGAGCCTCTTCATTTGTGTGGTTTTGCTTTTGTTTCCACCACTGGAAACGCTCCTTGTTCTGAATGCGTACTGTTGGTTTTGTTATTTTTTTCGTGACTGTTTTCTGTAGAGACCTTTAATGCTCACGTTGTGGTCATGCTTTGGATGTGTGTGTGAGCTTTGAGTAATTAGCAACGTGTTTATGCCGCGGGGACCTGGGTTTCCTGTAACGCCAGCTTAGCACAACTGCGTGTGAGCGGGGAATGAAAGCCTCTGGCTCCCATCTGCTTTCCAGGGAAGTAAGCTGAGGGGAGCTCACGTGTTTTGGGGTTTTGGGTTAGACTTTTTTTTTTCGTTCCAGCAAAGGAGACACTTTCCACCTGTGTGACTGTACAAGGAGCTAATTTGTGGGTACTGGTGGTGTGCCAGAAAAGTGTAAGAAGCACCGCCGGGGCACCTGTTTGTGGAGGGCCTTCCTCCACAACCGCCATCATGGCTGACCCCGTGCCGTGGCATGGAGGGTGCTCAGCTGTCGTGGTGACACCTTGTCGTGGTGACATCTTGGCAGGAACCAGAACAGGCCTCAGGGCTGCTCCTGCCTGCGCTGTGGAGGAGCTGGGGCCTGGAGTTTACACACAGGGAGAGGAGGAGGCCACGCACCGCCATCCTTTCCACGGGTGCAGCGCTGGGAAGGCAGGACCGAGGGAGCGGATCTGAGTTTGCTGAGTCCTGACGTGACGAGGTAGCTCCTGGATGATTGTTCCTGGATGTTTGTGTCTTGTCAAAGATGCCTTGAGTAAAAATGCTGTTACAGTATCTCTACAGCCTGACTTTATCCTTTAAAGCCACACTCAGCAGTTGGAAGTGATTGTGCAGGCTTTGAGCAGTGTGGAGGTCGGTGCTCAAGAAAATTCTGGAAGAAAATTGCACATACGCATGCCCAGAAGGACATACTTATGGAAATGGTCAGTCAGTGGCCTTGAAGTGTCAGTAAATAGTGGTTCCTGAAAGCCAGCTGTCCTCTTGTGCCCTTAGGTTCGTTTAAGTACTAATGCAGTACCTCAGAGGCTGCCGTTGCTTTTGCTTGCTCTTAGCGCAGCATGCTCCTGGGGATCTTGAATGGGCATTAGAAATTCCAAACGTGAAAGTTACTTGAATAATTTAAAAAGTTGTGCTTTTTAATTTTTTTTTTCAATGTGGAAACAGGTTTTCATGGCTTGACTGCCTATTATTTTTAAAGGAGTTGTTGCAGTGGTGTCTTCTGTATGAGTCCTCATTTCTTCTGCTGGTCCCAGGCCTGTTCTTGCCCTCTGGGCTGCCCCTTTCCACCCGGGTACCACCCCTCCTTACCCACAGAAAAAAGTGCTGTCTCCATCTCACCCAGAACTCCAGCTTCACCAGTCACCTTACTTGTCTCCATCCTTCCCTATCCAGCTATTTAGCAAGTTGCACGTGAGCCAGCTGGCTTTCTTCTTCACCTTTCTCCCTGTATAGGTGCTCGGGGACGAAAGCAAGAGAGAGGCACTCAGGCCAAGTACCATAGTGAAAGAATGTTTAAGTTCAGTTCTCTCTCCTGGTGCTGAAGAAGTCGCTGTCTCAAGTGGGAGATGTGAGCAGCTAGAAAATATTTTGTTGCTTTCTAGCTGTAGGAATGCGATCTAATCAGCACTGAAAAGCTGTGAGATTAATCAAGTGGTGACCGAGTCTTTTAACACCCTTTTAGAAGTTTCAGCTGAATATGAATCAGCTGCAGTTTTTCAAAGGTTTGAAGTTGGCCAAATTGGGAAAGTTCTGCAGGAGCAATTAAGGTTCTTCCTTTTACTTCCTAGCATTTTTCAGGACAGACGAGTATCGAGTCTCTGCTACAAAATTTCACCTGAAATAAAAACTGAACTTCTCTAGAGCCCATTTGTCTTGGAAGCTAGTCAGCATGATGTATCTGGGCCCAAATTGTTAGTTTTGCAAAAGTGATAATAATTTTAAAAACAGTTATTTTCTGTTACAAGACTCTGAAAAGAAACAGAGTTCGCAGCTCTACCTTTGTTAAGAAGAGATTATATTCATTATTATGTGCATTTTTTCTCTTTCTGAAGCTGTAATAGTAGTTCTGGCTTGAGGCTGGCTTTGAAAGAGACAGAAAAATAAGTATCTGCTTTCATCTATTCCTGCTTATATACTTACCCACATGGGGACTACAGTTTCTGGAATTGTTTTCAGGTTGGGGGAGAATAATTCTTTTTCCTTCTGGAGTCAAGATTTTTTTACATATATCCTGGAATCAAGATTTTTTTTATATATATCCTGGAATCAAGATTTTTTTTAATATATATATATTCCTGCAGAAAGTTAAATTTTGAGGCCTTTCATTATTTTCACGAAGATATTTTTACTTTTATTTATTTCAGTTACTTTAATGAAGAGCACTTTCCCAGTTAGAAAACAGCAAAGCACTAAAATCTGCACAGTTCCATTCCTTGTTTCTATGCGGTGTCTTGTAGACTTACATAAGGAACTGGGCAGACTCTGAATACTGAGAAGTAAGGGTTTGAAATAGCAAACATATCTTTCAGTTTAAAAGAGGGCTGAAGAGAACATCTCTGGAATGCATCAAGGTTAAATAATAAATACTTGAATTGTTTTGCCTGGCTGTTTGCTTTGATTTGTAAGCTTCACTTTAACATTTTATAATATCTAAATGTATTTGAGCTAGTAAATGATTTTAGCGAAAGCTTTTCCCTATTTCAGGATACTCAAGAATTTGTAGCAAGTTAAAGGATTCATGGAGTTCAGTTTGAAGGGAGACAACAGGTCTGTGTTGTCTTAAATATCTAGTAGCAATCCAAATTACATGAGTGGAAAAGAGAAATGTTTTCAGGTTGCACATCAGAATAAGGACAAGCAGCTCCTTCCAGTTTGCTTTAGCTTCAACTGCATTAATATTTTTTCACTAAATGACATTTTCCATCTGAAGCAATGTCTACTTTTCTTCATTACGGTCAGTGTAGTTGGTGATATGATAAAAGTGACTAAAATATTTATCATTTAGAAAAAAAGAAAATTTGACGTTCAGTGAATATGTGAGAGAGACTACAGACATTCCAGAGGCAAAATTGAGAGAGAAAAAAATAAAAAGTGCATTGGAAGAAAACTGCTTGCTAAAGGGAAAAAGGAAAAGTTGAAAAGAATATGAACATGAACATTTCCCTTCTGGCAACATGGATATTTACCATGTCCTGAAGTCTTTGGGCCGTTCTTTGTTGTGGACTTTTTCAAATGTAGTAGATACATTTCCTCGTTTTGTTCCATAGTTCTCTGCTAACCTTTATGTAAAAACAAAACAAAAATACCTACAACAGAATGCAATGACTACATTCCTGATTACGTAGAAGCCTTCTTTCAGTCTTCAAAGGCACTGTTAAAACCTTAAAACAGATATGTTCAAATGCAAGTATTTTTGATGGCGGTGTCTTCTATGTCCCGGGCTTCCAGGGTTATTGTCGCAGTGTCCCAGACTGCTGAATTGTTCCTGCTTAGGATTCTTATTTCTTCCTTTATTTTGCATGAAAAAAACCTCAGCTGACTTCTTTAAGATCATCTCTGATTTACGTGATTGCAAGGAAGGTCAGAGTTTTGTTTTTCTTTCTCCTTTATTTGCACTGTATTCAAAGTGTGTTTGCTTCACACACGTTCAAAGTGTAAGTGCTGATCTATTTTGTTTTAATTCTGTATTATCTTTAAAAGAAAATTATTAGTGAAGCTTCACTAGCCTCATCTCAGCTTTAAAATTAATGCCACTCTATTTATCTAACTATTTATGTGTGCTATTAAAACTATAAATAGTTTAAGGGAAATGAATGGGAAAGCAGATGGTGCCAAGAATGTTTCACAATTGGTAGAACAAAATAAAATTGTTTAAATTTGCTTATGTCCCAGCAGGTCTCTGTAAACGTAGCCTAAGTTAGCTTGTTTTTGAAGTCAGCTTAAGAAAAAGTAATTTCCCTGAATAACATACCACAGAAAAGTCATAAATTCATATGCTGTGCTAACAATTATGAGAGTATTTATTGCGTCTTCTAATTCAAAAATCACACTTTTACACTTACCCTGAAGGAAACTTTTTTATTTCAGATTTCTTCTTCTTTTTTTTTTTTTTTTTCCCATGTTTTAAAACTCCAAGTATAGATTTTAAGGAAGATCAGTAATTCCTCGCAGAATGGTATTGGCATAGGATGAAGAGGTTTAATCAGTTATTGTATTCTCATTGCTCTGGCTGGCACTTGTAAAGTTAAGAATGTGAGTAGTAGTGAAAAGGCAAATTGGATTTTTAGTAACCAATGTAATTATTCAAAGTAATTTCAGGCAGAGTCTGTAATGCCAAACGATTATAATTTAGGCCAAAAAATAATGAATTTTAAAGTGGTGTTAAAAAGTTGTCATCTTTGGACACCACTTACCACATTCCCCTCCCACCCCATATTTTTCTGCAGTCACAATTGCCTGGAAATCCACTTTCTGCTTTACACCTAAAGGATTGGAGGAACTGTAACTTTCTTCACAAGCATTACATTTTGCAAGATACATGTTGTTTTTTTCAGTAGTCAGATTCAGGTCAAGCTTAACTATGTTTTGTGTCTTCCTAATTTATTGTAGAACTTCCCAGGAGCAAAAATATGTTTTCCTGTGTGTGCTGTTTTGATGTAACACAAACAACCGTAGAAACAGTACATATTTTCAAAACTGTAGTTACTCAAAATGTCTTTTTTGTGTAACAGTCTGTATTTATCTGCGGCACTGAGCAGTTCTTCACTTGAAGCAAATAGAAATCACCCCCATCCTCTGTTTATTTTTGTTACTAAAACACGTTTCCATAAAATGAAACAGTATTCCCTGGAAATTAAAAGTTCAAAGCAGAATGCTTTTGCATATGAAACTGGCAGGATCACTAAGTTCAAAGAATTAACGTAACCTGCAGGATTAAACAAATGTGGAAGTGATGCAAAGCTGAAGTACAGTTTTAAAACTAGCTGGTGGAAGGTTATTTATCTCCAGTATGCCATCGCTAAAGGACGTGTGATCTGGAAAGGAGCTTTACTTCTTTCTTTTTTATGTCTTTTTTTCATCCTAACCCGCCACTGATACAGTTTGGGGGCTCTTTCCATCCTGTAGTGCCCTATTACAGAGTTCTGCACCTTGTTTATTCCCAGTGCAAAGTAAATGTAAACACGACACGGCAGCATTAACAAACATGACAGGAAAAAAAAATAAAAATCAGGTAGTACCTTTCAATTTATTTATTTTTTAATCTAAGTTGAGAAACTCAATTCTTCATTAGGTTTTCTGCCCTCAGTTGTAACGTATGAGTTGGTTGGGTTGTTGGGGGGGAGATGGAGAGGAAAATTGAAGGGAAATAGCGCATCAGTTGACCAGGGTTTGCTCCTGGCTCCTGAGTCATTCCTTTTGCTTTTAGTGTCTCAAATTACCTTTTTTTGCCAGTGGCAGTTTTTGTCTATCTCTGACAAATGACACTGTGCTGGATTTGTGTGCCTGGGGAATTGCATCAGTGTGAAAGTGCTGGAGCAGAGAATAACCAGGCATATGATACCTAAGCTACCTTTATAGGCCCTAAGGAAAAAAAAAAAAAATTGATCCAGAAGCTCCGTAACTAGCAGCCACAAAACTTCGTCTTGCTTCCTAGATGTTTGCCTGCATGGTGTGGGTATTTCATAAATTAAATGTATGTATTCTAGAGCTGACCTCTGGTGAGCAGGTGGGTTCCCTGCTCTTCCTTCAGCCCTGCTCAAGCACCACTCAGGTTTTGAGTGTGACCTAATCCTGTAGAAGTGAGCAGAGCAAGTTTAACCCTTGCTGGTTATCTCACCTTCCTTCTCCTCCCACTACACAAAATGCAGAAGAGCTTTTTTATGTGTTGGTAGGGTTTGCTGCTGATGCTCGCTTGTATAGAACAGCAAGAGGAGTGGCCCGTGGCAGCGTGTGCACACTTTAAGTTGTGATATTCTGGCTGTTACCAACTTCTGAGTGCCATCTACTTACTTGTCTGCCTAGTCTGGGTGACTAACCACTATTTCATGCGCTGGTAATCCCAAAAAAAACGCTCTACTTGGAAAATACAAACCTGTGAAATACTAAATTTGAACTACAGAGAGAAACTGGAAACCTTAAAAAACAAATCAAAAACCCACCGACAATAATAAAACCCTTTCCTTTCTTTTTCTCCCTTTCCTGTTGAGCAGCAAGCAGTACAAAGGCAGTCCAGGTGGATGCTGAATCAGGAAGAATTCTGTGGTTGTCTTTAAGTCGCTTGGAAGAGCTCAGTAGCGTTTTTTCATCTTTCAGAAGAAAAGTATTGCTAATGGCCAAAAGCAAATATGAAAAGCCTCAATCCAAAGGCATTCTGACAAAAGGGTTTTAAAAAGCATCAAAATTAAACTGAATGTCCTGCTGCCTCAGCCACAAACCGTGACCGTAAATGCAGGGAAACCCCTTTTTTGTTCCTTAATATTTTTGCAATTAGTTCACTTTCTCTCCTACAGAGAGACTGCATGAAAGATCTTGTTATTTGCGGCTGTGATAAAATATGCTGGCTCAGCCTGCCCGAAGAAACAGAAGCCTTGGCAAGAATGCTGATTACCATGACAATCCAAGCAGTCCTGCATGGCAGAACAGCTGATAAGCGTCCAGATTCAGGAGATCCAGCCATCCTTGCATGACTTTGTTTTTAATATCGTGTTACCTGAAGGAGGGGGAAAACCCTATGAACTTCATTTATCTGTTTATAAAATATTTGTGTATTTACGTTATTAAAATATATTTTTGTTTTTGTATTTCCTGTAACTATGTGCTTTTATTACATTTTAATGCATTGTTGAACTCCTGTCTAAGAATGGTTTTGGGGAGGAGCTTGGGAGGTTAGTTGGGCT
The DNA here is from genome assembly GCF_964034855.1 of Anser brachyrhynchus. NCBI lineage: Eukaryota > Metazoa > Chordata > Aves > Anseriformes > Anatidae > Anser > Anser brachyrhynchus. The sequence goes on along the minus strand of NC_137696.1, from coordinate 104,397,409 downwards.
GAAGAATTTCCACAGATGTTTCTGCACAGAGACCTCTGATAGCCAGTTTTCTTTCCAGATGGTAGTGGAGCAGCTGTGGCAGGTCTAGAGAGGGAGGGGTGGAGCCCTTTTGTGGAAACAGAAGGGTCCGGGGGGTTTGGGCTTCCTCCCTGCAGCTGCAGTGGCCACCCCTGCTCAGCAGAGCATCTCCAGCAGAAGCTTTGGATCCTGCCCTCAAGTTTCATGCGATGCAATTATGTGGTAAAAAGAGCAGTAGATAGATAATGCAGTGAGAAGTTTAAAATCCTCCTGGGTTCTTCATGCTCATGTGGATAAGAACGATAACACTGAGGGAAACTGCTCAGCTCTTCTTCTTGCTCCCCACCCCTGCATGGGTTACCAAGGGTGTGATGCAGGTTGCTCATAAGCAAAGACAAAAATAGCCCAAATGCTCCAGGTCCCAGCCACGTTAGGATGTACTTTATTTAAGCTGTTCATTTTTCAAAGGTAACCCCCCCCCCCCATTCCAAAATGTACCTCGATGACTGAAGTGTGTGGTAATGGGGTTAATAGATTTAAACCAATGACCTCGTGTAACTTACCGTCTCAGATTGGGGTAGGGAAAACAATCTGCTGCTCTTTAATGATGTGCGTGAAGAAAGTTACGGTCGCTGTCATTTTGATTCTGTTAAGAAAGAATAGGCATGGAAAATTGGAATTAGAAAGGAAAAGTGATTTGGTATAGAAGAGTCCCTGTCCAACTACATTCATTCGTGAACTTTTCTAGCTTAAAGAATCAGCTGCTTTAATGTTTTTGTAAATCTTGTTTGCTTTTGCCATAATGAGCTAGGACAAAAAGGTAGCTGTATTGTCAGTTTCTGTTGCTTTCTGGGCAATTTAGTTATATTAAAGGATTTGTTGTAAACTGCCGGAGGGTATCAACATGTTGAGAAATCTCTATTCTGTTCCAGTGACGTAACATTTTCGGGTGTCATTTTATGGGCTTCATTCATAAAGTAGAGCACCTGCCTAACATCTGACATCCATTATTAAAGAGCAAAAAAACAAAGCATGTCTTTCTGCATAGTTCTAGAGCAAGAGCCTAAAGCCACGGGTACAAATGATGAAGAGGAGGACGAGGGAGAACAGTTCGACTTCGACAGTGGAGATGAGATACCAGAAGCAGACAGGCAAGCCCTTGTGCCACCTCCTCCTGATCCTGGAAGTAACGCAGAGCACCAAGAGGCTAATGGCACCGGTAAGTCACCCCGATGGGCTCTGCCTCCCTTAGGCTAAGTAAAGAGGCAAGACTGATGATGGAATAAAAATACTTGTAAAAAAGAGAGATCCATAGAATAGCTGTGCAAATGTTTTGATTATTCGTGCTAGCTGGACTTGTGGTAGATTTGACAAGGCAAGTTGTCAAATCACACATCACAAATCACATTGTCACACGCAGTTTCTCTCAGGTTTCCCATCCACATCCAACGTAAAGCAACGTGCCAGTCTCAGTCCTAGTGCCATGCTACAGGAAAACTTTTACTCCCTTGCAGCTGTAATAGCATGAAGATGGCTCGAGATAACCTGCCTTCACAGCTAAGCTTGCTGGTTGCTGATCTTATGATGTGCATAAAAAAAAAAAAAGTCAGAATGTAAAAATCTTGTTCATAACAGGAGTCTTATTTTATTAGACATTAAAATATTTTTACAATGCTTGCAGATGTTCCCAGTGCTGAGGTATGTTCTGGAAATCGCTGTATTCTACTCAAATTGACAACAGCTGATTTTGCTGACTTTGATCCAGTTTCCTTTTGTAAACAGTCATTGTGCTCATGGCAATGAGAGACAAATAACTTGTCAGGTGACTGAGCAGATTGACAACCTGGAACTTAAAACATGGCTTTTCCCTGAAAAATTCTTGTTTGCTCATCCTTTTGTGAAGACATGCTTACAGCTTGAAAACTTCTGATCGCTTGGGATCCAATTCTGTAGCTTGCTTCAGAGTAGCCTTTGGTTATGTTGTGCCCCAGCTTGTCTCTAGAGATACCAGGAAGTTTGTGTATCAGAAAATAATTTATTTTCAAGGAGCAAAAAATGAAAAGTTATTTTCTTTCCCCTTTCCTTATCAGAGCATTTTCAGGACAGCTCTCTGAAGAGCATACCTCCAGTGAGCTTTTTCTTTGCTCATGGCTATTCCTAAAATGTTTCTTTTATTTGTGTATATAAGACACAAATTCCTCTAAAATATGACTTGCAACTTGAGGGCTTAAGATGGTTTTTAGCTGTGTGCTTATGGCAAGCAAGAGGGGACCCTGGCCACTTGTCAGAATCCTTCTTATCCCATATTTAGGATCAAGTTATTGTTTTTCTATAGGCATCCTTGTAACCCAGTTGTTTTGCTGCCGTTGCATTCTTGATCTGTAAAATGTGGAGGAGAGCATTACTGTGTGGGAATTTTGTGTCATAGACTGTAAGCAGATTGTATAGTGAGGATCACATAAATGTTTAGGATATTTGCAAAGAGCAATGTTAAGCAGCTTGAACAGGTATAAAAAATAAAACTTCGATTATTTTTTTTTAACTAAAGGGGCTGATACCTTAGAAAGAAATGGGGAACTACGAGCATCAGAACCTGCTGTGGAAGGCATTCCAACAAAAGTAAATCCCTACTCAGTCATAAATATTTCCCCAATGCAAGAAAAGGATCCATCCTCCTCCCCAGAACCAACTCCTCAAGATGAACCTCCAAGTCCGAATGTGTCCGGTGGCTATTCTGTCCCCGTGCCCTGTGGCTATGCTGTGCCATCCAATTTACCTTTGATACTGCCAGCATACTCCAGCCCTGTTATAATACGCAGTGTTTCCGTAGATGAAGAAGGTACTGTATTTACGCAGCTTATTTTGTTTGATGGGGAATCCTTGTTTAACTTCAGATACCTGTGCTGCTTTGTAAATGCTTATGTACCACTCAGCCTTGACATCTCTGGGGGATTTGGTGTCAGAATAACAGCTCTGTTGTGGGGTGGGAACTAAAATTTTGCTGAACTTAAAAGCATCGGTTTATTAAAACAAACAAAAAGACAGGGAAAAAGAAAACATTTTAATGGGACTCTGCCATATTAGGATTGAGATAGTTAAATTAAGATGTCTAAGAAAAAAACTAATATACGCAGCCAGTTCTTTTCCAGCCTTTTAAGTCCATGATGGTTGACCTTTAGTTTGCTGGCACCGTATCACAACATAAAGCACAAGTCAGGACTCCTGTCTTATCTTGCCATTAAAAATGATTAATGTTAATTCCCCCTTAATGTCATGAAATAATTTCCAGAGTAATAATTCAGTGCTCAGGCCAAGTGATTTCTTTGCAAACCCTTATTGTGCTTGATCTAGGTCCTGGCAGAGTTCCTGTCCCTTTTACCTTTTCTATATGCACTTCTGTTTGTTTTGTTTTGTTTTGTTTTGTTGTAAACCTTGTGAATTTAAAATTGCTGTGGGATTTTTTCCTTGATAATTTGGTGAATTCTCTTTGTCCTTTAGCATGATTGTAAGATGGAAGAGGAAACTGGAAAGGGGAATAACTATGGATTATTACAGAAACAGGAACAGTCCCCCTATTTTGTAACCAGAATTGCCAAAGTTGACAGCTTAATGTCAAGAGAGCAGAAAGCTTTCCATATCCTGTCTTTTTTTTTTTTTTTTAATTTGTTTTGCTTTGAATACACTACTCTTTAGCTAGGAGGCAATTCTACTGTAATTCTATCTACTATATGTTTTTTGCAGCCTTTGCTATCTACTTCCATTTGGCATATAGGAGAGTAAAAGCAAAATTTTTGTTGTTATTGCCTGAAGAGGAATATATGATTGAGAGATTAGAATTATATACATCAGATATTGTAACTTCATTTTAGTAGCTCTTATACCAAATTGCTGCATGTGTGAATTCTTTCAGCTGCAAAAATAGAAAAGGTAGTGTGGAGAAACTCGTACTTTTTTTAGACGTACTTAAGAATAAAAGCATTGTGTGGAAGTAGATTATTTATTAACAATATTAGTAAAATCAGCTTCTTATACTAAAGTGTACCATTTGAACCTCACTGACATTATTCCAAGCATTTTATTGATTATATGTTTTTTTTTTTCTACTTCGCAGGTATGCAGTCAGCAACTGAAGAATGTCATTGTAATTCTTTAAACTCAGAGGAACCCCAAAATAGGTGATTGCCAGTTCAGCATGTTTTAATGATCTGTAAAACCTCAATTTCTGAGAAAACTTGCATTTGATAAATCAAATAGTTCATTTTTCATGTCTGATGCTTCCGTGTTTTGTTATTTTCATCTTCTTAAATCCATAGCTCTGCTTGTTTACCAAAATCTGCACTGATTGGGGTCTAATATGTATAACCATGTGTGACATTTTTGAAGGAATAAGATATAATTTTTGTAGAGTCATAAAAACTGCCACAGAGTTGTGGAGATCTTGTAGCCTGCTTCTCTCAGAAGGACCACTGCCAACATGAGATCAGACCAGCCATGGCACGGTAGCTGTGAAAACCTCCAACGATGGAGGCGCGGCAGCTTTCCAATGCAATGTCTTTCTTGCTGCACTACCCTTTACATATTCTTCTTTTTTCCTTAATATCCAAAGCAAATGTTGCAATATGTTGACCATTCCCCACTTCTAAGTCATCTGATACTGCACACACAAAAAAAGTTCGGCTCCATCACCTCTGTAGCTCTCTTTAAGATTGTCGTAGCCGAGGCTGAATCACTCTTCTCACCTGGCTAAGTAAGCTCCCTGTCTTCAACCTCTTTCTTGCAGGGCATGAGCTTTGGTCCCAGACCACTTTGGTAGCCCTGTGCTATACTCCAGTCAATTTCCCCACATCTCTCTAGAAGAGAGGTGTGCCAAAACTGGATGGGCTGCTGCAGGTTCAGCCTCACCTGTGGCAGCCAGAGGGAGGATAACAGCCTCCCCCAGCCCAATGGCTGCATACCTCTTCATATTTTTACTCTTATTTACAGTGGAAATGCTATCTGAGAGTTTTGTGTTCTAGTAAAATAAAAACAAAAGCATTTCTTGAGGTTGGAAGGGGAAGTGTTTTCAATTTATTGACTAAAACTGTCAGATAGAATAGATTATTAAATCCTAATTACATACTAAAGCAGTGTTTTTGAGTAAGTAGCAACCTAAAAGTGAGAACTGGAAGGCAGTGAGATGTTTTTATTTATTGACTTGGTTTCATGGTTGTTTAAAAGTATTGTCTTGTAGTTTTTAATGATTTTATGCCCTCCCTGCCCCCCCCCCCTTTTTTTTTCCCCTCAAGTGAAGATAACCAGGTCAAGAGAGAGGATGATGCTCTGGCAAAGTGGGTTGCAGATCCTGCAAACACTGCATGGATGGAAAGTAAGTAGCAGTGAGTTCAGAGCTAAACTGTAGAAGAAGGTCAGTTTTAAGTTGTGATAAACAGTGTATGTAATGTGTACGCACATGTATGTTTTACGGGAATGTCTGTGGTCACTTTTATTGTGGTTTTTCAGGCATGTTCTGGAGCCCAGTTGTACCCAGTTAAAATATTCAGTAGCATAACAAAATGTTGTATTTTAAAACAAAGTTAACATACACTTTTACATGATTCTGTGTTTTCCTTTAGAAAGTGGTGAACTATTTCATATCCTCCAAAAAGCACTTCATGGAAAAGGAACCAAAATTCTTTGTTGCTCCTGTTCAGATTTTGGGTGATTGCTCATGTCTTTTTTGTTTTGTTTTTCTTGTAGACCCAGATGAAGTAATTTATGATGATGTACCAAGAGAAAATTCAGACTCTGAACCAGGTTTGAAGTCTTTGTAATACAGACCATGCATATTTTAGTTTAAGTTGAAAGCAATGTCATATGGCCTGTGTGCATGTGTAATGAATAGATACGTTAACTAAGTTCCATGTAAACAGAATTAGAACTCTGACAGTAATCAATAGGTCTTACAAAGTTCAAAATTAAAACTAACTTTTAACACGGTCTTGTCTCATCAGGTCTCCTACACCACTCTGCCCATAAGCTGAATTCTGCTTTGTTTTATAGATACTCTGGGAAATCCCTAAGTGGTTGTGTTCTGTATATTAGAGAATTACAGTTGTGGGTGTTGTAGCTGTAGTGACCTAAACAAAGCAAAGTAGGTAGGGAAGGAGTGTTTTAAAGAGTTATCTAGTACAATGCAGCATTATCACAGTTGCACAGAGAACTGCTCTGTTCTTGGAAGTACCCCTTCACATAAAAATGCCTGTTAGATGGAAACATGTTCAGCTCACTGAACGTCACTTGAAGAGGAGGTTCAGGGCAGCTATTCACCTTTCTGGCTTTGACTCTCCAGAAATGTTTTTTCTTCAGCTTTGGAGTGGTCTAGCTCCTTATTGTGCAACAGTGTTTGGAAGAGGCAGAATAAATCTTAAAGTAGTAGCTGAAGCCTAGATTTTACCTTTACTGGGTAGGAATAGTGGAGTTAGGGGGTCAAGAAGGCTGTTTAAACAAGTTTTTGGTCAGCTTTGTTGGGTGGTTTTTGTTCGCAGTGTCTGTGCTTAAGGCTTCGTTGCTGCTAACAAACTGTTTGAATGGATCTGCTTATTGGAAACTCTACATCTACTTGTCATGGATCTTAGGGTACAGGCATTTATTTGATTCTGAAGTTAGCTATAACCATGTTAATGGTTCAAGAAAACACTTGGGACTTCTGGTGTGAAGCACAAAATTGTCTTTAAAGCCTTAACTTACTCATTTCTTGCCCTTAGTGCTATCCAGGCAAGACGTTTCGCAAACTTTATTACTAACATTCATTTTGTTTATTATTTCAATGTATTATGTTGCATTTAATGGCATGAATACTTTTAGTACCAGAAAGTCCCATAGTGGACTATGCCACTCTGGGCAGAGATGTGTTTGCGCTGTGATTGCTTGGTCTGGAAGCACATAGACCGAGGCCAGAGGCTGACCTGAGGGGATGTTCGTGTCATGGATGCTCTGCTGAAGACCTCTGTCAGAATTTTCAGCTTATCCCAGAAACTAATAACTAAAATTTTGACATTCTATTTGTCCCCGGAGTTACTGAAAGTTTCTGAGAAAACAGGTAGCAGGGGAAATTTCATCTTTGTACGTTCATGATCTTTATGTTTATTGCTGATATATTTTGACAGGCAGACATTCCTGTTTCAAGAAAAAAAAATAAATCTATCTGAGCTCAGTTTACATTAGTATGTAAACAAGATACATCCACTAAATCACTGGGTATAGTGTGTCCCAATAATTGCATTGCAAAATTTTGGCCTGGTTAAGTCTTGAATTATTTTGATTTACTATGATAATTCTTTTAAATTATTCATTGTGCTAGTTTACCACTAAGATGTGGTCCTTCAGGCAGTCTATTTTAAAGACAATCTTGATATACATGGAGACAAAAAAAAAATACATTTTTATTATTCCAAATGAGAGGAGATTCTTTCGTGGTAATTCAAAATAGTTTAACTAATGCTAATATTGGAAGATTTTTATTGGTCAAAATGTATTTTTTTAAAATCATAAAATCCTAGGATCAGCCAGATGTGTAGAATATGTCAGCTTTTCTTTCAAGTATATATTTTTTCTCAATTTAAGTAAAACTTTAATCTTAAAATAAAAGCATGGCTTTTGTTTACTGAATTTAATGTGAGACAGTTTTAAATGCTAAGTTATAACCTCTGACAATAGGGATTCCTGGCAGAACTGTCCATACTTTTCTACTTGTATTAACAAAGGATTCTGCATGTAGGGTGCAGTAGGGTGCATGCATGGTTGTTTCCTGAAAAATATTTGGCAATAAAAATTTTCCATTTTGTTTTGAGGTACTACATGTCTGTGACAACTAAAACAGCAGCTGAGGTAACGATGGAAAGCTTAAAGTTTAAAAAAAAAAAAAAAAAAGTTGCCCAAGAAATGTGATTATTTGTAGTATTTTTTTCAGTAACTATTTTGGAAACATTTTTCCAGTGACTTTAACGGGTGGTACTTCGGTCAACCTCTGAAATAATAGCTTCCTAGATCTTGAGAAGGTTAATATTTCAAGCTCTTAGACTTGATGGACAAGGTAAGACAGGAGAGAATCCTAGTCACGGCAGGAGTGCCGTTGTAGCTGCAAGAATGATGAGTCATAAAATACCAGAGTTTTGTAATGTATTTTTTGCTACTTTGGTCTGTTCTGCTTGAAATAGTGACATTTTCATTTGATTCTCAGAGTGTTTTAGCTTTTGTTTTTTTGATCATGAAAAATTCTTAGCAAGCTTGGAAGTTTACTGCTCAGTGCAGACATCTTCACAGCTACAGTTTGAGCTTCCATTGAATTTCTTCTAAAAAATATTGTGACATTTGGACAGAACAGCATAATTTGAGCATGGCATGTTTCTAAAGGTATCATGGTATGTACCCAGAACACCAGTCATGTGTCCTGTTCTAGTAATCTGTTACAGCAAATTGCCAACAAATTGCCATTTTGGATGTTTTGAATTTGGGTTGCTTTAAACATGTTAAAAAGTGCGCATACAAAAGTCTGCATAATTCCTTATGGTACATCTGAAAAAGGTTTTTGTTGTTTAAACAAAAAGGTATTTCAATGTAGCTTTCTTTTATTTTGGTTTAATTCTTACAGAAGAAATGATTTATGATGATGTTGAAAATGGTGATGATGGTGGAAACAGCTCGCTGGAATATGGGTGGAGTTCAAGTGAGTTTGAAAGCTATGAAGAACAAAGTGATTCTGAGTGTAAGAATGGAATGCCCAGCTCCTTTTTGCGAGGCAACCACAAAAGACATGTATGTATCCTGCAGTGCTGCTGTCATTGAGGTTATCCTGATTTTCAACACCTGCCTTTCTCACTTCTTCTGTATTTCCCTTCTTCTCAATCCATTTTCAAATACCAACATCTTTTTAAAGGAGACAGAAATCTGTCTCCTTTAAAGAGACTGTCGTTAAAAATAGGATGAATTTTCTTTGTGGGCAGTTCCTCACAGTTTCGGTTTTGCAGCTACTATATTAGTGTAAGTGGTAAATGTGTATGGAAAATAATGTGAAGAAGAAATGGGATAAGTCTGACAAAACTTGAAGTTTTGGGATCCTTTGGGCACTCAAAAGTCATAAAACTGTGCTAGTGTTCCCTACCTTTTTGTCTTAGGTCACTTTGGTTCTGTTTTCATTCACTTTGGTTGTTTGAAGGTGTGAAAATATTTTTGTGTGTGTGTGAAAGAGAAGTTTGTACCATTTATTAAGGGGAGAAGAAAGGTGGTGTGGTTAAAATGCTGTGTCTGTGACATCTCTGGTCCATGCCACAGGAGCCAGGAAGACACTGACAACATGGGTATGTGCCCTCCCTGCATCTTTTTGACTGCATGTCGGGAGGAGACCTGGACTCCTGTGCTGTCTCCTTCAGCTACCCTCCTTTTGCCCTCATGCCCTTTCTGTGAGAAGAAAGTCTTGTGTGGGAGCTGGGGCAGCCGTCCCGCTGCCAGTTCCCTGCTCTGAGGGCTTGGAGGATGCAGGCACGGTGCAGAGACTGGGCACAGCTTGTTTGAGAAGGGGGACGGGGTTTGGTGCCTGGAATCACTGCAAAAACCTCAGGGCTTCCTGGGCATGTGCTAACCAGTAAGAGATGCTGTAAGCTACTTCGTAATTGAGTATAGTCAGCATGCAAAATGCTCCAGTGGCAGTAGGATGTAGGGAGGCTGCCATGGCTGGGGTAGCACAGCAGTAGGAAGAGGAAAAACCAAAGGCTGGGGACTGAACCTGCCCATTCTGCTTGTTTTCTCATTAACGTAGGTGTGCTTGCTTTCTTTAGCTGCCTTCTGCTTTTGGCTCTACATATTTTTTATCCTGATTTAAATACTACTACTACCACCTCATTTTACACCGTTCTTCCAGGGACTGCGGCCCCAAGTACACTTGCACTTTCAAAAAGAAAATGTACAAGAACATTAGGGAACTTGCTCAGCACTTGTTCTTCCATGGCACCCTTATTTTGATTTTGCAGGCTTCTTATCTTAATGAAAACAAAAGCCTCACTGTCTTTGTCTCCCTTCGGTACCCCTTACCTGCTTTCCCGTGACCTCCATCCTTGCTGCGTGCCCTTTGGAAATCAGGGAGTGAGCAATTAGCTGGAAAACTTGATCCCACTCAAATCAGCACTTTGTAAGCTGAGTGCTGATGTTGTGCGTTTCAGTGGTTTTTTTTTTTTTTTTGGTTTTGTTTTTTGACCTGACTAGAAAGAACAAGTTTAAGCTATTGCAGCAGTTTCTTTCTGGGGAGGTGTTGGACTAGCCTGAAGAAAACTGAGTTTGGTTTTTGAATACCTTTGGAAGAGACTGAGAATTACTTTGCACTTGAGCTTGTAAGTCTTAGCATGGCTGTTGGTTTGTTCTTCTGAGGATAGGGGTGAGGAGCCTAGGAATAAATTTGCTGGTGGATGGAGAAGTTGGAGAGACCACCCACACCTGTATGGGTGTACTGGGAGCTGGAGAAGTCAGGAAGCTAGAGAAGGGGTTTGGAGGAGGATGAGGAAAGACTGAAACTTTAGGATTGTTAAGATAAACAACCAAGCCCTTGCATCAGCATTTCAGTAGTAGGCAGAAACCACTCCCCTTTATACCTGTTCCCTTTATCCATTCCTTTGACTAACTCTCACTTCTCCTCAGGTCTTGTGATGGATGTTAGCAGTGTTTTCCCAGCATGTCTCCTTGTAAAGTCTTTTAGAGCCTGTGAGGGACTTGTCTTACTATTTTTTTCTGTTGGTTGAAAAGCATGGAAAGGTTGGAGGCATGATTTTAATTGTAAGTGGTGGTATGACTTCCCTCAAAGTCACTTTTATTATAAGTTTTGAATTGTTATCTTAAATTTTATTTTTTAAGAATAGAAAATGTTTGTACTATCAAATATTTCTCAGCTGTGAACTAGATTCTGTTCTTAATTACACTGCTGTAATGCCAGAATCATCGTGTTGGAGGTAATTGCATCCTGACCCAGCCTAGCAGAGCTAAATGCTGGACCTGCCCCTTTGTTTTCAGCTCAGCCGGCCTTCTCTTTCCTGATGCTTTGATTGTGTGCCAGATAATTCTGTTGACATCAAGCTGAGGGTTTTTCCATTGGGCTTCTTTTCTGTTATAAGGCACACAAAATATTTTTTTCTGATTGAATTTTTGCTGCTTTTATCTTGCTTTCTCAAAATGTTTAGTGAGGATTAATTAGTACTCCAGGGTATTTCTCCATGAGAACTTCCTTACCTTGCAAGTGCTTGTACTGATGTACAAGGTGCTTATGCCTGCAGTCATTCAATGAGGCTGTGACAGTGCAAAGATGCATGCTTCCCAACTCCCACACATGTGGGAACTACAAGCCTGTGCATCCTCCCTTCTTATTTGCTCCTTACCCAACTTGCTAGTACAGTAGATCTCCATTTTCTCAGGTGCCACCAACTTCTGCAGCTCCTTCAGCCCTTGAGAATTCCTCTGATTTGCTGTTTTGAGAGAGCCAGAAATGTACTGGCAAGGGGTGCTCCTCTGAATGATGAGCTTGAAACTGATGTGTCATTTCCAAACGGTTTGTAAGAGATGCGCACGGTATAAATAATATGCAGTTAGCTTAGACTAAGTGACTTTGTCCCTCTCTTTACATAGCTGCCAGCACAGCGCAAAGGTGCCTGGCCGACTTCTGGTAAGTCCAGCGATCTGCAGCAGTAGCGGTCCACTCGTCGGGCTGGAGCTTCCCTGAACGAACGTTTTCTCAGTTATCTGTGTGTCAGGAGGCAGACTGGGCAACATGCATGATGTATTTGAGTACTTTAGCATAACATTTGCACTACAGGCTTTTTGAAAAGATTGTGTCTTTTTATGCACTGTAGCTTTCTCATGACCTAACGCGTTTAAAGGAGCATTATGAAAAAAAGATGAAAGATTTGATGGCAAACACTGTGGGAGCAGTAGAGATTCAGCAACTAAAGCAAAAACATGAGCTGAAGGTAGTGTAGTTAATTTTTGTAATTAGCTATTTTTAAATGATTGCTTTTCCATCACAGACAATATTGTCTTTTAATAATGGCTTGAAAAAGTGGACAATAATTTGTTTAAAATAGTTCTAAATGTGCTGGATTGCTATGTAGTTTGTCTTAAAAGTGCTTTGTCAAGGACTTTTTCTCATGTTTATTTGTAAATTGTAACAGTTTCAGAAGATCAGGTAGGGCATTGGCCTGCCCTTATCCCAGAGTCTGAGCGAGGAGTGAGCCCTGGTGCCTTTGTGAAACCCCAGTGAGCTCCACAGGGCGAGCATGACCCTGGCGCTCTGTCCGTGTCGGATCAAATTGTAGGACAGAGAATCTCGCTGCTGGCCATTCTGAATGGAGCCAGCATGAAAAGGCTGTTTTTTTGCTAAAAACTTCAGCTCAGACAGAAAAAAGCTGCCTGAGTGCAGCAAGACAGCTTTGTTTGTATTCTAGTGCAACTGATGATGTCAGCACGGTTCTGGCAGTAGTGGGTTTTTATTTTTATTTTTTTTTCTTTTTTGCCTTGGCAGCATTTAGGAAAGGAAGGGTACAAAGCAGTTTTTAATGAACATATTCTAGCAAAGCAGCACTACTTTTTTTCATTAAACTTTTTTGCTGTAGTATTGTACTACAAAATATACTTAATTAGATCAACTTACTGATTTCTTCAATTACTGAAATTATTAGTTGTAACATTTTCTGCAAAACACAGTGTTTATTTAAGAATATAGTTAATACAGAACCGAATTTTTAGGTCAGAAATACTTCGGCAGAGTTAGTAGAAGATGAATAAGAACCCTTACCATTAATGATAAGTTTTCAGTGTTTATATATTGTAAAGTCAAGCTTTTGAGACTATTCTAAGTTCAGATGTTTGAAGCAGAAGGGTTCTTAAAGCATTCCTGTTATATTGGGCGTGCATATGAGGTTGTCAGAAAGTGAGACCCTTTCTCAAGGTTTGATTTGATTAGGAAGTACAGATGCTCAGATCTGTGGTTTGAGGGATTTGTGTACTTACTATAGCTATTTCTTTGACTTTGGGCTGTATTTATAGCCTAAACCACTTGACAACATTCTTTTAAGAGATATTTGGATCAAAAGCATTCTGCATGTTACGCTCAAGTCAGTTGCTATTATTCGCTGAACATGTAGACTGTATTTTTTATCTTACAGATGCAAAAGCTCATGAGAGCTGCTAGAGAAGGTACCAAAGATGGACTTGAAAAAACAAAAGCAGCTGTGAAAAAGGGTCGTTCTTTCATTAGAACTAAGTCTTTTATTTCCCAAGGTATGTGTGTCGGTTATACTGTGCTAATGTTGTTTTTTTCTAGTCATTTCTGACAAAGGAAATAAATAGCCCAGCAGTTTCTTATACTAGGAGCTGAGTACTGGTTGCATCAAATCATAGAATCACAGAATGGTTTGGGTTGGAAGGGACCCTGAACATCACCTAGTTCCAACCCCCCTGCCATGGGCAGGGATGCCACCCACTAGGTCAGGTTGCCAAATCAGCTCTGTCAGCAATAGTGTAACATTCAGTTCAGATCACAGTACGGTCAGTGCATCTTGAGTAGTTTTATGTTTGGGGTGCAGGCCTCAGTGACCTAAGGAACCTGAGGACAACACAGAAGGGTCCACTTAAAAAATAACAGTGTCATAGATGCTAGGTGGATACTGGTATATGGGGATTATAGAAATCATGTTAAGGTACTAAGCCTGTCCACTTCCCTACATCTAATAACTCATGAGTGTCTGTTAGTAAGAAATTCTGCTGTTATGACCTGGATTTCAGTGGAGTGATAGCTGACTATTTACAATGTCTATAACGGCCAAAAAGGATAACAAAAACTCTGTGCCTGAGAGTGGAAGCAAGGAAAGAGTCTTCTGCTTTATCAGTTTGCTGATTTCTAGCAAAAGCTGGGTTTTGAGTTGGGAACTGTCACAACAGAAGAGGATCTAAAATAAAAAAGCTAGAAGTATTTATGTTCTTCTGATTTAAAACAGACATCAGTCCTGTGTCATGACCCTCAGCAGCCACAGTCCACAGCTACTTTTTGCATGTGGTAGTGACTGTAGACAAATTTATGCTCCAGGATAAGTCTGAGAGGTAGTCTGTTTTTCTGCTCAAGTTTCTGCCCAACTAATTAAACGGTTGTAACTTCAGAGCTTCTAAAACTACAGTTTTAAGAAGCCAAAACCACAAGACTGGAACAAGATGTTTTTAGCAAGTGAGCTAACATAAAGCTGCATCCTATCTGTAAGGACTAGTGCACATCTCATCATGGCCTCTAATAACTGGCTCTAAATTTAGATGAGTCACAGCCATAAAATAGAAGATTATTTGCAGAAGCTTTAATGATCAAAAATGTATCCTCACCCTCTTGCTGTTACACAGGAGAAAATCATCTTCGTTAGTGTTGCAATGGACCCAGTACTCCTCCTTAACGTTTCTAGAGGTTAGGTAGCAGATGCAGGATATCTGTGGAAGATTTAATCCTCTAGCCACTTACCAAATCAGCAGGGAGCATGTGACAAATTTGTTGATAAATCTTATTAATTCCGCTAGCCAACAAAACTGTTTCCCTTAATTCTCTTTGTGTGCTAAGCCACAGTTTCTCACACAGTTCCTTCTCTCTCCTCTGCTGGTGTCTGGCTGTTTTGCTGGCTGTGTACTGCCACCTATCAGTGCACTTTGGTGGTGCTTTTCAAATGAAATCAGTGGCTTTGAGAAGTCCATAGGGACCAATGGAGAATTCCTTATTCTCATTTCTTTTGAAGGCCAATAATTTGATATGTTTGGCTACTGTTCTTAGTTCAGTTAATAGAAAGTTGTATGAATTTTCTGGCACTGAGTCATGTTATGTCTGTGTTTAATTTCATCCCAAAGGTTATTTGTTTTAAAACTGTAGGCCCTGGAGTTGCAGAGCTTTAACCCTAGTTGTCATGTCCTGCAGTCTGGGCAGCTCTGTGCTCCTAGCTGTAAAGAGAAAGGAGAAATCATGCAAAAGATGCATAGGATATCTCCTGCTGTGTGGATTTTAGGACTTTGAGATAGCTTTTGAAATACGCTCTGTATTAGAGCGCCTATCAGTGCTGGTATTTTTGTGATTTCACAGGTAATACAGAAATGCTGAGAAAATTACATTTGTACAGTAAGTGAAAATCAGGCTACGTTGTAAATACTATTCTTGGGTAAAAGTATCTTTGTCTTTCAATCTCTATGTTGTAAAAGCTGACATTTTGGTTATTCAACTATTTGTAGATCATAGATCGTCATGTCTGGAAGAAGAGGAGCTAAATTTATTTATTGATGTGGACTGTATGCATGCAGAAGCAATCATGACCCCTATGCCTGAAGGATTATCGCAGCAGCAGGTAATAGGCTTTTCAAAACCTGGTCTTTTACCTCTTTTTTTGCTCCCCCTTCTTTGCATCAGTAGCTCTCAGGTGCCTTCCTCTTCAAACATTCTGGCATATAATATAATATAAACTAAAGGCAGATTAAATTCAGACCTGAATAAGTAGTTTTTTGAAAATTGGTGTGTGTGTGTGAATTGTATCAATCCAGAACTCAGCCAGAGGTACAAAATGTTTTGCATTATAAAATTAGGAACTACAGTAATTACTTCATTTTACTGCCTAAACACCTAAAGCTGAATGTGGTGGTTTGGAGTAAAAGATAAGAGTTTAAGCATTTTTGCTGAGTCAGAACACATTGCTGGTGCTCTGGGAGTTCTCTTTTAAATGCAGAGAACATTCTGCGTGCTCTCTGCATCTTAAGATTTCTCCTGATCTAAAAAACTTGTCCACAATAAAGTCAAGTCTACAGAACAGTATAGTTTGCTGTTCACCACCTCATATTCTATGGTCACTGTGGAAACCACGTCAGAAGACACTGAAATCAGCATAGGTTTGAATTTTTGGCTGAAAATAAATCCTGTGGGTTCGTGTTACTGTATTGTTGTGACAGTTTAATAACTGTGTGAGAGTTTTTAGTATCTTGTGGTGTGAAGTCATGAGTTGGTCAGTACCTTAAAAAAAAGAGTGGCAAGGCTAATAGTATTCTTGAAAAATAAGGAGCAGTTGAAGAGTGGTACAGGCATTTGTTTTGCTTGGTGAGTTCTGTTTTTCTAATGTGTTTAGCACAATGCGGTGCTAGATCTTGTAACGATACAACTACCAAATGTATTATATTACTGTAACATCCCAGCATCACCGAAAGCTGTATTTTCTTTCTTTCCAAATATGGGTTTGAGTGTTTCACTGTTTTTTTGTAGGTAATTAAAAATGGTTGTATTTTCTTCAGGAAAGATAGAGAGCTCTTAATTTGGAGTAAGCTGTTAACTGCTGTGTAGATCATGATATATATTGTATATCTACCCATGAAGGGCAGCCCAGCTGAGCAGGGACGGAGTTAGGAAAGCCAAAGCTCATCTGGAGCTTGAGAGATGGGAAGGACAGCAAGAAAGGTTCCTTATATGTACACTGACAGCAAAAGGAAGGCTGATATAAATATGGGTCTTCTGCCTGATGGGACGGGGGACCCTTGTGACAAAGCATACTGAGAAGACTGAGGAAGTCAGTGCCCCCTTTGCCTCAGCTCTTAACTGGTAAGGTTTTTCTTCAGGCCTTTGAAGCGCCAAGCCTAGAGGCAGCTTGTGTTAGGGTGAAGCATTACCTGCAGTGGAAGAATCATAGAATATCCCGAGTTGGAAGGGACCCATAAGGACCATCAAGTCCAACTCCTGGCACCGCACAGGTCTGCCCAAAGTTTAGACCATGTGACTAAGTGCACAGTCCAATCGCTTCTTAAATTCAGGCAGGCTTAGCGCAGTGACTGCTTCACTGGGGAGCCTGTTCCAGTGTGCGACCACCCTCTCGGTGAAGAACCTCTTCCTGATGTCCAGCCTAAACTTCCCCTGCCTCAGCTTAACACCGTTCCCACGGGTCCTGTCACTGGTGATAACGGAGAATAGGTCACCTGCCTCTCCACTCCCCCTCGCGAGGAAGTTGTAGAAGATACAGTTAAGGTGTACTTTGGCTGGATGGACGTGTACCTGTCCGTGAAACTGGGTGATATATGTTTAGTGGTTCTGAAGGTATGGTCTTGATCATCTAAGATCACAGTGACTCAAAAAATTTAGTTATCACACTCATCCTCAAGAAGGAGGGCCTGGGAAACTAGGGTCTGGCTGGCCTTATCATTGTCCGTGGGAGGTTACGGAGCAAATCCTCCTAGTAGCTATTTCTGAGTTTGTGAGGGACAGAAGGATGATTGGGAACAGTCTTCAGGAAGTCCATTTGTGCCTGACCAGCCTTGGTGCCTTTGGGATGACTAGCTTGTGGGTGGGGAACATGGAGGGTGTCATTCCACTTTTGCTTTAGCAAGGCCTTCAGCACAGTCTCCAGAAGTATCCTTGTAGCTGTGTGTGTAATATAATTCGTACAGGCAGACTATAAATTGAGTGGAAAACAGGTTGAAACACCCTGCTCAGAGGGGTGTAATCAGTGGTACAAAGTCCAGCAAGTGGCCGGTGTTAGTGGTGTCTGTCCCTCAGGAGGTGATACAGGGCCAGTGCTGCTTAATGTCTTTATCAATGGTCTGGGTACCAGCTGCAGTGCTCCCATCAGCGTGTCTGCAGGAGAAACCAAATTGATGCAGGCAGCATGTACAATGCTGGAAGGTAGGGCTGCTCTTCTGGGTGACCTTGATGGCTCGAGGAGCTGGGCTCACAGCAAGCTGCAGTGGTTCAACAAAGGCAAACACAAGTCCTGGCTTTTGGGCAGAGTATCCCTGTGCCACACACAGCACAGGCAGGGGACAGGAGGCGACACAGCTGCCCTGGGGGTCCCAGTTGGACTGGGAAGCCCCTTCCAACCTGAATTACTCTGCAGTGAGTTGTCTTTATGGATGTTCTTGCTTTAAACGGTAGGTGGCATGGTAGCTTATGTTTAAAAGCAAGCTCCTGTTTAAATACTATGTCCTGCTTCGGATCTCAATCGTGTTAGCTTTTGTGTCATTTTAAGACTGTGACTCGAATTCTTATTTTAAGTTGTTTATGTTTATATGCTATTTTTACTAGCAAAAATGCTAATATAAATGTAAGACTTCCATGCAAGCCTACTGTAAGTTACATATATCATGATGACCAGTAGGCGCTGTTAAACATTTATTTTCTGTATTGTACAGCCTGAAAAAACATAATTCAAAGATATTTATTCTTTTCAAATGGGTGAACTGTGACTAAGAGTAGCAATAGTATCTTTTATTAGAGCAGCCAATATGTTACACCCAATAAAAAACTTAAATCTAGTCTAAGCACAAATTAGACACAACGAATTTTACCATTTATGTCTTTAAGCAAGGCCTCAGAAGGCCTTCCTTTGAAATGCCAGCACTTGAAAGAAAATCCTTACATGACCTACACATAATTTAATAATATGAAATTCAAGTGTGAAGAATTAAAGGCAGCTGTGGAGAAGAAAGCATGAGGCCATGGGGTACAGAAGCAGAGGAGTTTCAAGAGAAGCAAGTCTGAGATGTGAATTTCATGGTCTTTTAGGCTAGCTTAAAGTAGTAAAATAAGCAGTTTTGCCTTTCCTTGTACTTCTGGGGAAGTGGCGTGTTCCTGCCTTCCTACCGTCTTCTCCCTCAAGCAGAACACCGCTTTTGAAAGTTGGATTAGGAAGTGGATTTGGGTGAAGACAAATCCTTAAAAATAGCAAGAAATATAATCCATAGCAGTTGGGAGTTTTACTTTTAAATCAGATCAATTTCTTTGTCCTTCCTCTCATGTTACCTGCACGTGTATACGGTATGTTTCAGCTAAATAACAGAATTAGGGAGTGAAGAAGGATGTGATGAATAGCCTGGAGTTTGTAAACATGAAATATGATAGTATTTCCTGAAACTTACAATTCTGTTGATTGGTATAAATATAGATAAGGTTTTCACTTTAATATCCGACCGCGCCCCCCCCGCCCCCAAAAAAATCCCAACTAAGATACTTTCTCATAATGAATAAATCGATACATCTAAAAATAAAAGATGTTTCAAAATTAGAGCTTGAAATTGGAACAATCAGCAAATATTATATAGGCTTACAATAACTGTTATTGTCTTAAACTTACTATTACCCTAAAATTATTTTTAATGACTCTTGAAGAGGTACAGTGTTTATGTTATGGCAGTGCCAGTATTTAAATTGCTTTGTGTTTCTTGCTTTTTATCAATGTGAGATTTTTACCATGAGCATTTCCAATTATGATGAACGTGTTACCTGATCAGTTTCAAGGAAAACTTTATTTCTTCAACAGGTTGTGAGAAGATATATTTTGGGCTCTGTAGTTGATAGTGAGAAGAATTATGTGGATGCTCTGAAAAGAATTTTGGAGGTACCGCAATGACTTTTGCATTCTATTGCTTGGAAATTTGAAAATTAATCAAATTCTTAAAGAATCTGTAGCGTGACTCACAGGTTCTGCTACAGATGCTTTATGCCAAATGTTCAGAGAGATTTTGTACGTATGTACTGTTATGTAATTTGTTTGTTTTTTCTATGTATACAAGACCCCATTTAAGGCGATTTTAATATATTTATGTATCTTTTTTTTCCACAGCAATATGAGAAGCCCCTGTCAGAAATGGAACCAAAATTACTGAGTGAAAGAAAACTCAAAATGGTCTTTTACCGTATTAAGGAAATTCTTCAGTGCCATTCAATGTTTCAAATAGCACTGGCGAGTCGTGTATCTGAATGGGATTCTGTTGAAATGATTGGCGATGTCTTTGTTGCTTCAGTAAGCAAATGCATCGGAACAGATAATCTATTTTTATTTTAGAATTGTTATTCAGTCTCCATATCTTTCTGTTTAACTTGACCATTTTATTCCCATGTTCTCCAATGCCTGCAGCAACTGTCAGAGTATGTATGTACCACCCTGGTAAGGAAGCTGACACCAACAGGTGTCTTCAGCTAGGTTAGCAGATGAGAAAGCATTGTGGCCAAAATTTTCAGGCCTTGATCAAGCTTTGAGATACTTAAGTAAGCAGTTTCTTTGTCAGATGAGATAGATTCAAAAACTCACCATAATTAAGATGAGATTGAAGCTCAATTTCTCTTAAAAAGCAGGTAGTTTTATGTATGTGGGACTTTGCATATTTATTGGGAATAGAAAAAAAAAACAAACGCAGTACTTGATGTCCTGAATTCCTTAGTTTGAACTCAGCCTGGAGCACCCACAAAGAGTATTTGTAAATCCCTTAGTGAACGTTCATCCAGTGAAGAACTGAATTAGCCACTGGCTTGAATTAGAGGAAACAAATAGTTCCAACGGTTGATAGAAAGACGTTATTCCCACAGCAGGTGTGTGGATGGAAAAGGCTGCCTACCTGCTGGTTTGAGTGTTCTGCTTTGTTGCTACCCAACTGCTGGAAACTACCGCCCTTTCATTTCAGCTGAAAGAGAGCAGGGATGTGCAGTTTGGAGTGCTTTGACCCCATTTCAGTAAAAATGAAATATTTACTAAAGATTCTTTCTTTAAACCAGATGTGCCTTGCTTTGACTGAAGCAAGTTGGGGCGTACTTACTAGACGAGCTCTGCAGAGTCTTTACTTAGGAGGCAATGGGCAGTGATCTTGCCCTTCATGTGGCTGTTTGCAGGCCACAAAACCTGCTTTCTTGCTAAACATCAGCTGCAGATGGGGTGTGTAGGCTTTGGGACTTGACTTGTTCATTGAATCTGGAAGATAGGCAGCAGTGCATTACCACCGTGAGGTGGTCATGGGATTCCTCCAGCTGCTTTGAATCTCAGTGGAGGCCTCTTGATTACCCGGAGTCCCCAGGCTTTGCCCTAGGATTGTAGCCAAGGTGAAGCTATTTCTGTAAATCTACATTTTATAATTCATAGCTGCTACATCTCCAGATCTCCAACCTGCGTTTTACAGAAAAGTTACTTTGGGTATCATCAGTATTTCTGTAGGTCCAGCACTAGGCCAAGCAAAAGCCTTTAGCTCCTAACAAAGTGAGTCAGGGCTGTAAATAATACTGTCAGGCATCCTTTGTGCTCATAGTTATGGTCTACCTGTTTATGTTTTTAGTTTTCCAAATCTATGGTATTAGATGCGTACAGTGAATATGTGAACAACTTCAGTACAGCAGTGGGGATCCTTAAGAAAACATGTGCCACCAAACCTGCCTTTCTGGATTTCTTAAAGGTGAGTTCACTCAAGCTTAAAACAGCTGGACATGTGATATGAACGAGACTGTATAAATTACAAGGGGGAAATCAGACTATAATACTGTACATTGTGTGACTTTTTATGGACTTTGATTTTATGGCTTAGGCATATAAAGTCTACAGAGAATTCACTTTCACTCCTTTGAGAATAACTTGATTTTAGATCCTGGGTGTGTTTGGAAGTGTTGTTCAGATCAGTTTATTGGTGTTTGCATCACAGTACTTGGCAAAACATTGGGGTTCTTTCTTATCACGTGAGCTTCAAATAATAGTTCACCATCTGAGTCCTCGTATTGGGGATTTATTTTATTTCTAACCTCTTTATTCTGTTGTGCAGAGTCATATAGCTATACTTCCATTCCACAAGAATTTCCTATTATTTTATATATATATATATATATATATATATTTTTACAATTTGGGTATAAAATTGTCATTTTTTGTGCAGAATGTTTACTGCCCTGATGAATGTGATAATGTTCATCGTGAGCCTGGCACATGCAGTGGAACTGCTGGGAAGCCTTAGGGGTGATGCCCTACAGAGGGTATGCAAAATCTATTGCAAAGCTTTTAGGCTGTTATACTGCTCAGAGCCTGGAAGCTCAGTTTGTCCCATTATCCTGAGAGTCTTGGATTGAGTTGTGCCTCTCAGAGCTGTCACTCTGCCAGGTCTGCCACAGTGTTCCATCAAACACTGAGGTTGGGTGCCCTTGGCAAAATAAACAGCGAAGCTCTTAGCTTTCCTAGAGGATTGGGAAGGGGGTGGCGGGGGGAGCTGATTCCTAATCTGTCTTCGGATCTTAAAATTAATTCAAAGCATTTTGGAAGTATGGCAGCAGCAGTACACAGGATAAAATTCTGGAAGCCTTAGGCACCACCAAGATGAAGCTCTGTAAGGTTACTTCTCGCACAGGTAAAAGCCCATTGTTCCAGCAGTGGCATTGTTTGCACTCTTGTCAATCCTTGTCAGTACCAACTCTGGTGCTTCTCCCAGGTAGGGAGTCACAGTTGACCTCTTAGGACAGAGTAAATTTATGTACCTTTTTTTTTTTCTTTTGTCCAACTGCAACTAACAGACTTCGTGCAAGAATTTTCTCTACCAGTGGTTGGGCAAAAAAGTGTTCGTGGAAATGTAAGCACTACACAAGTTTTATATTGTTTGCTTGGTTTTTAATATGGAGTGTTTCTCCTATACTTCTTTTTTTGAATCTTCTGTGATTCTGATCAAAATATTCAAAAAGTTGAAATATCTTAGACAAACGGGGCTTCTGCATGTGCAAATGAAATTTGTCTGTTCTTATCCCCCACTCCTGAAAACCAAAGTAATGGATTCTGATATTTTTCTTTCCAAGCATAAATCAATGATCTTTTCCCTAGTTTCTTCTAACAAAGAAAATGAAAGTCTCTTTTTGTTTCCACAATACTGAGACAACAATGTTTTCTTCAGATTTCCTCTTAAAAACACATTGGTTTTTACACATTTATGGTCTCTTAGGCCCAAGATACAGATCAGCAATAGTAAATTGCAGAGTATAAATTGACAAATCACTTGGATTTACAGATTTAAGAACTGGAACAACTATGTTCATCGTGTTGTACTTGAAGTTAAGCAGGCGTTTCATTGCACTGCTTATGTAAACAAAAACATGAATGTGGTTTATCACTGTATACATAGGTACCACGTTGCTGGTGAGGCTTCATCCCAGCTGCAGTTATTTAAGGAGGACATTTCAGTTTGGTGATGTACCATCATCTTAATAGTGATTCTAAAAAAATTTACTTCTTCTGAATGAAAAGAAGGAATCTTTGCGGTACCGCTGTTATAATGAATGTAAACGATACAGAATATTCACAAGAGATCTTTTCATTCTGTAACTGATGGAAATACACTTATGGGAGTAAACTGTGTGACTTTCTTGCATTGCAGCAGTGCCAGGAGTCAAGCCCCGATCGGATTACGCTGTATGGTTTAATGATGAAACCTATCCAGCGCTTTCCACAGTTCATTCTGCTATTGCAGGTAAAGAATATTTACCAAACGGATTCACCCAATAAGTGTTCTTGCTGCATTCTCACGTGGCTTGTTTGTGGGATTGCTGGGTAGCTGTCTTCTGCTGGAAGACTATGCTGCAGTGGCAGCGACCACTGGATCCAGGGGAAATATCAAGGAAAAAAAAATGCAGTGCATTATTACATACTGATCTCTGATTGCATGGGCAGGCAATTCACCGTAATTCACAGTTCCCCTGTGTAGACCTGCTCCAGACCAATTGTCAGTGTTTAGAACTCCTTCCAGACCACGTCAAGAGAGCGCTAGAAGTTAGCTGTGTTTTGCAGGTGTGACACAGGACAGGTTTCAGGATTAACGTCCAGGAATTAATGCAGGATAAGGTTTGGAGTTTTTTTGTTTTTTTTTTGTGGTGGGAGCTTGTAGGTAGGTAGCTGTGGCAAGAGCTTTTGAGACAGCACAAGAGATGGAGTTTGCAGGAAGATGTGGCAGGAAGCCATAGTGAATACGTGGTGGTTTTTAAGTGCTGTGGGGAAGGAGCAAAAATTTCATTCAAATTGTTCCAATGTGTGCCTACAAAAGGGAAGGGTTTTTTTAGCAGCTGTTGTAACCTCCATAGAGTAAGTATGATCTCTTACTTCAGTATGATCTTGCTGTCAGTGTATTAGTGAGGAATAATAACAGTAATAAAGATAATTGAAAATTATTATAATAGTAAGTATAAGAGAAGTTTAAGTTTAAATGATTGTTTAGACACCTACATATTGTAATATTGCTTTTCAAATCGTTTTCTATTGTGTGCAACTTCCGCTAATCTTTTTCTGTTACATTTGGAGGTTTTACATTTATTTTCATGTTTCTTTTCTGTACTTTCTTCCTATAAACTGTATGTGACCCCATTCAATGTCTTTTCTTTTTAATAACTATTAAGATATTCAGGAAAATAAGTGATGCAGTCTGAATATTCATTAGATGTTCATTGGTCTTATTCCTTAGTAGTATTCAGGTAAGGAATGTAGCAGTAACTTCTGCACACAAGTCCACAGCACATCCTGTAGTCTTCTGAACTTGAGTTTGGAGTTAATTCTGACTTTTGTTTTCATTTATCATTTCCCTACAGGATATGTTGAAGAACACTAATAAGGGACATCCTGACAGATTACCTCTGCAGATGGCTCTTACAGAACTTGAAACACTGGCAGAGAAGTTAAATGAAAGGAAAAGGGATGCAGATCAACGCTGTGAAATAAAACAAATAGCAAAAGCAATGAACGAACGTTATCTGAATAAGGTTAGGAAGTAGAAATGTGTGATGGAAGAGTTGGTATATTATCAGTTTCCAGGTCTTGAACAATATTGAGAATGGACTCTGAAGAGACACCTGTGGGTTTTTCTGTAGTGCTTGACACCATGGGGTTGTTCTAGTGGTAGGTGTGAGATGTGAGTTACCTTCAAGACAGAATGGGTTCACTGGTTTAAACCACTGTGTGCTGGGGTGGGTAAAATGCTGAAATAGCAGTGGCAGTGCTGATATTTTGTGGCAGTGTAGAAAATAATATATTTTTTTTTCTGTAGCAAGTTTACATGCAGATCTTCTGCATGAGAAAATGCAACTCTGAGTTTACCCTAGAACCAAGGAATTAGTCCTATGTAAAGGAAGGAACCAGTTTCTTACACAGCAGTGCTTCCAACTGCAGAGTGGTTGGGAGTGTGCTATTGGATGTGTCCAATATCTTTCTTGTTTTGAAGAACACCCCAGTCTGTTTCATTCATATATTTAGATCATATAATAGAAACATTTTTGAAGAACTGCAGAAAACATTCAGTGAGGGGGAAGTAACAATTTTCTTTGTTTGAGTTTGTTAGTAACTATCTGTACTGTAGATATATGTATGCTTATTTGCATCATAAATGCTTCTGTTTTTCCCAATGCTTCAATTATTGCTTTCATGAAGTTATAGATGATTGTACTTATCTTGGCATGGAGTAATGGCGGCATGCTAAAGGAGTGCAAGGAGTGCTTTTGTTTGTGATTCATAAAAACCCTGGTAGTTTTAAGGACAGAAAGTAGTCAACCAGACTTCTACTAAGCTATTTATGAAAAAAGGAATACTGAATTTATTGTCATCCTGGCATAATATTTCCATTCTAAGTGCATTAAAGAATGGGCTCAGGTAATTTACTTTCTTTTCTAGTTCTCATACTCCTGCTTTTTGAATTAGCTACTAATGATTATCTACAAATGACTCAAGGAGTTAAAGACACAGAATGTGCCTTTTAGGAGGTGGTCCAGATTTCCTTTTATCAGTTGATAGCAACTGTAAAGGCTTACGTTCTGTACCAGGAGATTTGAGATCTAGCTGCGTAGTCACTTCATATCATTTAGCGCCTTGTGCAACTCGTGACTTAATATTTGCTTATACAGATTTAGACAATGCCATTATACAATGCCAGGCAGGGTGAAACAGGTGGTGAAGGAAATTGATAGACAGGAAATGGGTGCATTGTGGACCATTTTTTCTCTGCCACTATGGAGATGTATTTGACCTGTAAGGAATTGGTTCATGCTTGCACGCAAGGCTGAGCCTCAGCACTTGAAGGAAAATTGCAGGAACAGTTTACATGTCCTGCACCTTTTGTACGTGTCGTGTTCTTGGCAGTCTGTGGAAATATGCCAGCTGCACTCCTTTGCTGGTTTTGTAAGCCAATGTAGACAGAGAAGCTAAAAGCATTCTTCTTCCACCCACTCTGACTTGCCCCTTTGGGACGACTGGAACCAGGTGTAACATTTAAATGGACTATGAAAGAAGAGGTGAAGGAAGGAAGTAATGGAAACTGTGGAAGCTATGACTTTTTTTTTTTTTTCGTTAGAGGACCTTTATCAGTATGGAAGACTTTCAGAGCAATTACATGTTCCATATGAAGAATGCAAACCCCTGCAGGACATATCCTGGGGTTATATGTTACTGCTGCAGGAAATGAAAAGCAAATCAGTAAAGACACTTAATTCATTTGGCAAATTCACTTGTGAGCATTTGTAGTCACACAGCAATATTGCATTTTTGTTGTTGTTCTGGATGTTAGATGTACAATATATAATAGATGATGTTGATTGTTTTTAAACTCTAGCTACTTAGCAGTGGAAACAGATACCTTGTACGGACTGATGATATGGTTGAAACAGTTTACAATGACAAAGGAGAAATTATCAAAACCAAAGAACGGCGACTTTTCATGTTAAATGATGTGCTGATGTGTGCAACAGTAAATATACGGTAAGACTTGATTAATATTTTTTAAATTATCATTCAAGTTTAAGCTGGAAAAAATGACAGTGAAAAGAGTTTTTTTATTGTTGTTTTGCTTTTACTGTGTCTAATGATCTCTATCAGTTGTCATAATGAATGGACAGCTGGCTTTTATACACTCTTCTAAATTTCCTGCTGATATTTTGAAGTTCCAGAATAAATTTGTGTGTGAGCATATACACGTGTGTGTGCATATATATATATATATATATATATATATCGGTTGGAAATTGCAGTTAGAAATGTGCTCTGCTGTAGAATTATCAGTGTGCATTAGGGCGGAGTGGAGTGCAGATATACCACTGTAGGATTTTTTTCTCTTCTTCCTTAAATTCGTGCTGTCACACCTCTGTAACTTGACATGATTTGGAAGTTAAAACAAAACCAAAGCTAATGCATGTAGCTAGAAGAAAAAAAAAAAAGGAACTCACTAATAATGAAATTCCAGCTGAGGAAGGGTTTTTATCTCTGAGACCAAATGTTGAAGGATTAAATTTGAGGTGCTTTGAAGAAAGCATTTATTTTAACATGCCTTCTGTTTTAGTTGGCTGTAGCTATTACTGTTGCTATAGCACTGTGTATGCCAAGGTCACACTCACGTTCCAATGTTGCTTGTATCATGAACTGCTTTGTGTGTTGGTACATTCTGATGGAGAAAATGTAGACTGTTAAAATCTTCCAAGAACAGCTTTTCTTAAGCGTAATATGAGTTGATATCTTAGTTCGTTGGTGAAGTCTGAATGCAGTACATATTTCTGCAGTAGTGTGAATGCTTGGTCTCACGTTAGCGAGCAAGAAGTACATTTTCTGAAGAGCAGTTATTATACGGCAAAAGCTTATATCCAGTTATCCCAGGAATCGCAATTCTTTTCCTTTACAATTTATTCAGTTCCTTAGTAGCTTTTGAC
This sequence comes from Anser brachyrhynchus, assembly GCF_964034855.1. Lineage (NCBI taxonomy): Eukaryota > Metazoa > Chordata > Aves > Anseriformes > Anatidae > Anser > Anser brachyrhynchus. The sequence continues at coordinate 104,369,922 of NC_137696.1, read as the reverse complement.
CACTTATTTTATCTTTTTCCATGACATCATTGTCTTGGATTTTTTGTAGTTGGCCCTGGAGTGGCAATGTGCACTCTGTTTTCGTTTTCCATGTGAAAAGTTCATGATTTTGCCAAGTCTCTGGGTTCCTTGTTAAATCAACAGCTCCAGTTATCACTAACAGCGCTGTTGTTCTTGACATTAACTGTTTTTTCAGTGCAGAAGAAATTACCTTTGTCATGCAAAATATAGTTAGGAACTGAAGGAAATAATATGCTAAATTTCATAGATTACACCAGTATCCAGTCCAGAATTTTGGGTCCAAATGAACTGTATTTGTTTTTGTTTTAGCTGTGTAGAAGTTAGGCATCTAATCTAAGCTAGGCTTCTGTTACAGGGGTGGTTTTCAAACTCAGCTTTGTGCACGCCTACCTATTGACCCCTGGAGGTGTAAACTTCAGAGAATTTACATGTACAGGTAGCAGAACAGCACGTGTCAGCTCAGTTTTCCTAACCACCTTTTGTCAGTCTTTACCGAAATAGTCAGACATCCCAAGAGCCTGGGAGCCATTGGTTCCAGAACAATATTCTGTAGCTGGCAAAAGACACATTTCTGCAAGTCCATGACCCTCAGAAGGTCCTTCTTCACATGTAGCCTAGATGACCGGCTCAAACTGGAGACCTAACTTTTAAGTAGCAGGAGTTGGACAGGGTGGATGCTATCCCTAGTGACTGAACAGCTGTGTGTTTTCTTTCTTTTTAACTAGATCTAGAGTTCATAAATATTTCCTTAAGTTGTGGTACTTTTGTTTTTTTCTGTTCATTCTTGTCTCTCCTTTGAAACAGAAGTATGACCGTGTGGTGAATAATTAGCTGACTAGCTGAATGTTGGTGTCCAGATACTGTTCTCACTAAACACTCCGGGCTGATTTCTCCAAAGCTTTTATTTTGCTTACTTCAGCCGTGCTTTCTGTGAAGGAAACATTCCTGTTTCCTTTAATATCTCTTTTGTGCTTGATAGTAGATGTTTGTTACATATGCTTGAATGTGTGAATAACAGAATGAAAGAAACAAAGGAAAAGGAGCCAGTGAATACCATTTCTATTTCAAGTAAGCTTCCTCAGCATGCTGTTTCCTCTGAAACGCCTGTTGTGATATACACTTCCGTGAGCAGCAGCTCACATGTAGATTCCTCTTAGAAACCACAGCAATTGCAACAGGTCTGCCGTAAAGAACATCCTGGGCTTTGGACTTTGCAGAAATGTTGGCTTGTCAGCATTTGAGAGGTTGCATTGACCTTCCTCCTCCTGGTAGTCATTTGAAGTTCCCGTCATCCAGGCTTTCCTGAATGTAGCAGTTACTGCTTTTTAGCACTGTTTCAAGTACTGTCCTAAAAGATGGTACAAGCAAAAAGAATTTGGAAAAAGTGGAGCCATAGTATCATCCTAAGGGCTTCTATTAGGATGTCAAGATGCACATTGATTTTAAAAGATCATAGAATCATAGAATGGCTCAGGTTGGAAGGGACCTCAAAGATCATCTAGTTCCAACCCCCCTGCCATGGGCAGGGACACCACCCACTAGATCAGGTTGCCCAGGGCCTCATCCAACCTGGCCTTGAAGGCCTCCAGGGATGGGGCATCCACAACCTCTCTGGGCAACCTATTCCAGTGAACCACCCTCTGAGTGAAGAATTTCCTCCTAACCTCTAATGTAAATTTCCCCTCTTTCAGTTTAAAACCATTCCCCCTTGTTTTGTCATCTGATTAAGCAAAGAGTTGCTCTCCATCTTTTTTATAAGTCCCCTTTAAGTACTGAAAAGCTGCAATGATAGAAATATAGGGTATGTTGTGGGGCAGTCCTATGCTGTCTGTAAACAGGATTATCTGCACCTGCATAGCTATCTTTGTACTCACAGCAAAGGTCGGTCACAAAAGTCATCCTGATGGATGTATTTCTTTAAAGTTTTGCACAATACTCAGTCTGCTAAGCAGCAGATTTTCTGAATTAATAAATAGAATGCCATAAAACATGGTGACATGTCACAGCAATAATTTGTGTGTGCGTATCTTCCAGCTCATCCTATGAAGGCAGTGGCGCTGTGACAACTGGCCAGAGGTATTTATTAAAATGGAGTGTACCACTGGGACAAGTGGAAGTCATAGAGTATGGCAGCAGTGAGGGCCAAGGAGAGAACTGCAGGTTTCCACCCCAGCACTCTGCTGAAAATGTCATCATTAATTCTAAGCCAAGTAAGTGACAGCTGTTACACATTTACAGATTTCATTTTTTTGTTAAAATACATATGTCAATTGCAGCGGGCTACAGAATACAAAGCATTTGGTGCATGAAGAATTCTGTAACATGGACAGAAACATAACCTCTTCCTTTGGAAACTGAGAATCCATCAAGTGATAAGACAATCTCTTGCATTGCAACATGAATTACTTGTGTTTGTCCTATTTCAGAGTTTTATGCATGAATGCATAAACAATTCTAGAGGTTTAAAGCATGAATACGTAGGGACATGCAGAAAATTTTTCTTGGTGTGGTATGGCAGTTATCCAGTGGTAGCTGGTTGTACAAATGTTCTTATCCCATAGTTAAAGTGAGGAATTTTTCTTCAGTAAAAAGATGACAAGCCACCATGTTGCTGTGGCATAAGAGTCTGGCCACGAGTGGTTACTGAAGGACAGAAGTTAACTTCTCTGACGTCTATAGTATCCTGCCCTTCAAGCACAGTAGCAAGTTCTTCAAGGAAGAAAAAGCAAGCACTGTAATATTAATTTTGATGAATGTTTTTGAAAAATATGTCAATGGGTAACTAAGTGGCTGAGAGAGCCCCGACCTCTCTCCAAAAATGACCTAAGGCTCTGAAATTTGCAGGTCCTTTCTGTGCTTATTAATCCCTCCTACAAGCTTGCCAACTGCCCTCAAGAGATGTATAAATTTCAAGAGTTTACTCAGTAGCTAGCCTTTTATATAGAATGAATTATATTTATATATTTTTTTCTAAATACTGTATTTGTAAGCATATTTAATATATCTAGACTGTGAACCATGTTAATGGATTGTAATTTAGATTGGTTTCAGTGCTAGCTCTGGGCATTATTTCACACTACGTTTATTTAATATTGCTCTCTTGGCCTCATGAATTTTTCCATAGTTGTTCTGTAAGGACACATAAATACTGTGCTTTAGAACTGAGGTGTGGCTGCAGCATTTAATACCTCCCTTATTCTCAATGAGAGTGTCAGGCCTTTTTGCTCCTCCCTTTGTAAATAGCATAAGAACATTTTTATAGGTATTTATGACTCTTTTTCAAGGACAACCTCATTCTTTAAACTCCTTTAAAACGTTAATGGTCTATTTAGGCAACGAGATTAGAGCTCTTAAACTATAGATTAACAGGTGCTGTATACATGACCCCAAGAGGAGTGAGTACAAGGGAGCGTATAACTTAGAATTGGGGCTCCCCTCATAAGAATATGTAGGTGGAACAGCTTATTGAATATTACTAGCGCAACTTTATGCAGCAACTTCATAATTGATTATATCAAGTCCTTGCCTGTCAACAAGATCACATAGGGAAGTGGAGGATGAAGGGAGAAAGAAAAAACCCTTACTCAAACTATCCTGTAGAACCTACTTGAATTTCTTGGTTTTGAGGTTTGTTTCATGATGTGTGGTAACATCATAAAAAAATAGGACTTTATACATCATTTGTAGTCTCATCCTTTAAATTAAATGGTACTCAATAGATAAAAGGCAAGGTGAATTTACTGTTAGCTTACTAAGCTGTGATCACTGCATTAATTCAGTCTTCTAATAAAAAGGATTGAAAGGTAATAATTAAAAAGTTTATGAAGGATACCGGTTATATAAATGAATAAATCTTCTCTCAGCTTTAATCAAGCATTTCTCTGAAATGATCCAACTAAATCAATTATAATCAGTCATGAAAGAGATGAGCTTAGCTTTGCTATTTGCATGTAGTGCTGTGTCAGCACTAGCTGTTACTCTGAATGCAGACTTGTCCGAAATGACCTGTATAGACAGGTTCGAAGAGATGCTTAATTGTGTTAGTTTTTCTGTAGAGGTGCTCTCTTAGTTCCAGTTTTCTTGGCTTCAGAAGATTAAAGAAGCTCAGAAAATATACTTCTTGCAGAGAGAAGGGATTGGTAAGACTAGTGGTTACTGTTGCTTATTTGTACCTACCAAGATACCATATTTTATATTTGATGATGATGCATCGTCATTGTAGTCTTGTATTATAGCTTATCATTTTGGTCTTGCATAGTCAGTGAAATTTTTTGGGTGTTTAACACAAATGGCAAAGCATTACTGGCAAAATATTCAATCATTGCTTGCCTGAAAATACATCACTTTGTAGTCATTATAAAGTTATGTTATGTTTCCCTCTGGTTTTGAAGTATACCAAGGAACTGCTGTGGCTTCATAGAACGTGATTTTAATCTGTCCAAGAGCAAGACAACCTAAACATCTAATGATCAAGAGCAATTTGGGATGCTACAGGCAAAATCCTGGCCTCCATGAAGTAGAACCATGTGTAGGTCTGTGTTTTCACCTCACGTTTCTCTCTGTGGAAACTGGAGAAGTGCAGAATAATGATGATTCTGTGTAAAAGCAATAGGGGGTCACCTCTTCCATTTCTGGAGAACTGAGAAAAGAAAGTTTGTGTCTGCATCTCCTAGTGTAATATTTAACACTAGGTTAAATATTTCTCCCATTGAGACTCTTTACTCATATTACTGCTGTGATCAACAAGAATTCTGTATAGCTTCTGGTTGTGTCCTTGTAAGGATTACTAGTTATTATTTTTTTCTTATCATGGCACTTTTTTTCCCACCAGAATCCTTGGATTCTATGACAGATGACAACTGTCATAAGCGTAGTATCTCACTAGTATTGGCTAAATGCAATTGGCACCCTAAGCTTTCTACCATGCTGCAAGAAAAAATATTTTAAAGATGCAAACTTACTTTGGGTGCTGCAGAGAAAGTAATAGCTGAATTTGAATTAATCCTGGATAGGTTGTAATTTGCAACTGCTGAAAGGTTGAAAGGTTTTGTTAGTACCTATAAATCAAGGGCGTGCTTTAGTACTGTTCTAAGTAGAAAAACAAAGGTTGTGGGAACATTGTTTTCAGTTAGCAAAATCATAAATTTGCAGTTTTCTACTCAGTTCTGCTTTGTGTACCAGTTGTTCCTCTCTGAATTTTAGAGGAGAATCCATTTAGGGGCTGTTCAGTTAAACATTTTTTTTTCCAAAGCTTTCTTGTCTCTTGCCAAGAGATACTGTGTGGCCTGAGGGTGTGTGTGGGGAAAGCAGAAAAAAATTCTGAGCTTGTTCTGCTGTGATCCTTCTGTCTTTGATGTGCTTTTGCCTTATTCCTGTTATTCTCCCCTAGCACCATAAGTAGATTATGAAATCTTTTAATTATGAACATGGAGAAAGATTGAAGTCTCAGCTGTTTGGCAGATTCCTTATATTCCTACAGTACTTGATATTGTTTTGTCATGGAGTACAATTATAACTTGTGTTTGCTTCCTGTAACAATATTTAAAGCACAAAACATTTCATATTCTCAGTTTTCAGGAAAAACAATCAAAAAAAAAGCCCCATCATGTTTATGGGATCTCATTTCTTTGGCTGAATCAGGCAGAGTCTTGTTCCCTGTATTGGAGTTAGTCTTTGAAAGTCTGTGAGTGTAAGCCTCTGGCACCCCGACCAGATGGTTCCTGGAGAAATAGCTACCTTAACTTTGTGTGACAAAGAGGTCTGATGTGTTGATTCTCTTCAGTGGAACCATTTGCAGCAGGATGCAAGACGAAGTTCTTCCCAAGTAAATCCACATACTGTTTGTGGTAGGCTGTTGCGATTCTCCTCTACTTCCCAATCCTTTTAATGGCGTTGGTTCATGCGAAGAAGCATAGACACATTTACAGTGTTGAAAAATTGAATTAATTTGGAAAAAAAAGAATGTTGTTATCATGAACAGGAAGTTTTGATTCACTTGTGCTGGAAGAATTGTGTTTCATAACAGATTTCAGTAATTGGTATTTGAAGTATGTTTTAGGTGGTTATGAGAGCATTTGATTTCTTTTTATGGTAAGATATGGAAGATGCTATAATGCTAGGTGAGGTTGTGGAGTGCAAGAAACAAGAACTGTGATTCAGGACCCAAAAGGAACTTGGCAAAGGGATCGTGTAATGTGAGGAGAACCCTAGGTAATAAATGGTTGAAAAGCTCAGAAGAAGAGACACTTACCTTAATTACACATCTTCAATACTGAATGTCAATTAGTGAATTCCATTCTTCCATACAGTTCTGTTGATACACGCATTGACTTCACCTCCTCTATCTGCACTACTGATAGTGACAGATTCAACGTTCACATCTGGACTACTAGTTTGATTTGGTTTGGTTTCCCTTTCTTTTTCTGCTTGCTTTTGTCCAAGACAGGTATGTGCTTATTATGGTCCTGAGGGAATGAACATCAAGTTTAAGAGCTCCTGAATGTTAATATTTGCTCTGTCTGTTGGTGGTGAGTCTTACTGTTCTGTGCGTTGGTTTCCTCACCTATAAAATGATCTGTAGTCTGGGTGGGAGGCCTAAGCACTCAAAGTATCTCAGGCATGTAATGCATCTTGTGCAAATCTAATGGAGACCACAGTTCACTTAAAACCAACCACAGGTAAATCAGTATCTTGGATAATTTTATTATCTCATAGAAGAATGGAAAAAGTAATCCAAGGCTATTCAAGTACCAGGTATTGCTAACCTGAATTTGTCTTTTTTTTAAATGTTCTAAGCATCTAAAGAAAGCAATAGATTTGTTCTGCCATCTTTTTTCACCGTTACATGCTGCTTTGTCCTGAATGATCCTTAGTAGTTGAAAGGATTTATATGTTGGCTATTTCCTTGTTTTCGTGTTTATTAGAATTTTTTTTTCTGTTGGCTTTTGATGAAGTTTACTGCAGTGTTGTATCCTAATGAATGATATTCATTCAATCAAAAAGGAAAAGCCAACTGAATTTATAGAAAGAGGGTGGCAGGTAAGTTAAATACTACTTATATTCTTGTGATGAAAAAGAGGGTGGGTGAAAGAGCAGTGAACACAGCTTGTTTTTTAATCCAGTCTTAAATATGTCTCCAAAAGTTATAAAAATATGGTCAAAGACAAAATTTTAACTTCTCATTAAAATGTAACGTATTCCACTCTAGAAGAATGAGAAGTTGACCTTCACTTGCAAATCACCCTTCTGTAAATAGAATCACTGAAAAAATATATTTCACAGCTCTTTAAAGGGGTATATAGGAATGATAGGTAAGTATACTCTCCAGAGTTTGTTTCTTAGACCCCAGCATGTATTTTTATGAGTTTGCAGTTTCTGCAGACTGTTGACGGGTGGTGAAATGTGGGTTCTGTGCTGAGATGAATTTCTGTTTGGTGCTGCAGTGACAGCGACCACCCTGAGTTGTCTGTTTACTGATGCTCAGGGCAGCTCAAGAACAAACAGCGTGAGCTGTAAAAGTTTTACACAGTGTTTTATTTAAGAAGACTGCATTGTAAAGTCTCAGAAGCAAAGAGAGAGGCCTAAACGTACTGCTATCACTGAGTGAGAAGCCTGTGCCTGTCAGCAGCATCTTAGCTTTCTGCTGCTAGTCATGTTCATTAGGAGTGATATACAGCATAGGCTATTACTTAAGCAAAGAACCATTTAATTTTAACCATATGGCTAAAAGCTGAAAGAGAAAATGAGCAAGACCCATCTGTACAATATATATCATGCAGTGATGAGTGTGGGAGATAACAGTAAAAAGAAAGAAATGATTTAGCACGTTTGAGTTTATGGCATAGTTTTAATTTTTTGTTTGTTTGTTTCACAGGTTTTCAGTTCATAGCAAAAATCAAACCTCATCTTTGCTAAATTGTGTTTTTTTTCTGCTTTCCTGATCAGTCTCGGGATAAATTTGTACTCCATTTCTGCTTGCTTATGGTCTTGATCTCTGTTGTTTTTGTTTGTTGTCAAGTGTAACACAACACTGAAGTGCAGACGTGATTCTTCTGCGTTTCCTTCTGCTTTATGCAGTCAATTCATGTAGGTCTCCGAGTGTTACCAGGGAAACAGGTAGGGGTGCTTGATGGGCTACAGTGTGTGAGCACTTGTGTTTCTGTCAGTGTCTTCTTATTCAATGGAAGAACAGTTTTTCTCAAAAACAGAAATAATGCTGCTGTAAAAGCCATTGCCAACGAAACTGACTTTTGCTGCTTTGTTTAATGAGAAATATGGAGTTAGGGGAGGAAAATAGTAGGAAGGAAATAAAGCTGCTTTGTCATCACTTTCAGGCTGAACAATTGTAATACATCATTTAATACTCAGTCTTGCTTACTCTGGACATTGCATCAACTCTAGTGTTGGTGATAAGGTTTTAAAATGATGGTAATGGCATGAATTGCTAGGTGACCTAACTTTCATCTCTGGGATGTATGTATGGACTAACAATGTAAATCTTTGTTTCAAAACTAATGAAAATAATCTGTATACTAAAGTAACATGTTCATAAATGTAAACTATTGTTAATATATGTGAACAAAAGACCAGAGATTTTAAACAAATCTCACTCCAAACGCAGCCTGTTCAGCCAAGCAAACCTAGAGACATTACATAGTTCACTGGTTAAGCAGATATGTGTTTTCAACTGGTGGATTATGCATAGATTAAATTAGGTGTTATATTTTTATCTCACCCACTTAAGAAGAGACTTTTTCCTTTGCTTTTCATATGCTTTTTAGTGGTTGTAGGGCTTTGACATTCAGCTCGCAGAAACCTTTTCCTGGCTTGGCAGAGGTCTTATTCACATCTTGACACAGAGTAGTAAAATGAGTAGAAACTGAGCAAATGAGTATGAAAAAGGGAGGTTGAGCTCCCTCACAGTACAATTTCCACGAGTTATAGATATTCTAGTCTGAAATTCAGTGGAAACCACTGGCAGCTTGGCTAGCGTACGGTTCCTTGCAGACCTATCTCAAGATCGTTCGTCGTTGCAGTACTATAATCATGGAAGTACATTCAGACATGCGCTTTCACTGCTTGTTCATGTCATTGTTTATCTTCTCACATCTAGTTGTGGTAGTTTCACCCTGATGGTCAGCTGAGCTTCACCGTACTGCTCTCTCACTCTTTCTAAAACAAAGGAGGGAAGAAAATACAATGAAAATGGCTCAGGGGTTGAGACAAGGGCAGGGAGATTGCTCGACAATTACTGTCACGGACAAAACAGACTCAGCACCGGGAGATTAATGTAATTTATTGCCTATTGATAGCAGACTAGAACAGTGACAAACCAAATATCAAACCAAAACCACATTCCCCCTATCTACCCTCTTCTACCTCTTCCCTGTGAGCAGCGCAGAGGAACAGCAATGGGGGCTGCAGTCAGTCCCTAATGTTTTGTCTCCTCCACTCCTTCACGGTCACTCTCTGCCCCTGCTCCACGTGGGGTCCCTCCCGCAGGATGCCGTCCTTCCCGAACTGGGCCTGTGGGGGCTGCCCACAGGCAGCAGCTCTTCCAGAACTGCTCCCACACGGCTCCGTACCACGGGGTCCATCCCCCAGGAGCAAACTGCCCCAGCACGGGTCCCCCACGGGCGGCAGCTCCCCCCAGACCCCCTGCTCCTGCGTGGGCTCCTCTCCACGGGCTGCAGCTCCGGCCCGGGGCCTGCTCCTGCGGGGGCTCTCCATGGGCCGCAGCCTCCTCCAGGCCACCTCTACCGGCTCCACCGGGGGCTCCTCCACGGGCTGCAGCGTGGAGATCTGCTCCGTGTGGGACCCCTGGGCTGCAGGGGGACAGCCTGCTCCACCAGGGGCCTCTCCACAGGCCGCAGGGGAACTTCTGCTGCATGCCTGGAGCACCTCCTGCCCTCCTGCTGCACTGACCTTGGGGGCTGCAGGGCTGCTTCTCTGTCATTTTTCACTCCTCTCCCAGCTGCAGTTGCACAGCAGTTTTTTTCCCCCCTTTCTTCAGTGTGCTCTCCCAGAGGCCCACCCAGCATCGCTCCCTGGCTCAGCTCTGGCCAGCAGCGGGTCCCTTTTGGAGCTGGCTGGATCTGGCTCTGATCTGACCTGGGGCAGCTGCTGGTCTCTGCTCACAGAGGCCACCCCTGCAGCACCCATGCTTCCAAAGCTCTGGCAAGTAAGCCCAATACACCAGTTCCTCGCATATCCTTTATACCCATACAGTCACACTCCAGAGGCTCCATGCAGCTTCCCTCTCTTCTTATGAGGTGGAGGCTTCCAGGTTCCTTCTGCCCTCCCTTTGGACCCTGCAGGAGGAAAGGGTGAGGAAAGCTGTTAACACCTCTTTGCTTTCATTCTACAGTCTCTTTGCTTGCAGGGTTTTCTTTCCTCATGGATACAGAGGCAGAAACTTGAGGAGCTCTGACCTGTACCTGCAGTCAGTAGGTGGCCCAGGAAGGCACTTTGCAGCCGTCTCCCGCTGTGCTGCAGAGGAACTGGGCTGCGGGCTGAATGTCATCTGTCAGTCATCCTGTTTCCCTCCCTCCTCTTCCCTACTGGCATAGCTGTTCCTGTCACTAGGAAAAATATTTATGGTGTTTTACCTCTAAAATTCCCTGCACTGTCAAGATTAGCTGAAGTTTAATGTAATCCCTAAACCATGCTCACAGTGTGTGAGCTACTTCTCACCCTCTTAAAAAGCTTTGCTTGTTGTTCTTGCATAATTTTACTCATGAATGGTATAGCACTATAAATTGCTTGCATTTAATACCTTGCACAGTGTTTGCAGTTGCAAGCTGTTGATTTTATCTGCACATTACTCAAGCTGTGTGAATAAGCACTTTTGTGGTTGGACAATAATTTTTGTGTGACCTAGTTCTTTGGTGTTCAGATCTGATAGATTGAGCGTGTATTGAGGCAGGTCTCAACACTCATGCAGTTACCACTTAAGAGCTGACAGGGATGCAAAGCATGTTAAAAATACTTGTCAGAATGAAGACTTGGGAGATTTGTTTTCCAGTTCTGTTTTATGTGTACTGGGTGGCTTTGGGGACTTGGTTCTTTATTCAGTGAGAATAAATACGTTAAAGAATTTTAGAAACTCAGATTATCATATTCAGTAATTTACCTCTGAGAAATTACCTGTAGGTGCTTACATGATTAAAGTGCAGTTAAGATTTCTTCCTTTGCAGAGGTTAGCTTGAATAATGTCTCCTTGTGTTTATGATAATGCTCTTCACGTTGGATGATGATGATGGTCTGTCCTGACAGCACTGGTAATTAGGTTTGCTTACCCCATGTCTGACTTTAATAGTTTATGTTCTACTGATCTCAGGGTTTTATTGCTTGTCACTTAATACTATGTATATGTTTGTGCTGCTTCTTGCCTGTACTACATTGTTAATAACGTTAATAAACCTTATTTAGGGTTGTGCTGAAAAGCTACGTTGAGTACAGCTGCTCACCCTTTCGTTGATGGCTGCCAGCTAAGCTTTTGTTTCTTGAGATCATTCCTCATTTCCTATTTGCTTCAACTTCCCAACCTAGAGACCAACACTACCCTGTAAATATTTATTTAGTTTGGATCTGAGAATTTTATGAAACCTAGGGTGAACTAGGTTTGAGCAACAGTCAGTGGCTTAGGTTTTTCAGGGGCATGCGACTGTTGAGATCATGAGTTTGATTTGGCATGAAGGAACAAATGGGATCAAGACAAAATTCTGCTTTTCTTTTATGAACTTTAAATTTATCTTTAGGCATGTTTGTCTTCAGATTCCCTCCCTGAAGCTGGGTTTTGGTTCCCAAGACTACTTTTTTGGGTATTTTACTGGAATTTCAGTTGGCTATTAAAACACTCTCGTAAAAGAAAAAACAGAAAACAAACCCTACACACATGCCTTCCTGAGGTGCCTATGGAAACAGGAACAATGTGTGTAAGCAAGTCGAAAGACACAAATAGGAGTGGTGCTGTGTGGGAGCTGTCAAGTACTCTGCTTACATAACAGCATGTGCAGGAAGCTTGTAGTTCAGCATCTAAAAATCAGATCTCATCTGCTTTGTCACCGGCCTTAACGTTTGTGAAGAATTTTCCGACAGAAGGAGCTAGAGCTAAGGAGGCACTTCCCTTGTGTGCAGCTGCTGAGCTCATTTGGCATGTTCTGTACAGGGGGCAGGTTTAGGAGCAGCAGGGCAGTTGTCTTCACCCACCTTCCAGTGAAAGCTAAGTGTTTAATGACAAAGGTTTTTGCAAAGGGAAGGGGTGTACTGTTTAGCAATGGGCATTAGTATTAATTGCTAAATAAACGACAGTATTCCCAGTATTCGTAATCTTTTTGCCAACTCTGTTGATCGGTTCTCAAACAGATGGCTTATGTCTGTAAATGTCACGTGAAAGTCTTCTTTTTCTACTTGCATCAAGAAAATTAGTTCCACTAGACCATCTTAGGGGGAATGTTTTTTTCTCTGTTTTTCTTGATCTCTTACCCAGAGCAGCTATAAAGGGTTTGCCCTGTGTATTTTGCATCCCAGTGTATCTGTAAGAGCAGGGTCCCATACCAATGTAGGGGAAGAATTTCTGAATTGCAGTAATTGGACCTTATTAATGCTTTCTGGCTTTCCTTCTTTAAATCAATTCTCAAGATTCTCAGAGAACAGGGAACTATTTTACTTCTGATGTGATTCTCTCTCCATTCTTGTCCTTCTTGAAGGTTGGCCATCAAGAACTGAGCAATGTGATGCTCTCAGCCCACTGTTCCTTTATGAGAAATAAGTGAAAAATTTTCCAGGATAGTCACAAAGTCACATTTAAAACAAAACAGTGGGACAGTTCTGATAGCACTGAAATAGTTTTAAATATATTATTGCTGCATCATCATCGTTAACAAGTTCAGGCTAAACTGTCTCAGACATCTGTCCAATTTATTATGAGGTGATCAAGAACTCATCTGTTATCATGATGATTTGCTTTCCAGCCCAGTGCACAAATTTCTCAGTGTTAATGTAGACTTAAATGTTGTGGAAGAGGCCTATTTTTTGTTATTTGTTCTGAGTGCATGGTTCTATACGATTACCAGTTTGTTATGCCTTCCTCAGACACAGCAACTTTTAAAGTTACCTCCCACATATATAACTTCTCCTCAGATCCCGGATGATTTTTATGCTCAAGATGAGGATTGAATCTTTTCCAAATTTCTTTCCTTCATAACACTTGACGTTTCAGTATGCTGCCTGGATACACACAGATGGCTCAGTGGGAGGAAGCAATTTGAGTGCACTCAGCCTCAAAGACCAAATCACAAATGGCAAGTCAGATTTGGGATTTATCAGCCTTTCAGCGTAGTCTGTAAATCTGGCACGTTCTTCAAGTGTACCATTAACTTTGTGTTGCCCCTCAAGAAAGCTGCAACTATAGTTGGGAAAATAGCCTTTCTCTGGCTTTGTTACGTGAGTATTCATGAACTTCCATTCTGTATCCTGCATAGTCTGACTTCAGGGCTCTGCATCTATCAGTTGAAGTAATCTCTCTCAGGACCTTGAATTTCTCTGATGCATCAGTTCTCAATTCATCTCAATGTGTTTTGTGTTTTTTTTTTTTCAAAGCACATTGTATTGACGTGTTGTGTTTTTTGAACCATATAGGGGAAAAGGTCATTACTATAATCGTACTCAAAGCAGATCTTGTCAATATCGGTTACTCTGCAGTAAAAGAGATACCCAGGAGTTGGACTCGATGATCCTTGTGGGTCCCTTCCAGCTCAGGATGTTCTGTGATTCTGTGTGTATCTGTTAACCATCTTTGGCTTAATACGACACACAGTTCAGAAATATTTTCAAGAATACTTGTAATTTTGAGACTATACTTAATGAAGCTTTTATTTTATTTATATGCCATTTGGATTTATGTGATATTACTTTGAAGAATCCCCCTAACTAGCAATTAAACAGGAGTTTGGAATTGGAAAGGACCACCTGAGCCATTATGTCTGCTTACCCAGTCATTGATGCTTAATTTATAGGTATCTGCATCTACTCTAGGCTTTGTAACTTTTTTTTTTCCCCAATATAGCAGCATAAATCTGTCATAAATTACTAAGTCACAATTGAGAATCACAACACAGCAAAAGCTTGTGGAAGAATGCGTACAAGTAACACATCACCACACTAAATAAATCTGTCCCTTAGTAATTCTTTGAGAGCCAGAATGGGGCGTGCTCCGTTCGGGATTAAAATACCCAATATGCTCATGGTGCCCGTGAGAATTGAAAATTTAGAGGAACCGCATAGACGGCGATCCCCAGGGAGCGGCTGCGCTGCCGGTACCCATTAAGGCAGCTGCTGCTGTGCTGGCTGTGCGCTGGAAGAGCCGCAGCTGCTGGCTCTGCTCCCGAGGCAAACAGCGTGCGGCCAGAGCTCTGCCGTGCCGTGCACAGGGGGCAGATAGGGCTTGTGGCAGGAAGGTCGGCTGCTTTGGGAAGGGAAAACCTCCAATGCTGCGAGAGTTGTGAATTCAGCTCCTGTTTCCTCTTGGTCCCAAAGCGTGGCATAGATCCTCTAAATAAAGATGGTAAGGGATTGTTTCCCCCTCTGCCCACACCCAAGATACTTCTACGTGTGTATTTATGCACAGCCTTCCAAATCCTAATTTTGCCTGAGCCAAACTAAGCAGACTTTAACCACACCCAGGGAGTTTCCTGCAGGCTTTGTAAATGGTTTGATGTAAATGGGCTAAAATAGCTTCTGCTACAGTTACAGGAATTACTTCAGATCAGGCAAAACTGGTGAGTTTAAAGCTGTGGTCCTGAGCATAAGACTGAGATGGGAGCAGGTAGAAGTGTTTAGTATTATATTCAAATCACAGAATATCCCGAGTTGGAAGGGACCCTAAAGGATCATTGAGTCCAGCTCCTTGGACTCAATATCTATATGTGGGCTATATCTCAACTAATGATCAGTTGTTTTAATAAAGCATTCCTGCCACCCCAGTTTTACTTAGAGCAAAAATGAATTTAAATGTTAACCTCCTTTCTTCCCTCTAAAATAAGTGGCAGGTTTTTCCCTTAAATCTGTCCTGAATACCTTTCAAAATAATGCTGAGCAAGGAGCATGATTTTTTTTTTTGCGTGAATTCCTGGTTTTTGGCACTAAACTTGCCTGTTGCAGGGAGGCACGAATTCCTCTGGTAAGATCTTAGCAACAAAGGAGTTGATGAAAAAAATTCCTGCTAACTTGCATGTGGCCAAGATTTCACCCTTGGTCTGTAGGCGGAATGCAAAAAGCTTTGCCTCCGAAGCCATACACAGGGTTATTGGCTACAGCGCACGGCATTTTCTCCTAACTCCATTCTGCATGACACGTAGGATGTGTAGAGCTGGGAAGAACTTTCTCTAGATTCCTGCTTTTTTCCACATCGGGAAAAAAAATGTTTTGGAACTTGATAATTAGCAAGAGTGGCTTAGAAATGGGAAGGAAATGACTTTATCGTTTGTAAAACTTTTCAAAGTACAAAAAAACCACCCCCACACAACAGCGTATCATCTGCTTTGGAATGAAGCCAAGAGTTTATCTGTGCTCTCTGTGGAAAAAAGAAAGAGCAAACACCCACCCAAACCAGCCAACAATCTAACAGTCAGGGAACATGTGGAGGCTGAAGTGGGCAAACCTTTGGCTCTGACCTGAGGAAACACATCTGATGAACAGACTGCAGTTCTCCCCATCACGGTCACCACCTACTTCACCCAGGAAAAACACTCAGACAACTCTCAGCTAAATCAACTGATAGTTAATACATTGTTAGCCACCAAGGATCCAAGTAAGCTAATCCTATTTTAAAATTCATTATGAGTAACCCTTACAGGACCTGATGCAGAGATGAAGTTGCTGTAACTTGTAACTCAATATCTAGGCACAGATCAAGTGGTAAATTCTGAGAAGATTCTTTTCTGAAGTTTATATTGTTAATGATCTCAGTTATTTTTCCCTGTTTCAGTTTGTGCCTACTAAGGACCTTCAGGGAGAAGCGATGATAGCCACGTCTATTGATCTCTTCCTTGGCTGACCATTAAAATTTCTTCTAATGTGACCATTTGTCATGCATGAATATCAGAGGATGGAGTCAGGCTCTCTTTAATTATTGATTGGTTTGGTTTTTGGCTTTCTTTTCTGTGCTAAGAACTTGGTCTTTAATGAATGAGCCTAAACTGACTTCCGTTTGGCTTTTCTAAATGGCATCATTTCATATGCCAGGTTAGTTTATTTGTGTTGACATTCTCATTGCTTCCTTTTTAATCTTGATTTATTAAAATTGTATAAAATATGCATGATGCAAACAAAATAGATGGCAAATAGTGAAGGGAATTGAAGCTTTATGCCTTACTCTTAATGGTGGAACTAGGATATCTATAAAAGCATTTGAAGCTCCAGGAAGAGGACTGGAGAGGACAGCTGCTTCCAGGTGTGGTGGATGTAGATGCTGCACAAGGGAAGTCAGTCAGTGTAAGTAGTTAAAGCTTGCTTTATGGCCTTAGTTGAAGACTATGGCACAAAGTCCTGCAGTATCTAAGAGCTGCCAGATTGCTTGCTCGCTGCCTGATTTGTTGCAAGTTAGTGTCCTGTCTCTGACCTGCTTTCGGTAATAAAACGAAATCTCAGGTAACTCTGTCTTTATGAGGCTGCAAAGAGTGATCCTGGCTTTTAAACTTTAGTAATAGCGTAGCTGAAATTCCCTCGAGTGAAAATATCCATCCTATACAAGTGAATTCTCACAAACTTTCGGCTTTTCACAGCGTGGCAGTTTTAAATTCTCTCTTGGATCAGACCCACAAGTATAAATTTTGGAAATATCTGTGGTAGGTTTTTCAGTGCAGCAGTTTGGTTTGTTTGACTGTGGGATTTATAAATGACAGGTAAGCGAATGGACTGCTGCCAGAAGCTCAGCTAACTGCCAATTACTTACAATCACTCTAAATTTTGTTTTGCAGAAGCTAACTTTTTGTTACAGAAATCTGGGGCTAGAATGGTTTCATTTGTGTTCTTCACAATGACAAACATGTTACCATGGCTTCCAGCCAGATTTTACCAGACTTCTAACACGGACCAGTCCTTTTCTTTACAAGTAGCCCCACTGAAATCAACAATTTGATGTGTCTAGGAACTAGCGATTCTGGTGCTTAATAATTTATAATTACTGTAGACATTAGTTAGTAAAAGGTTTTAAGCTAGCAGAAGAGGGATATAAGGAGAAAAGAGTTTACAATTTTCAGATATTGGTTTTCTCAAGGATTTGGATTGCAGAAAGTGAAAATACAGCTTAATGAAAGTATACAGTCTGCTATTCCAGAAAAGTATTAAGTTTTTGTTTTAAACGAATCATTTCTCAGCTGAAGGTAATCTTAAAAACTCTTCCTCTGAGGTCTACTTTGGAATTATTTCTTTTCGTTGCATACAATGAATGTAACAATCTTTTCTTACAGGCTGATTTGTTTGTGAGGATAAGAAAGACTATATTGTGCTTTTAATTAACATTCAGAATAGCAAAGGAGGGTGGATGAAAGTTGCATCTATTCTCTGGTTGGGTAACTAGTAGTAAGTGCAGTCATTCCCCTGCTTAGTGCTCAAGGGCAATACTCCAAAATCCTTTCATTTGTTCAATTTGCCAGAACATCTGAAGGCAAGGGAATAACTTGCAATTTTCTGGGCACACATAACATCTTCAGTTTATGTTGCGCTTTCCTGCAGTGGAGAATTCATAGGTAAAGTAACCTGTAACGTTTTCCTTAGGCCTTGTAATTTTACCCTCCAAGAGCATCTTCGTGGTCTGCAGTCCTAGGAATAATATCCATGTAATCCTTGTGCAATGAGTGTTTGGCACTACTTTCAGGCAGAAGCTGTCTATAGACTGGGCATACGTAGCCAGAATTATGTTTAAATCGTGTTCTTGCCAGCGCAGGGTTGAAATCCTTCTGCTCAGGGTAGTTTGCTGCCCATAGACTAGCTTCCAAAACTGTGGCTTGGTAAAGGAGCCATAGTTCAGATAACACACTGCATGAGCTAAATAATCTGCAGGGGGTTCCTGGGAAAAGTAATCCAGCCTGATTCCTGTCATTCAGCTAACGGGAGACATGCTGCCTCTGTATGAGTCAGGGTGTGGGGTTTTGGGGGAGAGGGAGAGTGTTGTTTCTGCAAGAGCTGTGTAGCCATCCTTCTAGCACGTCTGGGAGTCAAGGTGCTAGCAGGGCTTTGAAAACATTGTGCATAGAAATAGGCAGTTTATTCCACTAGTCAGAATATTTTTCTGAGTCAGTGTTACTCTGTGAACATGCATACTTTTTGATGGCTAGAGCAAAATATTGATGCTGCTAAGACTTGGTGCTGTTTTCACATCAGCTCCTTTCTCACTTTAGCACGATTGCAGTAACGTTTCAAGTGGTTCAGTGAAATTGCAGGTTCATGCTAGAGTTGGGATGTGGGCATATGATCCTGCATTCTCTTGCTCTCAAGATAAAACAAGCTTTGAGTTTTAAACCATCATAGTGAAGGCTACAAATAATTTTTTTTGCTTCATCACATGATGAAAAGCAATGTTCGTGAGGGATGTTCAAACTAATGTGTAACAGCAAATTTGGTGGTCGGTGCTAAGCAAAAATTCAGTATTACCTAGAGGTTTGGGAGCCAGTGAAGCTTTGATATTTGTCACAATTCTCATGCATGCTTTAAAGCTACAGATGATGCTCTTCTTCCTAATAGATGAGCAAACTGAAAAAGACAACTAATGAACAATCAGCTGAACTGAAAGGAAATGGCTGTGGTAACACCTGTGTATATGCGAAGCTAGCATACAATAACATATACTACTACCTGTAATTTCCAATGACGCATTTTACAATTATCTGTCATTAAGAATACTGGAAGCACCTGGAGCAACAAAATGAAATGGCTATGATAACTAAAACAATGAAGAACCTACCTGCACATTGATGCATTAGTTGTTTTTACAATCTAGGGAGAGCAAAGCCTATTTAGATAAGCCTAATTTTCTTAGTGTTAAGAAATAATGATATATGTTAATACTGTTATCTTTGCCGTGCTTTTATCCTTTAACTGCAAATTACCTCTTTTTATTACATATAACCTTCTGTTCTTATTCATTTTAGACAAGCTGTATATGGGACCAGGGCAACTATACCATGATCTGCAGAACCTTTTGCATGACTTGAATGTAGTTGGTCAAATTAGTCAATTAATAAGCAGCCTTAAAGGAAACTATCAGGTAACAAACAAAGCTGGCTTTATTTTCCAAATAAGTTCCTGTTGTAAAGTAGCATAATTGTTTTTCCCTAGGGTCTGTGCAAGACCTTATGTAATTCTCTCTGTAAAGAAATCATGTTTAGCTCCAGTAATTCATTTGCTTTTGAATGTTTAGCGTTATAAGTAGATTACAACTGTCTTTCTAATATTGATTTACTTTATTGTTTTTAAGTGTAGGTGGATACTACAGTTGTCTGCATTTCCTCAGTAGCTGATAAGCTTATATGGAAACAGAATTAGGTTTTGATCTTAATAAATTGGATTCTTACAGTTAGACAGTGTAGTAGGAGGGTGGTTTTTTGGAGGAAGCTCTTGATGCTCATACAAGCTTATAATCCTAGCTTTCAGGGTGGAATTGTGTTTTTAAAACTGAGTGCAAATCACAAAAATATTAATGGATTTTCAGAGGAATTTTGAAAGCAATTTGCTTTGATTTTTGTTCACATCCCTTTCATATAGCTTTTATTCTGGCAAGCAGATACAGCACGTTAACACTGAATTTCAGAATGTGTTCTCCATTCTCCACATTCTTAAGACTTAATAAATAAAAATTGCTTTCTTCTTTGCCTTCTGTTTTATATGTTTTATGTATGCTTAAACACATTTTAAAACTCCTACTTGCCACTGTAGGCTGTAAATAAATGTATGTGAGTATGTATATGAAAATTGAGTTTCTTGGGCTATCTTACCTTCAGAATCGAGGGCATTAAATAAAACACAAAACTTTGTGAAAATGTGTACTGTGAAGGAAGTTTTTGGAAGCAGTACATTTGGACAAAATTTCACCAGGATTTGGAGGTGAATTTCAGCTGCATTATTGGAAGTATGTATATCACAGATACTATAGGAATTTCACGTGCTAAAATATACGAAACCTCTCCACCTATGCTGCCAGTCAGACCCAACTACCTTTTAAACACTAAAAATGGGATCAATGTTTCCAGGTTGACACACGTAAAATAATTAGGACAGTTTAGATGAGGTCAGCTTCTTTATTTTTAAAAGATACTTGAATTTTTGTAAAATTCTGACTATTGGCATTTCATGTGCTCTTGTGTATAAATAGCTCGTTACTATTGATGCTTTCAGCGTCACTCAGATCTGCTTGCCCTCTGTGACTGAACACTGAGGTTGCAGAGGGTGGTTGTTTCAGCATCCTATCCAAGCAGATTGCAACTACACAGAGAGCTTTCATGATGGCTGTGTAAAAATACTTTTGCTTCAAAGATTTGGAAAAAAAAAAAAAATATATTGGAAGTATGATTTATAGAGGTTTTCTTGAGAACAGAAGTTTCTTTAGAAACATTTGAAAATTTGTGGGTTCTTTGTAACTATTCATTGAAATGAAGTAAAAGGGTTGTGCGTGCAATAGATGTAAATTCACATTTCTTAATCTGACAAATGCTTGGGAACATAATTTATGTATCATCAAACTCTGAACAGTGTGAGAGTAAATCATCAGGTAAAATATGTTGATATTTTTACAGATATTTTTGAAATGTGTTTACAAATCTGGCTAAATTATCTGTGATTAAAATGAGACCCAGGTGCCAGGAACTGTTTGCTGATATGTGGAGATTACCTTAGTTAGCTTATTGGAAATAGGTCAGTAAGTGGCTGTTGAACCTTACCATTTTTTTATTCTTTCAGAACTTAAACCAATTAGTAGCCCATGACTGGACCTCAGGTTTACAAAAACTGATCTTGAAAAAAGAAGATGAAATCAGAGCGGCGGATCGCTGTAGAATTCAGCTGCAGCTTCCAGGAAAACAGGACAAGTCAGTAGTAACCTTATTTGCAAAACTTTCTAAGTGGGCAGAGATGTACCAGGGAGGATTTGGGAGTCTTTAGGTCTTCCTGTTCCTCTCTCTGTATGGTTAGCCTCTCACTTCTGCTGTCATGCCACAGTGTTGGCAATTTGCATGTTGCAGGACAGCACTGTACTTTTTCTCTTATTCCTCAACCTTATGCTCTTGATGCAAGATGAACTTAGGAGTTACGGCAATGACAGTTAACAGGGAATAGACCGTGTTATTTCGATTCACCAAGGAGGATTGTTCTTTTCATACCATTTCATGTGAAGGGTGGGAACAGGGGCATATGGCATATCATGGCCTGCATAGTCTCTGTTTCTATCAGAGCTGTGTCTTTGTCTAAGTATTAGAAAATAATGGAATTTCTTTTTGCTCAACATTTCTAGCCTTGACTGTATCTCATAGTGCATTTAGAATGGCCTGTTTTTGTGTGGTTTTTTGTTAGTTTTTAATTTTTTATTATTCATTTATTTATTTATTTGTCTTGCAGGTCTGGGCGGCCTACTTTCTTTACAGCTGTATTCAATACATTTACCCCTGCCATCAAACAATCATGGATCAACAATTTACAAATGGCTAAACTAGCCCTTGGTAATTCTTAGTTACTTACATTTCCTGACAAGATAGTTCTCAATGTACGGTGCAATTTTTTTCTTAGATTTTTTGGGGCAAAATTCTATCTGCAGATGTTAAAATTTTAATAAAGTAGATAGTAGAGATTTTGTATCATTACAGATTAATGATGATCTAGGCATCAGGGATCCATTAGGACACATTAGGATCTGGATGTCATTGTCAAAGAATATAATTTCTACAGTATTTTAATGAAATCTATGATAAACATTTCTAATTGGTATATCTACATCAAAACAAAACATACTACAAGACAGACAGTTGAGAAATTTACTTCATTGTAAATTTATTTTTTCAGATCTTACAAACTTTTCAACCATATGCCTTTCAGTTCAAATTCCTGTGTTTTAGCTCAAAAATGATTTTAGCTAGGAAATGGCAGTAAAGCTGTTGGGTTCGTGTTTAGCATTCTGAGCGTGAAATAACATTTATGCAATTTTAATAAAACATTTCTCTAGTTGGATACATGAAGCAAGTTTTTATTTTGAGGCCAGGGTCAGTTTTTAGTATAAACTTTTACTCTTCACTAAAGAAATTATCACTAACAAGTGTGATCTAAGTGGGAGCAATAAAGAATGTGCTGTCCTGTGTGGTTAATAGTTTCCTGTGTTTCCACAGGGCGCTTAAGTTTCAAAAGTTACCTGGGATGTTGAATGTCTAAGTTGAGAAACATCAAGGATATGCAAAATAGAAAGCAACTTTTGCCAGCATTTCCTCAAAATATGGTACTTCCATGATGTTTCACTGAGGGCAGACAAAATAATCAAAACAGGAAGGGAAAGTGGACACCTCCATAATTGCAGAATGTGGATCCTTGTAATTATGATGAATATTAGATGGTAGTAATGTAACTTTATACCAATAAAAGTATATATGTCATGAGAAGAGTCTGGTCATTATTAACCAATTCTAGGAGAATTATTTTTTAGTTCTGTAGAGAGGTGTAAGCGATTATTCAGTAAAAGTATTGTGTATTTTTGTTGTTTTTTCTTTCCATTACAGCGGAGGATAACCTGCTAGGTTGGTTCTGTGTAGAAGATGATGGGAATCAAATCAAAAAGGAGAAACATCCTCTCCTTGTTAGACACATGCCAGTGATGATGGCTAAGCAACAGGAATTTAAGGTGAACAGAACTGATATGCAAAATTACAATTGCCTTTCTTCAGTGATATTTCTTCTAAGGAATACTATATTGTAAATATATATATTAGTTCCCTTAATTTACAAAGTTATTCTTGGATGTAAGACCAATAGCAATATAAGGTCCAAGAGGGTCACAGGAATGAACAATACCTGCAGTATTCGAGACTTCAGAGAACATAGTATTTAGTTTTATATGATACGAAATTTATTTTCAGCTCATCACTTAATGAAAGCAAAATTGGTAGGAGTTTTGAACTTATCTTGAGGTTTCCAAATGTTTATTTGAAGCTCCAAAGTAAACCTCAGCTTGCAATCAGGGCAGCAAACTGGTCTCCATGTTAGCTGTCCTGTACTGGTGTAACTATGCTGATTCCTGCTCAAATTTCTAATCTGAATTAATGCACAGAGTATAAATTTTAAAATATTTTTTAAAATTATGTGTTATGGGGTCTTATATAAAAAGTAGTCCTGTTCTGAAAGGTGATGCAGAAATTGTCTTGATGGCACATTTTCTAATGTAATCTGCTGGAAGTCATATTGACCACTGACTTTAATGATGAAAATAAATACAACATGTCAAAGCTAGTAGATGAAAGGGTGCTGGATACTCTTTTTTCCTGTGCATCAGCAGGATTTCTATTGAGTATCAGTTAGTTAGGCTTGTACAAAGACACCAATGGAGATAAAATAATGTATGTGTGGCCAGAATGACAGTGTTAACGTTATAACATGAGTACTGCTTGAAGCCTGAATAAGTCTGTAGATTCTTGTTGCTTGGACAGTCTAAACAGGAAAGAAGTTTATCTGACAGCTTCACTTCGAGCATGAGTATGCAGGGCTGGATGTTAAGGGGCAAATTGCTACCTGGACATGCATTCGAAATGTATAGCAATTCTAAATGGAGTCATGCCTATTATCCTGTTTTATCAGAGCAGAGCTGCACTTTACAGCAACCAGTCTGCTGAAAGTCTCCAGTCTCCTGTACAGCTGCAGTCATTCATATCTCACTAAAACCTAAGATTTATCTGTATTGAATACTTTCTAATGTCACCATAGGTAAATAACCAAAAGAATTGATTTTTTTTTTTAAGGAAATGTAAAATACTTACGTTTCCTTACTGCTAGGCATTTGCAAGTTCTGTAGGTCCATGCCAACTATCTTGAAGGCCCAGGTTCAATCCCTGTAATCAAGTTACAAGAGAATCTGTTTGTTTTGGAAGGAGGGAAAGGTTAGTTGCCCATACAGCTGTGTAATGGTCTTTGCTATGGTCACCTCAGCAGAAGACAGCGCATGGCAGAGTTTGCCTGAGCTTCAGGTCAGCTCTACCAGTTTTACAGCTCCTAAAGAGAACATACAAGCCCAGCTGTTAATATTGATGCTCTTAAGGCCTTGATATTACTGGATGAAATCATCTAAGTATTACTTATGCTTCTGCTGCAGTTTGGATGTAGGCCTACAGGTGGGGTAGGAAGAGCCCTTTGCTTGGCTGACCCTGCTCTTAGCATGCCCAGGCTGTAGTACAGGGAGTCTGCAACTTCCATCAGAGCAAATTTACACCCCACACCATCATTCTCTAAAGGGCTTCAGTCAAGATGGAGAGCTAAACTGCCAGTATTTGACTGAAAAACATCATCGGTTTTGAGTAAGACACGAAGTGGCATAGAGAGGTAACAAACAGCCCAAGAAATACCCAAGCAGCAGAATTCTTATTTCTTTAGTGATGTAATTAGCTGTCACAGTTACAGAAAATCAAATCACCATTGTGAGTGGATAGTTTCAGTGTTTTTTAAATGAGACATGCTTAAGACTGGCATAGATACTTCTTTGCTTCTTTTTCTGATCTTTCTGTCTTATCCGTGTAGTATATTGCTTTGGTGAATACATACCATTATTTTTACTACTGCTAGTCACTTGGTGATGCCTGCTGACTTCATGGAGAAGTGTGAAATTGTGAAACACTTTTGAAAATTAAATAAAGTGGGAATTTAGAACTCTAACTTATGCCCACTCTTGTTTCCTTATTTTTTTTTCTAAATTATTCATTGTACTGAGATGATGATGCAAGGTTCTGTTGAAGTGTATAAGTTAATACTAACCAAATAGTGTGCAGAACCATGAGCAATATAATCATAGTGTCATTGGTGTCTGAGACAATAACGTTAGCGTGAATTGTAGAGGATCTTGTCTAGAAACATAATATCACACCTCATCAGGAACCTTTTACTCTGTATGCTATTATGAATTGCTTGAATATATTTTAAAGTGTTTACATAAACTTTGTGCAGCTCTTCCATGGATATTAGGGAAATCAGGGAAAATAGAAATCCATGACTGCTCATAAAAATGCCTTTTTCAGAGGCTATGTATTGGTGCTTGAATGATTTTCTGAGGTGGGACAGACTTGCATAGATCTTGAGTCTGGTGTAGCTTTCAGGTTTTTTTCATTTTCTTTTTAAATGGCCTGAATGATAAAATCATGAGTGTGGTTATTACTTCACTGACAGTGATATGATGACATGCAGTTGGGAGTGAGTGAGAGTATTTTGGAGCATAGCATTATCATTCAAAATAAGTAGAACACCTGGAGAAATAATCTGAAAAAACAGAAATAATGAGGATGATAGTTACTAGGACAGGCACGTGTTAGGTATGCTCAGGTAGAAATAAGCAGCTTCACAAGTTGATATTGAGGAAGTGGTTGAGTAGAAAGTCTGTAAAAGTAATTTTTAATAAACCAACAATGCAAAAATTGGTTAAGAATGTAATATTGTTACAAAGAGCAAATAACCAATGGGTTCACACAGAGTTCGTAAAAGGTACTCATTATGTAGTGTTACTAATGGTTCATCTAGAACAGTGTGTTCAGTTCTAGAAAGTTTTGCACTTTCAAATATTCAGAGCTGATGGGGAGATGCCAGTTCTAAAGCAGGAATCATAATCAAGAATTTTATAAACTAATTATAAAATAAAAACAAGATTTGTATAAATAGTTGAATGATTTAAGCGGAAATGTTCATTTAGCATAAAGAAGAAACTCAGGAGGTTCATAACATATGGCAGCCTTATTTATAAAAGAACACTGCTGAGGTGAAGGAAATATGTAGTGGCTAACATGGGAAGTAAAGGCTAGCAATTACATAAAGGGTGTTTTTGGGTTGGGTGTTTGAAAAAAAACAAAAGTCATGAGGCACTTGAGCACATCAGGTATATAATTTGTAGTCTTAATCTTTAATATCTGTAAAAGTAGATAAAGAATGTGCTAGGATTGATGCACATGCAGTTGACCCTGCCCACTGGAAGCTGGTTGAGCTAGACTGACTTCTTGCCTTCTCTTCTGTCATTGTGATATCCTTAAATGCTTTAGTTAATTACAGACTAAATTAACTAGAATCAAGCATATCTTTTTTTAATGTGTTAACTGTTCTTTTTTCTTTGTTTGAAGATTGAATGTGCTGCTTATAATCCTGAACCGTACCTCTCTGGAGAAACTGAGTCAGATTCCTGTTCTATGGAACACGGTTTTCTTTGGGTAAGCTTAGCCTTACAAAGGGGTTTGTCTCCTCTTTCTTGAATTGTTTATTGTGACTCTTAGTAGCATATGGATCTGAAATTATTATTATTGTTACCATCATGTTATGATGGAATTCTGTAAAGGATAAATAGTAATTTTGTCCACATGATCTCATTGTACTCTGCAGGGTTTCATTTATGTGTATGTGATTTGTTAGTGTGGCACAGAATGAATTCCAAAGTGCTGAGCACAGTTAGACATGAGTTATGTGCTAATTTCTAATGAGGGCTACTTAAACCCATATGAGCTCACACTGTCCTTTTGTCTGTTTCCATATTTTAAAAATGTTTTAGCCATAAATAATCTGTTTAAGTTTGTACATAGGAAATAGTTTTATTCTGACTTATTATTGCAACCCCAAATATGCTGATATTTCAGCAGACAAAGTGACATAGCCAAAACTTTTTTTTTTAATGATTTCAGTAGATTTTCTTCTTACTACAATACTAAAATTTTAAGGGGCAATATTCTGGAACCTTTCAGAGTTAAAAGTTTTTGTTGGCGGTCATTTTCAGGATGACTTGTGTATTTTCTTTTTGTCTTTGTAAACAGTCATCACAAATACCTGCCAATAAAGCCTTTCTACTAGTGCATAATGTTCTTTCTTCCCGTTTGCCATGTTTTTTTCATTTCATATAAACATAAAAAGTATGTTATAAATTAAACATACTATGTAAATGTGTATTGCTGCCCAGGCAGATAATTTATTTTTCCACGCTTCCCAGATCCCTAAAATATACCAATTTGTGGATATATTGATATTTAGAAGTTTAAGAGCCTGTATCAGCAAGTTTACAAAAGGGATGATATTAGTAATCCCCCTTTCTGTTGCAGTAGAGCATTTATTTGTAGACCTGTTACTGTACAAAGGACAAGCCTCAGCTATATTATTGATGTCAAGTGTATTTGAGATAACTAAGAACACTGGTTATTAAAATAATATATTGCACAGGTACTTTCTGTAATTGCATTACTTTCAGTATGTACATATGCATATGAGTTAAACATCTCAGATCATAATATTTGTCTTCAAAGAAATAAGTGTTTTTGTAAGTATATGAGGGAATTCCGTGTTCTTATGTGATCTTTAAAAACATATTATGTTTGTGCTGAATTATTTTTTTGTTCAACTAGAGATGCACTGTTTAACTTTCCAGTATTCCTTCTTGTTAATGATGGTCTTGCTGGAGACAGTTATCAGAGTTTGTCTTTTATTTTATTTTTTTCTCCCCTGATTCAGATTGGCAGTTGTACTAATCAGATGGGCCAGATTGCAATAGTCTCATTTCAGAGCTCCGTCCCTAAGGTTATTGAGTGCTTCAATGTGGAATCACGGATTCTTTGCATGGTCTACATACCAGAGGAAGAGAAACTAAAAGAACGCAATACGTCTCTAGATTCTGAAAATGTTCCTGCAAAAGCTTCTAGTGTGCCTACTATTTGCCTTGGCATGGAAGAAGGAAGGTGATTCTCATTTTTAGTATACTATATATGATTAGCTTTACTACTCTGTAGCAAAAAGGTGTGAGATACTTTCTAGAACGTTTTCTTTTTAAAAATGTATTCATGAATACCCAATGACCTCAACTTATCATTTCCACGTAAATCAAGACAAAATACACTCCACATGATTTTGAAATATACTTTGTACTATATAAAATGAAAATAATACCTATATTTGATGAAAGAGGCTTAATTCATTGTACATCGTGTCTGAACAATATAAATATTTTTGTAATGTTGCAACCTAATTTTTAGGTATTGTAAATTTTTCCCCTAGCATTTTGTTATATACTCTTTGGTGCCTATCATATTAAGAACTAAATAAAATACAATTTTGCAGTTTTATTTTTTTCTTGTTTCTCTTTGTAGCATTTCTGTTTACAAAAGTTGCCAAGGTTCAAAGAAAATTCGACTTCAACACTTCTTCACTCCAGAAAAATCAACTGTTATGAGTTTAACATATATGTCGCAATACTTGTTTGCTGGCTTGGTAAATGGAAACATTGCAATCTACACAAAAGCAGAAGGTAACGTAGTGATATGATTTGATAACATCCTGAGGAACTTGCATGTTAGTATATTTTGGCACAAGCAGTTTTCCACTACTATATTGTTTCTCTCTGTAGAACTGCTGAAGTAAGGTTACTGCAGTTATAGGGAAAAAATACTTATGAAAAAATATTTCACACTTTCATTTCTTATTTTGAAGAATACTACATGATTTGATACTGTTCTTTTTATTTGGTACCATAAAATACATATGAAAACTGATCAGTGCTCCAGCTTAAAACCATAGGTATTGAGTGTCATGACTCACTATATTTCATAACACTTTTTGCTGTATTTTACATAGCACTATGCTAATTCCACTCTACTTCTCAATATCTGTGTTCATGAAAGACAATTTCCTAATGGTAGAGATTTCTGTATATCTCATTTGAAATGATGAGTCAGTTTTTATTTTTCAGATGGAAGTGTTTCCTGTTTGTGCATTTCATGTATTTCCCAGTAGGACTCATTTTTCATCGCCATTATGGCCATTTGTGCTCTGTCTAGCTAAATATTTGTTCAAAATAATCTGAGTATAGGAGAATCCCAGGTACCACTTCTGAACTAGAACTGGCTTCTTCAGAGCTGGCTTGGGTGCAAGTCTGTGCACTTTGAGGATTTCTTGTGAACTTTCCTGCAGTACCGCATACACGTACAGTTAGTTCAGCTCAAAAGCAGTGGAGAGCAGCGACACCTGAGTTTTTAAATAGCTCTAAGTGAGATATTAGCACAGACACACCTAACCTTGCGAAGTGCAGAGCTGGCACTACTACCTAATACACCTTGTTAACTTGAGGTGCATAAGTGTTGTTGCTGTGCTTCTCTAATAAGACAGGTGCTGTGAACAGTACAGCTGCGTTTGTGTGGCACTACACCTCAACTACTGAATCCTGCCAGCCTCTAGCTGGAGAGCCAACTTCACTATCTTAAATCTGTGGAACAAGTAATATGCCACCTGTCTTGTCCAGTGTTAGATAATACGAAGAGTTTGGGAAATACCTTTTCCAGCAAGAAAGAATCTCAAAGAAGTGTTGGGAAAGAGATTTTCTTTCACCAACTGCCATCTTCAACTCAGTGGGTTTCCTCATTCCTTCTTGAGCTGTCTTCTCTTATTTGAAGCCAGACGTTACGTTTCAGAGCCTTTAGGTTTTTTTTCCCCACTGAATAGCAAATTTCTCCTTGTTTCGGAGGCAGAGGATTCTTGATCCTAGTCTCGCAACATCGTTTTTTGATGTGTCAGTTTCTGTATGTGCCTGTGTGGGGTAGAAAGTGCAACTGCCATCTTCTCTGAAAGGGATGGGTGTGCTGCAATTGCTGTCGCTTAACTTCTTCTGAAAAAGACCACTGAAAAACAAGAGTGGCATCTTTAGCAGTATAAGTAAGAAAGGGTGCATGGGTTGCATATCTACAGAGCAAGATAAAAATGGGGCAGAGCTGTTAATCAGACAGAATTATGAGCTGGAGGATTGACCAGGATCATAGTGACCCCATCGTCTAAGACACTGGTTTTATTTAGCTGAGTGTTCAAGGAGCTTGTCACATTCTGTTTCGGGATAGCTGAAGCTCAGATGCAAAATGTGCATTTGTTTTTAAAATTTTTTTCCCGATTCATCCTGTAGTGCCTTCCTTTGCAGTTTGGTCTATGTTTGTTATTTCAGTTCTCCGTGCCTCATGAAAGTAGTGCAAATCAGCTGCCCCCGCATTAGCATTCGGATTCCTTATAGCTCACTGCTGCTGTCATGTGATTCTTCAGCCCTGAAGGGGTGTTTTTATGAGCACTGACCTATTTTACCAAACAAAGGAATCTGAGCAGTGAAATAGAAGGGACAGAGAATGCAGCCTAATAAGAGCTTTGTGTAATTTGTCAGTGTCGCCTTCTCTTCTACAGAGGCGGTTACCTTCCAACCATATAGGAACCAGCTTTTTTTTTTTTGGTCTGGTAGCATAAAGGAGACTAAGGCAAAAATTAAAAGTGAAAGTGAAATATAACCAACTGCATTATAAGACATCCTGATTTGAAGCCTGTGTTCAGATAAAGACAAATGCTTGGGGATGCACAGGTAAGATAGTTGTACAGCCTATTGTGGTACTTCATGAGTAAAAGGGAGTAAGTAATCTTCCAGGGTGAAAAATCCATCTGCCTGTTTCTATTAGAATTATAATCCTTGTTTCTTCCATTATAGATAGTGTTTTGTGGATCAGTTCAGTCACTGAAGCTCAATGCCTGCACATATGTAGTCAGAGAACCGTGACTTCTGTCATTTGGTATTCATTACCCAAAGAAGTCTAATTGCTCCTGTTGTTTTCAGATGGCTTAATACCTAAAAGCATCCAGCTTCTTGTAGAAATAGCAAGTACTCTATTCCGACTTTCTTCTCAAGAGAACTTTGTCCAGTTGACAGCATCTGCAATGCTCTCTGGCTACAGAGAAGTCTTCTCATGGAGAAATTTAAAACGGGAACTAAAAAGCATGTATAGTGAACTGAAGAACACATGGCATGGTAATGGGAGAGTTGGAGGTTCACAGTGTAACTTCCTCCTTCATGGAGGGCGCTCATGTTTACGCAGACACCTCTGTGTTGGTGGGTTTTCACTCATGGGTTAAAAAGTATTTGAACCTGAATGTATTTGAACATAAATTAAAAGCAATGAGGCAGTAATATCTTAAAATCTACTCAGTTCCAAAATGTGAGCTAGCATGGTGATCTGTGAAAATGTCACAGAAGGTCTAGGAGGCAGGTGAACTAGTGTATTAATCCTAGAAATAGGAGTCTTAATAACTATCTCTAGGCATGCTTTATTTTTTTTTGTGGGTGAGAAAGCTAGTTTGAGAAACCATAAAACAGCTAGTGCATTAAATGTTTATATGGGAATGGTAGTGATGTGGATTGTAGTGTTTATCTGACACTTCGCATGTTGAGAACTTGTTTACAGTGCTAGGAAGTTTGAACAGTTATCGTTCTGAAATATTGTATATTCAGTGTTTGCCTCAGGCCAAATTATTAGGAATATTTCCAGGCAAAACACTTTCAGATGAGGTTAAGGAAAAAGTACGTTGCATTGTCTGTGTAAGAAATGTAACAAAAACGTCTTTGTGCTGACTGCAGACAGACCAGCAGATGTGTTTTCTGAGTGACGTAATAGCAAAAAAGGTCAGCATATGTTTGACTTCCATTCAAAAAGTATCTTAGGAAAAGGAAATCACAATCTTTATAAAATGTAGGTGTATTGTCCCTGGTGTACTGTAGCCAGTTCCAGGTACTTCCTTTCTTCAGGACACTGATGCACATTTCCTTCCCATGAAGACTTATAATAGATAGAAACAGGAAAAAGGAATAAAATCTCAGTATGACTGTGGCGAAGACTAGAACAATTAATATATTAGTAATTTTGGCAAAGACTAGAACAATTAATATATTAGTAATTTGAGAAAGAGTTTGGTTCAGATGAGAGAACGGATACACTAAAAAGACTTACTTGCTGCTTTGATTACAGTGCCTAACTTCTGAGCATGCAATTGCAGTCTGTAGCCTCTCCCTTCCATGTGCAGTACCTGCAGCGAGCCCTTGCATGCTCAACCCGAAAATGAAGTTCACAGCACTCTGCATGCTCAGGGGTCCTTCTGCTCTGCTCAGTGCTGGTGAGGCCACACCTGGAGTACTGCGTCTGGTTTTTGGGCTCCCCAGTACAAGAGAGACATGAACTTACTGGAGAGAGTCCAGCAGAGGGCCATGAAGATGATGAAGGGATTGGAGCCTCTCTGCTATGAGGAGAGGCCGAGAGAGCTGGGACTCTTCAACCTGGAGAACAGAAGGTTCAGGGGGGATCTAATCAATTTACATAAATACCTGAAGGGAGGGTGCAAAGAGGATGGAGCCAGTGGTGCCCAGGATTAGGACAAGAGGCAGCGGACACAACTGAATATCTGAACATCAGGAAACACTTTGCTGTGTGGGTGACGGAGCACTGGCACAGGCTGCCCAGAGAGGCTGTGGAGTCTCCTCCTTGGAGATCTTCAAAAGCCACCTGGACATGGGCCTGGGCACCCTGCTCTGGGTGGCCCTGCTTGAGCAGGGGTTGGACCGGATGCCTCCAGTGGTCCCTGCCAACCTCAGCCATTCTGTGATTCTTTGAGTAATATCCAAGCAAGCCAATGAAGAATTGAAGCAAGGCATTTCTTAATGTCATCCTCCTTCCAGGTGCTGCGGAGCTAGAGAAGTGCCAATCTCCACTTGTGATTCACAGTGGAGAGCTTGCATCTATAATTAGTTTTTTAAGCTGGGGATGAATCATTCCTCTTCTTTTTAAACGGGATAGGAGAAAGAGGACATATAGTCTTTCGTATTGTATCCTAATGCCAAAGGCACTAAGCTCTCAAGTGGAGAGATCTCTGTTTTATCCAATGATGATTTAATACATGAACTGTATTAAATTGTATTTGCTCTGTTGCCCTCTCACCTTTTTTGAAAAGTGGCTCAGTTTTAACACAAAGAAGACACTGGGTCTGCTGCCATTTGCATTTTGAGTGGCGTTCACCCAGGTGGCTAGAGGTCTCTTCTGGAATCCAGAAGATGCTGACTTGAATCTTCTTTTGCCGTAGCAAGAACTGACCCACAGATCTGTAAGTGGAAGCCTCATATATTTTAATGAAAGCAGTGTTTGCCAGTGGTGTTTTTTTCAGAGCCTGTGTAGATGTATGCTGCTAGGTTCTGGCCCTGAGGTTTAAGGAATAAAGGAAAGCTCAGCTTTGAGGATTGCAATTGAATGTTAATGTGCTGTGTAAACAAAAACTGAGGCAATTCTGGCCGTGCACGGGGCAGAGTTTTACATTCTTTAGAAAGACTTCACTAGGAAAAATGTTGGCAGCTCTGAAGTTAGTCACGAGTTTGATGACTTCCCTGTCTGAAGAGGCCTCAGGACACTGATTAGTTATTTTCAGAGGATTAATATCAAAGAAAAGGAACAAAATTAAAAGGAAATATAAGAGTAGGGGGAAACAGGTCAAAAAGTTAAGGGAGAGCAGGTCATTTCATTAGCAAAGTGGATATCTTGCCAAGTTGATCAAGGTATATGTAGTTTGACAAATGAAGAAAGGGGGAATATGTGGAATGTAAAGGGTTGATATCAAACTTCAGAGCTTGGGTCTGAAGCACAAGGATCTAAGAACAGTTGCAGTGTGTCTGAAGAGTGTGGTTCTGGTATATGATCAACACTTGAGGTAGAAAGTGATGAGAGGTATTGCTATGAAAAGTAATGAATGGTACCAAGCTGTTAGGGAAAAGCAGTGATACAGAAAAAGAAATAAATACTGTTATCTTGACTGTGTTATCACTGTTAGCAATATTTCCAAATACTTGCTACCAGAAATGTGTTGACATTGCTATCAGTCTTATTTGGATATCTCATGCTGGGGCTTCCAGTGCCTCCTCTGTCTGTAATTTTAGGTAGGGCTCTATAAGCTATATAGCATGAAGAATTTTTGCATATATATGAAAAATCAACTATATGCATGTGCAGCACAGGACATTCCTATTTACACCTTGTTTAGAAGAGCAGACCTGAGTCCTCAGCTTATTTCCATGTGATAAGAAATGTGCTAATTTTTTTAGTTCTGTAGCTACTATCTTACTCCTCAACTCTGTTGGTTTATGTACCATGTGATAGAAAAAATGTTTGTGCTCCACTGCACAAATTAACCAACAACCACTGTTCCCAGGGCTGTGTTGGCAGCCCTGTCGAAATCATCAATAGTGCTGCGAAGCAAGAGAGGAAGTTACCAACAAAAAAGCGTGTTTAGTTCAGCTCTACTGAAAGCGTAAGGGAAGGGAAAACTACTACAAACTTTGAAAAGACTCTGAAGAAGTAAACTGTATTTTATCAGGTTATATCAAGACTTGAGAACACGCACAAATTATAAAAGTATTAAAAATCAATCATTTAAAAATTAAATAATAAACTTATTTTTATAATCACCTATAAAAGTAATATTACTGCATTGGGTTTTGTGGAAACAAACCACAGAATCATAAAATAGCCGCTATTCTCTCCTATAAAATGAAATTTGTTTTAAAACTTTTCTTGCCTACTTGATTAAATTTGAGTGAGTTGCAGGATAACTGATTTTATAAAATACATAAAAATCATGAAACATAGCAAAATGCACTAATAGAAACAATGCCCTTTTATGTAAAGGCCTTAGAAACATTTTCTGAGCATAAGATATCTTACTTTGATGCAGCTAAGCAGCCTGATATGAGCATTGCAAGATACTGTTCAACTTTGGGATGTAAACTATGGCACATAACTGTTGGAAAAATACAATTTACAAAGTGTATTATAAACAGTGGCATAAAATATATTGGTGTGTGGATACAACAGTGCTTAAAAACTGTTCTCATGTTTTAAATATTAATGAAAGATACAAATATCAGAAGTTATCACATCTTATTTCTAGCAGCCCCTATACTGAATTACATATTTGACCCTGTATTCAGGTTTTGTAGACACATCTCATTCTTGCAAATAAATACCTTGCCTGCAGTCCGTACTGATGTCTTCTATTAAACTGATGTCTGTAAAGACTGTCAGAGACTGTCATGTCTCATGTACTAGCTATCTGATATATCTGTAATAATAGTCGATACCTGCTTTGATGTGCTCAGTTTAACATCTGAGTCCACTAAAACTTGCAAATATGCTCATCTTTATGTATTGTTAATACTTTCACAGACTTTTCTCACAGAGCAGTAGGAAAAGTCCTCTCTCTTCTCCCACGGTTTCCCCTTCCTGTTTCCACAGGTGTCAGGCTCCCATCTTGTATTAGCTCAGGGTGCAACAACTGATTTTTCTACATGCAGACTAGCCTCTGGTTATGGGATAAATGTACTGCGTATTGTATCTCATATGGTATTTATATACTTACCCTGTAGGTTAAAGCAGAATTTGTTGTCTGTGGCTTTTTAGCAGTCTAGAGATAAGGATGACCAGAAAATCTTAAAACTAAAACAATGATTATTTAAAGAACAGAAACAAGAACAAATTCTGTTCACTGACTGAACAGAATTTTAAGCCACATTTCTGTGGACACTCTGAAGGGCGTTGTCTAGCCAGCTCTCTGTGAGCTGCATTATATACATCTCCATTACTTATTTTTCTTTTGATCAGTTCCTGCTTTTCATGAAACAGTTTGGAAGACTCTGCAAGAAGTCACGCTGGGAGCCTTGGTCTGGCTTTGTCCTGTCATATGCCTTGACTTTTTACTGACAAAAGTTTTATTTCAGCTACTACTTTCTTATTTCCTATTTCTTTTTTTTTTTTTCTTTTCCTTACAAGGAAACCAATATATTAATTGAGTATCTAACCAAGTATTTATAACTTCAAATGAAGCCTTTCCATTTCTTTTGCAAGGGCTGTGCGTAGTTTTAAATAGATAGTGCCACTTACTGAGCATACTTACATAACCGCGTCTTGAATTTGCATCCATTTACGCAGGTGGAGGTAGTATTTCACTTAGATTTTAGAAGCAATGAACTTTGGATTAGACAGATAACATGAAAAAGCCAACATCAAACGTGAAATCTGTGCAGGCTAGTATCGAATAGAACCTGGTGAGATCTGGAAGGAGAGGCAGAGAGAGCAGTATGTTTTCTCAAAAGTGGGATTTTGATGGTCTTGAATCTATTTGTAAACTAGATTCGGACCTGTTAAGTTATTTTGGCTGGGGGTTGGGCAGGGGGTGGTGGTGGGAGTAATCTTGGTCAGCAAAATGAAGTCCTGACCTTGCTTTTAGCCAGGAGTCTGTGGTTAAAGCATTCACACAAGCGTGTTGGATTACCAAGCTTAATCCCTTGCCTTGCTTGAGAGGATTTGTACCCATGGTTCCAACTCTCAAGAGATTTCAACAGCCGTCACAAAATAAGGAGAAAGAAGCAAAGCTTAATTTCTCCTCCTGGTGTCATCCCACTTTGTATAATTAATTAAGCGTTCGTTGAGGCAGGGATAAGAATACAGTTTACCCATCATTTAAATCCTGTCCTCATTACCAGGCTAGAGAGTCTTCCCATTTGCCCTCTTTTTTTTTTTTTTTTTTTTTTTTTTTTTTAACTTCGTCTGTCTCAGATGCTGACTGATCTGGGGGACAGCAATGATTGCAAAAAGAAATAAAAAAAAGTACTGCAGAATAGCCTTATCACATATCTAGGGTATCTGGGTAGGGTGATACTGAGCTCCAGATTTTGCCTGGGTTGATGTCAAGTGGGATTGCTGTTTCTTTGCATAAAGTCATGGAAACGCAAAAGACATCAGGTCTCTATCTCACCTTTTTCTGATCCCCTGAAATCTTAAAAGTAACTGCATTGATAAAGTGTTATGCTAAAAGCACCGAGTGAAAATGTTTTTGAGAAGTGAGTTTTGATACTCATAATTGTTAAATCAAACATTCATAACATTGCTATTTGTCAGTGACACTGAACTCCACCTCCTTACATTGTAGTAAGTTGTTTTTTTCTTTCAAAATTGACATCCATCTGACAGCAGTACTGATTTTCATTTTTACTCACAAACTACTGCAAATGCTAGATAATGATTTTAAATGAGACTTGATCGAAATTAATGAGGTGGCTTAATGCTAAGCCATCTGAGGAGTTGTACAAAATTTGAGGATGTTCATGATCCTCAATTAAAAAACAAAACAAAAAACAATAAACTTAGGTGATTGATAAGAAATTTAAACAAAATTTAAATCCCAGAGTCCACGGTTGAGATGCTGACAATCCCCACTCATTTGTCAGTTTAGAGTCAACTACGTGTTAGATTGATGTATAGATTGAATGTGTGTAAGAAAAAGAGCTATTGAGTTCATTGAGCAGTTTTGTCTGTACATTAATGTGGTGTTCAGTGTGGGCCGTATGACTACAGCGAAAAAAGGTAGCTTGTTGTTTGGCATATCCTTCAGAAGAGACAGTAAGTATGTAGTAGAATTATCCTGGGTTTATCTCCGAAAAGGAAACGTGAGGGTGCTATGTACTAGATGCTGTTACAGCTTCTGCTCTCAGTATAACTGGCAATGAAAGCCAGGATAAGCACACGTACAGCTCTGTTCTCTGAAGTTCTGTGTGCACTGAACTGCACACAGTGGTTAAAGCATTCACAGGGTATGGGCAGCCTCCAGATAAGAATTTAATTTGAGGATTGTGTGGATGCTAGCAAATGCAAACTTTTCCAGAAGTTTCTTTATTGCTAATGGTACACATGAGTCACGAAGAGCATAGTGACTTTGCATTGCTGGGAGAGTTCACAGGCTAATAATTGGAAACATTCTTACTTGCAAGCTGAAATCATGAAAATGATTTTGACAGTCTGAAACTAAATGCCATTTTTGCAAAGATGCTTTCAGAACAGAGCCACATCCCGGGAATGACTCAGTGAAGACTGCATAATGCAGATGGCAGAAGCAATTAGAAGCACTCCAAAGCAGAGGCTTATCATTGTTGCTGTTAGTGTGAAGCAGATAATGCCTAAGCAGATAATGAAAGGTGGACTTGTTACAGGAAAAAAAAAAAAAAGAAATGTGCTCAAGTGCTTGACTAAAGATGTGCTTACCTTGGTCTTATAAATCAAAATTCAAGTGGCTACCAAGTTGAAACTAATGTAAGTAAAGGAAACAACATTTCTGCAGCTTATGCAGGAAGGCGGCTTTCAAATGAGGAAATGGGGCCTTTTCAATACATTTTATCTCAGTGTTAAAACAGATACATTATCAAATTTTGATAGTAATACTAAATAATGGACAGAAAGGTAGTATTCGAGAATGTTCAGTGAGTTCTTACAATAGATATAAACTCATAAAAGTATTAAAATAGTTATGGCAAAATGTATGTATAAAAGACAGCTGCAAATATTTCAACAGTATTGCTAGCTGTTAAATTTTTTAGACAAATGATCTGCTAATCCTTGTTTCAAAGAGATGTCAAATGTAAGTGACCGCAGCAGTAAGCGGTGGCATGCAGCTCTTATTAAAAGGTCTCTGAATAACTGATGCTGCAACATGTGCTGCGTATTGTAATTTGGATCTGCTAAATGTGGTCCACAGAAAACACTGTGGATTATAGCTGAGGGGATGTCGTGGTTTAACCCAGCAGACAGCTAAACACCCTGTGGCCGTTTGTTCACTCCCTCCAGCCCACAGAGGGGTTGGGGAGAAAACTGAAAAATGCAAGAACTTGTGTGTTGAGATGAGGACAGTATACTAAGAAGGAAAGAAAAGGATAATAATATAATTTTTAAAAGCAACAAAAAGAATAAACAAAGCAAGTGATGCACAATGCAGTTGCTCAGCACCAGCCAACCTGTGCCCACCCAGTCGCACAGTAATGGCATCCCCCTGACCATCTTCCCCCAGCTTTTATTGCTGAGCGTGATGCCACACGGTGTGGGACATCCCTCTGGGCAGCCTGGGCCAGCTGTCCTGGCTGTGTCCCCTCCCAGCTCCTGGTGCACCCCCAACCCCCTCGCTGGCAGGTCAGCACGAGGAGCTGACAGTCCTTGGCTCTGTGTGAGCACTGCTCTGCAACAGCTAAAACTTCAGTGTATTATCAGCATTATTCTCATCCTAAATCCAAAACAAAGCACCACACCAGCTATTAGGAAGAAAATTAACTCTATCCCTGCCAAAACCAGGATAGGGGAATAACAGAAAAAGCGAAGATACAGCACAGAATTCAGTTTTAATTAAAAACAGCAACAACCATCACCAAAAAAACAAAACAAAACAAAACAAAAAAACACCTTCTTACATGAAGCATCTAGTGACAGAAAATCCATTCCCCATCAATATGCAGCTAGAGAGTTATTGGAGCTCATTAAAACCTACCGCAATAACCTAACTTCTTGAAATAAGATTCTGTCCTAGCTGGAATTTGATTTCAGCTGAAACAGTTCACTTGTGAGATCCTTCTGAGTTGGAGAAAACTGTGTCAGTTGTGGCTTTCTGACTTTACTTCCTCTGGAAAGAAAAGCGTTTATATGAGAAGAGCAATGTGGGGTTTGGTTCCATGTTTATCAATTAAACCAGATAAAATTTGTTCAATTAACAAATACACGAGCATTTTTTTTTTCCTCTTAAAACATTAAGGTAAGGGGATTACCCTTACAAACTTACCCTGGAAGTTAAAATTAAACAGATGTAAATCCAAGTGTGACTTTGCAAAGTTTTGCGCGGTAGGCTCTGTGGTATCACTGTTTCCATTCTTTGTATATTTACAAGTTTTCATGTTAAAGCCTGTGGATTTGTTCTCAGCTCCGTTTCTGGGTGCTCTTTGGTCATTCTCAATAAACTGAAGCACGGAGTTTTCAAAAGTATTTTATAATAACGATTGTAATTTTATTGTGCACATTCTTTCTTTTTTCTTAAAGATGGGACATGGAACACCGAACCTCAGAAGACAGTCAAGTTGGGGGTTCTGCCTGTCAGAAGTCTGCTTGTGATGGAAGATACCATTTGGGCTGCATGTGGTGGACAGATTTTTATAATCAGCACAGTGACGCATTCCATAGAGGTAAGTGCTTTTGAAATTATTATTTACATGCTATGCTGCAAGGTGTAAGTGGTAAAATTTAAACATTAAAATCTCTTTATGAAATGTGAAGATTTAGGAAGCGTTTCATGAACTATGGTTTCATTTATTGTGTTAAATCCCACACACTGCAGTCTGAAATTCTACCATGATGTTCTTTGCTGATGCTTGATTAGATCTAGGCTTGCTTCTTTTTCCCCACACATTTCCACATAAAATGCTTGTAGGGTATTTAGGAGAAGAGGTTTGCTTAAAAATGAGATTGGAGGGAAAAGCAGCAACAAAAGCAGCCTGTAGGAATTGCCTGTTGATTCCAGAAGGTTTTAATGCAAAAACACTGCCTCTGCATAGTTAGATGTGACTTCTACTTTCTGAGGATTTCTTAGCATATTTCGGATCACTTCTGTTTCTCAGTGGTCTACAGAAATGTCCTTTGTGTAAGAACATTTTCAAATGAATGATCATGCAAACGTCAGCTTTTCTGGAAGGACAGAAGAATGTTAAGGATTCAAACTCATATTTACAACCGCATTTTCCAAAAAGCATGAAGCCTTCAATTCTGATAAAATTGCAGCACTCCACCAAAAGAATGTCTCAGCGCCTAAAGTTTAGAGTTGATAAAATGTGAGCAATTAAAGCCTCTCCTTCAACCTACGGTACAATTATACTGAGTGCCATGATGTTTACAGCCATGAAATTCTTTCAGGCGGGAATCTGTGATGAGATCACAGCCTCCTTCTGTGTGTGCTTTGTTGCTGCTTTTTTTTTTTCATTGATGATCCTGTTTTCTCCCAACAATTGTCTGTTTGGAACAATTGATTCTGTGAGTCAT
This sequence comes from Anser brachyrhynchus, assembly GCF_964034855.1. Classification (NCBI taxonomy): domain Eukaryota; kingdom Metazoa; phylum Chordata; class Aves; order Anseriformes; family Anatidae; genus Anser; species Anser brachyrhynchus. Next base: position 104,328,976 of record NC_137696.1, on the reverse strand, counting down.
TGTCATGGGTTTGCAGGGAGAGCGAGTGTCCTAATTTCCTGTTTTTATCTGTGATTTCTGGGTGACTTGCTTCATCTAAGTAAATGCTAGAGTCATATGTTTTCCTTCTTTGTTTTCCTTTCATTTTTATTTTTCTTTTATCCTTGTTTTGTTGTTAGTTTGGATGTTATGATGAGAAACAGATTTTGAAATGGTGATTTGGATAGGTTCTTGTGATGGACTTCCAATTACCTAAATTGTGGGGTGTGGGGTAGCCTCTGGGACACCTGGAATTACTGTCCTATAGACATCTGTGAGGAATTCTTACTCTGCTCTGCACTGGTGTGACCTCACCTTGAGCATTGCCTGACGCTTAGGGCACCACAGAATAAGGATACAAAACTGCTGGCATCCAAAGGAGGGCGACAAAGATGGTGAAGGGTCTAGAGGGCATGATGTATGAGGAGCAGCTGAGGTCCCTTGGTTTGTTCATCCCAGAGCAGAGCAGGCTGAGGGGAGGCCTCATGGCGGCCTGCAGCTCCCTCACGAGGGGAGCGGAGGGGCAGGCGCTGAGCTCTGCTCTCTGGGGACAGCGACAGGACCCGAGGGAACGGCATGGAGCTGGGACAGGGGAGGGTCAGGCTGGGGGTTAGGGAAAGGTTCTGCACCCAGAGGGTGGTCGGGCACTGGGGCAGGCTCCCCAGGGCAGTGGTCACAGCACTGAGCCTGGCAGAGCTCAAGAAGCATTTGGACAATGCTCTCAGACACAGGGTTTGATTTTTGGATGGTCCTGTGTAGAGTCAGGAGTTGGACTCAATGATCCTTGTAGGACCCTTCCAGCTCGGGATATTCTTTGATTCTGTGATCTTTCTGATCTCTCTGATTCTCACAAGATATTCATGGCAGTAGTAGTAGATCACAGTCAGATTGTTCCTGAAATTGGTTTTATAAAGCCAGATCACTGTAAATAATTTTGGCAGTTCTGGCCTGTTTCAATTACCAAGTTCTTCCCAGGTCAGGTGGTATGCCTGCAGGTGGGATTATGGTGTGCTATTTCGGCACAGAACAAATCCAGACAAGCTTGGAGGATTAAAGAACATATTAAGGTTACGCTACCAAAATACAGTATGGCATAGTCGATTACAATAGTGAAAACAGAAGTTCAGAGAGATACAAATAATATTCTGTCAATCTCTCTCAGACATGGTAGCTCCATTTTTTAGCTTTTACTTCAGGTTTTCCTACAAAAACATCCCAGGAGGTTTCTTTCCATTTCCCAGATGCTTTGTAAACTAACCCATCCGTTGTTTTCAGAGCCTAGATTGTTATAGATCCACTGACTTTATAGCTATAATTAACACACAAGCAATGAATGCTGCACAAGCAACAGATAAGAAACGGTGCAACTGGAAATGGCGTGTCTGGGTTGAATAATGTTTTTGCGGCACAGATAATTGTATTCAAGAATGTGATGAATTTTTGCATGACTAGCTGATGATCATGTTTATTTCACAGAAATACTCATACCATAGCATGTTTTCTTCCTCACAGACGTGCAAACAAATGATGGGTTTCTGTTGCTTTTTATTGATCCTAAGATATACACAGTTACTGATCCTGTTTTTATCATCTCACCAGACAAAACAGCTCACTACTTTTTATTGCTCTCCTCAGTTACCTTACTTGTTTTGATAACTTCCTGGTTTTATATTTCCAAAAGTTGCCTGCTATGATGCCCATACCATGTTTATTGGCAATATTGGTTTAATACACAAGGAAGTTGAGACACTCTCTATAGGATATATTTTAACAATATCAGAAACAAAATATATCTGAGCTACCTCTTCTGTACTGTGCAGAGCAGAAGCGTTCCTGTATGGAGGGAAGTGTCAGCAAAGAAATGTGTATTCTCCCTCTGTGTCCTCTCTTGAGAGGAGATTCAGTCAATAGTAAAGATTTGAGTCGAGAATTTCAGAGTCAAGTTCGGTAATATTCATCTTTGCTCTGTCAGCAGGAATGCAGGTGTTGCACAAGGCTCAACTGTTATTCTTCCCTTTGTACAAATCCTTTGTTTCTCCGTATTCCTCAAGTTACTGCTGCTTTTTTCTTGATTGCTTTCTGTTATTGTGCATACATTTTATGTGCTCTGTGTCATTATAAACTATTTATAAAGGTACCTGACTAGTTTTGAAGACCTTATTTATGCAAGCCCACGAGCATATTCAAGATCATTTCATAAACGCCTTCCTTGTAAGGCACTCCCAGCTTCATAGGTATTTCATTTAACTGTCCGTGCATTTCTAAGTGCAAAGTACATTATCCTCTGAACACAATCTCATTGCACACCTCCCTGCTTCTTTAAGACTCTGATTTAAACTTTTTTTTTTTTAAATTATTACACAGTGAGCAGATTTGGCATCCGATATATTGATTTTGGGTGTTACACACTTTTCCTGCTTTTTTTTTTTTTTTTTAACACCCTTGGATAAGACTTTCAATTCACTTGTTTTAATGAAACGTTATTGTAGTAGTTGTAGTGTTTAAGGAAATCACTTTTATCGGCACGGTGCCCCATACTGGCACAATGCCTCAAGCTACTTGGCAAGGGATATGTGAGAAATACATCAATTGTTGTTATGTATTAATTTTATTTTCTGATACTCTTTCTATGAAGAAGAAACTTGTCCTCAGCCTTGACCCCAGGTCTGGCAGTTGTATTGCTGTTTAGTATGAGCTTTGATCCTGTAGAGTTCTCTGTGCATGTAGACCCTTAAGCTCTGCAAAGGTAGTCTGTTTAAAAACAACAACATCAACAAAAAAGCTAGAGAATTTAACAGAATAAAGTCAAGAATTGAATGGCATTCCATCCTGTTCTGTTTCGTCTTGTTTTTAAAACTTGGCTAACTATTTATGAGCTGCTCTAGTTTTAACAATGTATAAGTAGAATAAACCGAAATATTTAGCTGAATAAACTAAACAAATGAAAATCCCTATACCTGAGTGTGTGTTGCCCAACTACTGTATCTTCTTTAAAGAAGTAAAAACAATTTCTTTCACCTTGTGGACAATGATACCCATTATGCATCTCTCATTAACCTTGGACTAATGTGGTTCAGTTCTTGGCACAGCTGTTTGGTACAAGTGGGCAACCCCTCAAAAGAAACATTTCAGCTGTGCTCCGCGCTGTTGAAACAATAGTTAGCTATGTCAGACTCCACTTGCTGTGGCATCCAGAATGTGTTCTGAAGCTCTGGTGTTGCCATAGAGTTAGGAGAAGACTGCCTGAGGGGGGGAAAAAAGGGGGGGGGGGCTCTGAATAGAAGGCAGAGACTAATGTATTTATGAAAAGTAAAATAGTAAAATGGAGTTCAATTCTTTTAATAACAAAGGGAAAGGGGCATTTTTGTCCTCTCATATCTGTATTTCCTGTAATGTATAAAAAAAGAACTTGAGGAAAAAGGGTGGCTCTTGGATTTCAGATAGACGTGTAATTGAAACAGATGTCAAAATTATCCTCTATACAAAAACTTGTGGTTTGTAAAAGAATATACAAGTTTGGGTATGTTCCTGCTTCATCTCAGAAGGCCCGTTGAATGAGAAGAATAGTTCTTTTTCTATGCTTCTTGTGGTGTTGACAATATTATAGTTTCCCTTTAAATGTGTCTGTTTCAACAGACAGCTGTACCAACTGCAGGGCAGACAAAGTGGGAGTATAATGAGTTAGCTGGTAAAAATGGAATGTGACAAAAATGCCTGTGCAAGTTGTTTACAGTTGCACTCACAGTATTGTCCTCTGTGGTCAGAAAACCAGAGAAAATTAATTTTTATCATCAGCTTCGTTTTTCTTCTTATTCCAAGCAGTGCAAATTGCTGGTAAGATTTACTTCAGTCGCCTTGGATTTGTCCCTGAGAAGTTTTTAAAAGTCAATTGGTTACCATCGAGGCTGAGACAGCTGGAGTTGTTGAGTTTAGAGAAGAGAAGGCTCTAGAGTGACCTTATAGCAGCCTACCAGTACCTAAGGGGGGCCTACAAGAAAGCTGGAGAGGGATTCTTTCTCAGGTAGTGATAGGACAAGAGGTAACAGCTTTAAACCAAAAGAAGGGAGATTCAGATTAGATGTTAGGAAGAAATTATTTGCTGTGAGGGTGGTGAGGCACTGGAACAGGTTGCCCAGAGATGTTGTGGATGCCACATCCATGGAAGTGCCAAGGCCAGGTTGGGTGGGGCTTTGAGCAACCTCATCTAGTGAGAGGTGTCCCTGCCCATGGCAGGGGGGTCGGAACTAGGTGATCTTTAAGGTCCCTTTCAACCCAAGCCATTCTGTGATTATGTGATCAGTGTACTGATGTATGAGTCTATAAACAAAAGTTCATAGAATATCCCAAGTTGGAAGGGGTCCACAAGGATCATTGAATCCAACTCTTGACTCTACACAGGACCACCCAAAACTCAAACTGTATTTCTGAGAATGATCTCCGAACACTTGTTGAACTCTGGTAGGTTTGGTGTCGTGACCACTTCCCTGGGGAGCCTGTCCCAGTGCCCGACCATCCTCTTGGTGAAGAACCTTTTCCTCACACCCAGCCTGACCCTCCCCTGTCCCAGCTCCATGCCGTTCCCTCGGGTCCTGTCGCTGTCCCCAGAGAGCAGAGCTCAGCGCCTGCCGCTGAGCTTCCCTCATGAGGGAGCTGCAGGCCGCCATGAGGCCTCCCCTCAGCCTGCTCTGCTCTGGGCTGAACAAACCAAGGGACCTCAGCTGCCCCTCATACATCATGCCCTCTAGACCCTTCACCATCTTTGTTGCCCTCCTTTGGACACTCTCTAATAGTTTTATGTCCTTTTTATACTGTGGTGCTCAAAACTGCACACAGTACTCAACGTGAGGCCACACCAACACGGGACAGTCACTTCCCTCAGCTGGCTGGCAGTACTGTGCCTGATGCACCCCAGGGTATGGTTGGCCCTTCTGGCTGCCAGGGCACACTGATGGCTCATATTCAACTTGCCATCAACCACAATCCCTAGATCCCTTTCCATGGGGCTGCTCTTGAGCCTCTCATCACCCATTATATATAACCAGAGTTGGCTGTGTCCAGGTGCAGAATCTGGCACTTGTGCCTATTAAATTTCATATGGTTGGTGATTGCCCAACCCTCTAATTTGTCAAGATCTTTCTGCAAGGCCTCTCCATCCTCAAAGGAGTCAGCAGCTCCTCCTAATTTGGTGTCATCTGCAAACTCACTTTGTGAGCATTTGACTTTCCCTTAAATGGAAACCTGTGGGATCACAATAGCGACTGGCTTCAAGCCTGGTGTAACCCCACTTACTACAACTCTTTGAGCCTGACCTGTCAGCCAATTGTTCACCCATCACATTATGTTTTTGTCTAGCGGTAAGCTCAGCATTTTGTCCAGAAGGGTACTGTGAGAGACAGTATTGAAAACTTTGCTGAAATCCAAAAAGATTACCTCTGCTGGCTTCCCTTGGTCAATTAGATGGGTAAAACTATTGTTATGAAGAGCTGTCTGCAATAAAACATTTACATGCATTGTGAGAATATCAGGAAATCTAGTCATAAGATCTGTTTCTGGCTTTAAAAGATGTTGTTTGTGGGTAACTTCTGATGAGTAAATTGCATGATCATAGAATCACAGAATGGTTTGGATTGGAAGGGACCTTAAAGATCAACTAGATCCGACCCCGCTGCCATGGGTTGGGACACCTTCCACTAGATCAGGGTGCTCAAAGCTATGTTATTCGATTAAAAAAAAATAAAAAATGAGTGGAGATTGAGGAAAGCGATGAATATAAATGTACCTGTCAGGGGTGCTTACCTTGCGTTCTGCAGTGTTGTTATTAGAAGAGTCAAAAAGTAATATAGTAATGCTCTCTAAATCTGAACTACTGCCTAACAGCTGGAGAGAAACTATTCATTTTTTTCTAATGAACATTTGAAGAATAGCATAAACAAAATTAAAAAAAAAAAATCACGTTATTTTTAAGCAGCTAATTTCTCAGTGGAAAGTGCTAATTTATGGATTATTTTGTACTGGTAAGTAATAAAATAAAAAACGGCCTCTAAGTAAAATATCACAAGTTAGGTTTTGTGAAAGCTTGAAGTTCTATTCTTCATCTGTGATCTTCATCTACTCATTGAATTTAGATGAAGAATTGAACTATATAACCCAACTACATTCAAAACATAATCATCTTAGGCTTTTTCCAAGAAATTTGTAATTTAGATTTGCATGCAAAATGACCAAGATGTAACTTTTAATTATAACACATAGAAAACTGAAATATGCTTTCACTTGGAGCAACAGGGTACTTTTGCATTTTATCTGCAAATATAATATGTACTGTGAATATTAATGAAGATATTTATTTACATATCCTTCAGGTAGGGATTTGTATGCAAAGAACAGTTTACCATTTATTTAATCACGGAAGTCTTGTTTATCAGACTAGCTCTCTGTATTTGTTATAGCTGGTGCAACATTAAAAGGCTGTGTTTAACTTTATAAACAGTTTACTGACATGACAAAAAAGGAACCAAAAAATCTTTACTTCTTGTAAATGATTAAAGACCTTCACTACAACTTTATTTTGTGTGTTACACAAACATGTGTCAGCCTTCCTGGAGCCGCATAGAAGTCATAACTGTGAAATCACCAGATCAAGGAAAACAATTCAGGCACTAGATCCTGAAAGTCTGGCATTACTACTTTCGTCAGAAGGAGCATTTTGATCTTTCTAACAAGAAGCATCAATATTTTGAAGGTCAGGGATACAAAATAGCTAATACTTCTAAATATTATCTTCCAATACTACTACTAAATTCAGAAATGTCTGAATCAAAAAGATGCTTTCTTGGATATGGTGATCATGTGATGATAGAGTTCTCGATCCTTGGGGAAGCAAGAAGGGCAGTCAGCAGAACTACTACTTTGGGTTTTTGTAGAGCTACTTTTGGTCTATTTAGGGACGTGGTTGACGGGGTCTCTTGGGAGGCAGTTCTAAAAGATAAGTCCAGGACACCTGGACGTTCTTCAAGAAAAGTCTTGCAGGCACAGGAGCAGGCAATCCCTGTGTGCTGAAAGATGAGCTGATGGAGAAGACAAACAGCTTGGCTGAACAGAGAATTTCTTCTGGAACTCAGGAATAAAAACAGAGTTTATGACCTTTGGAACAAGGGGCAGGCAACTCAGGTGGACTACAAAAATGTGAGGTTATGCAGGGAGGAAATTAGAAGGGCCAAAGCCCAGCTAGAGCTTAACTTGACCACTGCAGTAAAAAAAAAAATAAAAAAAAAAGTAAAAAAAGTTTTTTTGAGTGCATAAACAAGAAAAGGAGGACTATTGGATGTGAGGGGAATCATAGTGCCAAGATAAGAGGAAAAGCCCGAGATACTTAATGACTTTTTTGCTTCAGCCTTTATTACTTCAGCTAATTCTTCTCAGGGTATCCAGCTTACTGAGCTAGAAGACAGAGTCAGGGAGCAGAATGAAGCCCTTAAAATCCAAGGGGAAATAGTTAGCAACCTACTACACCACTTGAACATCCATCTAAGTTATGGTGAAGTTATTCTATCTTTAGTTAGAACTTAGGTTCAAAAGCTGAGAATCTTTACATACTAATGATGATGTATTTTCCAGAAAAAAAGGTAACAGGAAAAATTAATAGATCTTATACAGAAGATTATACTTATCTTGTTTTTCTTACAGAGCCATTTCGAAGCTCATCAAGAGGAGGGGATGGTAATCTCTCACATGGCTGTTGCTGGAGTGGGAGTCTGGATTGCCTTCACATCTGGATCCACGCTTCGCCTGTTCCACACAGAGACGCTGAAACACCTCCAGGATATTAACATTGCCACGCCTGTTCACAATATGTTGCCAGGTAGTTGAATCACACCATATGATAAAACATTTTTGTTTCGCCTCTGTCAATGTTATTTTCCAGAGTGTTATAGATAAGGCCAGAATCAGAACATCCGTCTCAGACTTTGATAACTGTCTTGTGACTATTTACTTTAGTCAGTCGCAGTCTGTTGCCTTCCCAAAAGAACAATGTGTGCAGTGAGCTCGTTGAGTAGCAGTTCTTCTCCTTTAAAGGCTGTAAATTATATAGATAAGCAGGCAGAGTATTCTGTTTTGTCCTTTCTTTTTTTGTGACTATAAAACATTAGGGCAGTGCAGTCTACCAAGAAAATGTGTTTGCTTTGCAAAATTTAGCATTTGCTTCTGGAACTTGATATCAAAGTACATGATGGAGTCAATTAGCCTAGGTTCCAAACCACCAAGGCAATTGCTTAATTTTAGTTACATCAGTATTCCCAGTGAAGTCAGCTGAACCACTCACATTCTTCCGTTTAGGAGTTTGTTCAGTGTTTTGCTGTTTGGAGCTGTAGTTTGCTGAATTAAAAGGCTAGTGTTACATATAGGCAATGATGGAACCTGTGGTTGTTGGGTTGACATTTAGCAGATCTTTACGTGTTCTAAGACAGAAGCTTTTTAATCATCCCAAAATCATCAGTGTCATAGACAGTTGCACTGGCCTGTATCAAATTTGCAAGTGAGTGGCTCTCTAATAACGTGGGAAGTGCCTAAGTGAGATAAACCTGTTTCTGGCACTTTTTATTTCAATTGCCATGCACAGGTGTTATTACAGACTGATGTAGGCTAATATGATTATGGACTATGTAGTGCTGAAGGGTAAATGCTTTGGGATGTCTTTGGCTTACGCTGTACTAAGCAGATGCACATCATGTAGGGGATGTGAGAATGTTAGGAGAAGACAGAGACAGAAGAATGATACTGGCATGGCTGACCATGAGTTGTCTGTGAGGGGAGAAACATTCCTTCTGTATGTCCCTGTTTATAGACTGTAATGGACTGAGCTGCTGCAGTTTTTATTGGAATTTGTGTGCCAGCTTCATTGCTTTGCTTTTAGTAGACGTCAGTTCTTCCAGCACTGATATTATATTTATGTTCTTAGGATAATTAGGTATAAATCTTGCATCAAAATGTTTCAGTTCTTCAGTCTCAGTCTTACCGTCTTTTCTTTAAGAGCACGTTAGCTTAGCTTTGCAATGAAGCTCTGTTTTAAATTGTGTCCATTTACAGTGTTCTAGCCTGGGTGTTTTTCACATGTGTTGTTTGACTGTAGCACCAACAGTGAACAACAGCAAATGTCCTGCCTTTAAATAGTTTTAAATAGGTTGCATGATTTAATTCAACAGCCTTATGCAAAGAAATCAAGATTAGATTTTTTAAAGATCAACTTCCAAGATGTTCTGTTGTTTATAGGGGGATAAAAAGGAAGTAGGGCCTCCCTTACACATCTTTCCTGCATATAAAAATCTTCAAACAAATTTAGCTTTAGTGTTCATTGCCATGGTAATAAAACTGCTGATGTAACATGATTTTTTTCTTTTTTTGTAAAAGAGTTTTAGCTAATTATATCTCCTTGGTGTCATTCTTACTCATTTTAGATTCTTAGTGTTTTTTCTTTTCCTTTTCTGTCTCTTCACAAAATGTGCTTCAGTGAATGGAAATGGAAATTTATTTCAGGAGTAAAACATTATTACAGCAAGTGTTCCAAGGGAAGACTCCATTCTATAAATGAAATGAATTTCAATTATTTAGCAGCACCTCTTGGGCCTTTTTATATGATCCCAATAATGCTGCAACAACAAAGGCTAAAAGACAGAGGAGTAGGAGGTTTACGTAATAAACAGCAGTAAAAACTTTTGGAACTAAAAGAAGACAAAGAATAAATCAAACTCTGTATAGTATATGCTGAGATTAAAAAAGAAGAAAAAACTGAAACAGAAGGAGGAGTGAAGTTGCTTCATAGTTAGAATTGTGTATCGCGCCTTTTCTGAGGATTTTTAGGGACTGAATAATGTTTGGAAGGGTAAGTGTGCTACAGGACATCTTTTAGTTTTAAAAGAAACAACTCTTAGTTTTGTGAAATCCAACAGGAGTTTAATATGCAAAAAGAAAAGATGGGTAAACATTCAATTTGTATTAAAATGAGACAGAAAAAAATGGTGTAAATATTTCTAAGGATCTTAAGAAAAAAGGAGAGTGCAAGATCATGAAATAACTTCCAAAAACCTGGCCTACTTTTGCCAAGTTTTTAGTAGGAGCAATGATGTGTAATATTTGCCTAACAGGCTACCTGAACAAGTTATCTGCATCTTCATTTAAAGCAATGTAAATGAGAGGAACATAACTACATTTACTTAATGAAATTATAATTATTTAGTTATTACACAGTAAAAGTAAAAAATTTACTGTCACTGTGTTAGGAATGGTCACTGTGAATTACAAAGCTATATTTAAAGGATAGCTGTAGTAATCAATTAAGACAGAAGAGTAGGAGGTTCTCATAACCTCAGTAAGCAGTTCTCATAACATTAGATTTCCCCGTTTTGGGGAGAAGACAGCTTTAAACACGACTGCTTTCTCTCCTTGTTCTAAAGGACGTGCCTCTTTTACTTTGAAAAAGGTAACTCAGCAGCCAACTGGGTAGGACAGAATAATGAAGTGTAAGTGAAATGTAACAGGAAATTATTGTCATTACAATTCGGCAAAGTTGAGTAATGTAGAAAAGCAAACAGAGCCACTGACCATGAACCAAAAGTAAAATATTTTTTTCTAAATCCACTGTTTTATCATGGTTCATTTGTAGGGATCTCTTACACCTTTTGTTTACAAAGGTCTGGCTGAGGAAAGACAGCTTGACTGGGAAAATGCCCCCAAGTTATAGATCAGATTACGGTTATGTTCATGTCATATATGTCAGCTAAATGGCTTAAAAAAGACCACAAGGAATCTGCTGAGACATCTGAGCAGGTATTAAACAACTACTGAATCCCGGAACTTCCTCTATCAACCATGTCCCTGCAAAGCTTACAATACAGCGCAGTTGTGCTCAGTCATTAGGTAGTCCATGTACACCCAGGGATGTAAGTAACAACCCTGGTCTGAGCTCAAGCCAATGGTTTCTGGAGTTACGGGAAGTTTGTATGTAGGAGCAGAGGACTGGAAAGTAAACCTGGGTTGCTGAGGCAACTGTGGGATGTATGTTTAGTACAGAATGCTCCACAGAACCTTTGCTTCATACATCATCAAAAATACAAGCCATAACATACTTCCTAATAATACGTAACAAGCTTATGTTCTATTAAAACAAAACAGCAGCAACAACAACAAAAAACACCAGAAGGCACAAATGCAATGTGAAAAAACAAGATAATTGTTGAGCTGAAGAACATCATCATCATTATAGGTCACACAACAGTACAGTACAGTACAGTGAGATTGATTTTAAGTGGCGCAAGCTGTCTGTTAGCTGGAAAGGGGACGTGCGGAGTAAAAGAAACAAATCTGTGAACGTTCAAAATCAAATAGAAACACCTCGCTAATGAAATCTGCTTCATCTAGCAGGGCAAATTTATGCTTAGTATTTATGATCAGTGGTGGAAATTTCAACAAAGGCAACTTTTCACCCACCTCCATCACTGTTCACATAGCCTGGTTATTAAATCAATCAATCAATTGTACAGAACATGGGTATGCAGTCCATTTGTTATTAATAGTCTTGTGTTTTGTCTTCATATTCAATATTTCATTATTCAAAAGTGTCCTCCAGCATGCCTTTTAAAAAGATTGCTGTGACCTTGATAGACGTAATTTCTTTGCTCATGGGGATGATGAAGGATTACCTGTTTAACAAAGAGGTGGTTTCTGTTGATGTTGCTGTGTTCTGTTTATATCCATATATCCTCTGATGGCACATGTGTGTTTCCTGGAAACAGATGGAAAGGGCAAAGAAAAAAATATATCATTTCCTCTCTGCAAAAAACAAACTATACTTTGAGGCTCATAGCTTTATTTTGACCCCATCCCACCAGGTGCCACACCATAAAACGTGGTTGCTTTATTATTTTACTCCTGAGAAATGATTAAAAGATGGGTGAAGATTTGAGGTCAGCCCATTAGATTTGTGCAGTGTATTTTTTAGACAATTTTTTATATAACAGGAAGAGCAAGTTCTTGTAAGAGGATAATGCACCATTATGTCCTTGCAAGTACCTAAAGCTGAATTCAGATCTCTGTGGAAACCCATGAGGATTTATGTGGTTGTTTGGACTGGGTCAGAAGTTGCGACCTGAGAAAGATTGAACACAGAGCAGAAACATAGTAAAACTATTTGTCTGTGTGTAAACTTAATTGTTGGCTTCAGTTCTTGGTAAAGTCAAGATCTTGGTAAGATTATTTCATGAGTTTAACAATTGCATCATTGCACTGGGACAGAGTGAAATAAAAGTTTTCATATAAAGATAACAATACTTGGTTTTGGCATTTCTGTTTATGATTTTCCCTTGTTGTTGATTTCTGTGCTTACTGCTTAACGCTTTCTGGAGAATTGGTTTTACATTTTTTTCTCTCAATTTGAAATCTATCAAAGTAAGTCACAAAATAACAAAGAAAAACATGAGTTAATCCTTGGGTAACAGTTAAAATAGTATTTAAAATTAATATCTATTTTAATAGTTTGTTTATATATTTTTTTGCTGCTATTATGTGCTGTTTCAAAGGATTTTTTCAGATGCAGATGTTTCCTGCTCTTCCCAGATTTCAAAGCACACGTTACTCCTTTTGACCTCACTAGAGATGTTTCGTGCTTGAGGCTGTGCTCGGCGTTTAAGATTCTGAGTTGCTGGCTGTAATTTGCTCTTTTCACCTATGGAAACAGTAATGCACATTACCAGTTATCACTGGTAACAATTACTTGTTGGAAGTTGCTTCAGGGTTGGTGTATAAAATCATGCATATTATTTTATATTTCACACATTTCCAAAAAAAAAGCATTAAAGATCAATTGTTAAAAATGTGAGCATCTTGCTTCTGCAAGGGGTCTGACAGGCAAAAGTACAACTGGTGTTTTCTACAATATTAAAAAAAAGTACTTAATTATTTCTGTTTGTACTTTGTAAAACAAGCTGTAGGCGAAATGCAGTGAGGTTAAGCTAACCTGCAGTTACCTTGCATTTGCTGTGACACAGGTTGTGGGAGATCTTTGAATATCATATGTAACTTGAGCAGGTTTGAGCTTTAAATCACAAAACTCAAGACTTGATTTTTGACAAATCCAATATATGGAGGGTTTTTTTTGACCTGTTATAAAGGTAAATGCAAAATTTATATTAGCAAATGGTTGAGGACAGCCAAATGGTTATCACCTCTTACATGTACAGCTTTGAAAACAGCACAAGCAGTCTTTTGTTTTTATTGTGGGGTTTTCAGTGTTTTTCTTTCGCTCTCAGGGCTGCCATCTGTGTCATCACTCTAGGCTTTGATGTGGTTTTTGGTACTGTGTGGTTGCCTTACTGTCCCTCACCCTCAGACTCCTGAGGTAGAAATCTGTGTCTCCCCAGAGGGCTCTCCATCGAACCAGTGTTGAAGGAATGTTTCTATGTACTTTGTTTTGGAAACTAAATTAATCTCATTAATTAAAAAAAAAAAAAAAGGGCTTCAAAAGGCTTGTAATTTGTCTATAGACATAACCCATTTATGCTTACCTACCTGAAGAGGGATGATGCCGTCATACCTGCATAAATACCTACAGTTTATGGAAAAACACAGGTGTCTCTGCTCTAGTCTGTTATCAATAAGCAAAAATTACATTAATCTCCCTTATGCTGAGTCTGGTTTGCCTCTGATGTTACTTGCTGAGGGATCTCCCTGTCCTTACCTCAACCCACGGGCTTTTTTCATCGTATTTTCTTCCCCTGTTCCTTTGAGGACAGGGAGAGAGAGAGCAGTGTGGTGGAGCTGAGATACCTACTGGTGGGAAGCCAGTCTCTGAAAACCTGCATGAGTAGATGGAGCCTTTTCAACTTATTCATGCTTGTTACACCTGCCGAGGGTGATCTAATTGCCTTTAGGGTATTTTAGAATGTGTTTTCTAAGCCGAGGTTCCAGATCAGGCCCTGCAGCTGACGTGCGCCTTTTACAACACACCATTGCTGGATAAATATTTTGGTTTTGTAAAGTTCTGTGAGGAAAGACTTGGACTGTGGTCCACCTGCTGCTTTCCAGCTGAGTATTTTAACCTTTGGGCTGCAGTCAAGCTGCTCTTCCCTGCTTTCCTACCGGGTCTGTGATTCATATGTTCTTGGCTGTAAATTGGCTTAGCTTCAAGAGAAGAGATGGAAAATGCATTAATTTGTGATACACCGTAATTAAGGTGCTTTTCCAAAGTGTGGAACATGTAGATTCATCAAAGTTATATCAGATGTAGAATCCAAATTCCTTGCTTACTGATGACGGTGATTAACAACTTGAGAGCTATGATAAAGATAGGAATGACTGCTTTCCCAGCATGTAAAGTTATTTGTAAATCCAAAAACGTGTAAGCTTTGAACCTTGATGACTTTAGCAGAGTTCAAATGCTCCTCGGAGTAAACTTAGGTCATGGCAGAAGTTTGGGCAGGCAGTATTTTCCATTTATGCAACTTGTCAAGATCGTTTTGAAAATCCATCTACACTGAATCAAACATACTTAGTGCTCATTGTAAGCAAAAAAAAATGACTTTGTTTTCATAAGAAAAACATCAGTCCTGTCAATAATAACCTGTTGCAGAAAACTGTAGAATTATTTTGGTTGGACAAGACTTTTGGAGGTTGTCTTGTCTGTCTTCCTGAAACAAGTCAAACTGCATCTGGTTGCACAAGGACTTGTCCAGCCAAATTTTGATTATCTTCAGGGCTGGAGGTTCCACAGCCTTTCTGAGCTGCCTGTTCTAGTGTTCAGCCATCTTCATGGTGAAGGAACTTCTCCCTACATTTAATATCAATTTCCCATGTCCCAGATCTGGTCCATGGTGTCTTTTCCTGTCAGTGTGCACATCTGAGTAGTCCGACTCTGTCTTCTGTGTACCGTCCCATTAGGTGGTTTTTTTAATCTCTCTGTGTACATTATTTGCTCCAGTTTCCTTATCATCTTGGTGACCTTCTGTTGGACTTATGCCAGTATGCCAACGTCATTCTTGTACGGGGGAACCCAAATGTGGATATGGTACTTTTGATAGTATTTCACAAAATAAAAGCTAGGAGAAAAAAGTAATTGTGAACAGGTTTGAGTCTCAAGTATGGCGTGTTATAGTAATACATTATTGAACATTAGGAAGTGGAATGCCTTTCAGGTTTTTTGTTTGTTTTGTTTTGTTTTTTAATTGAGAATACACATAGCATATTTGCAAAAGCGTACTTGGGCCCCTCACTACAAGAAGGACATCGAGGCCCTGGAGTATGCCCAGGGCAGGGCTACGAAGCTGGTGAAGGGCCGGGAACACAAGTCCTGTGAGGAGCGGCTGAGGGAGCTGGGGTTGTTTAGTCTGGGGAAGAGGAGGCTCAGGGGAGACCTTAGTGCTCTCTGCAACTGCCTGAAAGGGAGTTGTGTGGAGCTGGGGGTCGGCCTCTTCTCGCAGATAACCAGTGATAGCACTAGAGGGAATGGCCTCACGTTGTGCCAGGGGAGGTTTGGGTTAGAAATGAGGAGACATTTCTTCTCAGAAGGAGCAGTCAGGCATTGGGACGGGTTGCCCAGGGAGGTGGTGGAGTCACTGCCCTTGGGGGTGTTCAAGGAGAGGTTGGACCTGGTGCTTAGGGACAAGGCTTAGTGGGTGACATTGTAGTAGGGGGATGGTTGGACCAGATGATCTTGAAGTCTTTTCCAGCCCTAATGATTCTGTGATTCTATGTCTACTTTTAGATACTGTGGTTTTGAGATTAAGGACAGACTATACAAGAAGTTCAGTTGTATTTAAATTGCCACGTAGTGACAAAAGTTTAATACCTCAACCCAGCAAAATGTTTGCCTTTCTGATGAGTGCTTTGCTGAATGAGACAGTACAGCTGATTGTGTGTTTGAGGTTACTTTGATCTAGGCAAAGATCATCACCCTGAAATAATGCAGTGCTTCCTAAACCTCACAGGGCAGCAGCGTGTTTCTGTGACCAGCCTTCTGGTGTGCCATGGTTTATTACTGGTTGGAACAAATCTGGGTATAATAGTAGCATTGCCAGTGCCACGCCTGCAGGGGATTCCCAAAGTAACTGGTGAGTGAAATTTCTCAAATGGATTGAGTAGAATGGTGTTACACTGAACATTTCTTTTTTCTTTTTAATTTTTTTCTGTCAGTAGTTCAAATGACTGCCAAATTACATGTTGAAATACTTATCAGAGCTTTGTGATGAAATTGTATTTGTCATTCTTCCTTAGCTTCACCACATATCCGGATACTTGCCTAGATTTCTCTCAGTTGTTTGAGTCAGGACAACTGTTTTTATTTAGGGAATAAGAATAGGATAGGCATTAATCCTGTTGAAGTATAGTAAAAATACGAGAAGGAGAAGAGAGTGTGGTGCAAACAATCTTTCTTCCAGATTTGGGGAAAGCATTAGGTTTAGATACATAGGTACTGAAAATGTAGTATGTTTTCTGATTATTCAGTAAATTGGTTTTGTACCCTTTCTTTCCAAAACTGAAGACTTGGTATATATGAGAACATATATTTTGGTTTTTGGACAATGATCAGTATTTTTGCATTGAGAGATGCTTTTGTTAGTTTCACAATGCCCTGTTTGAAATATGTATGAATGCTGCTGTATCATTTTGCAAGTGTTTAAGCTGCTAGCAGAACCAACATTTGTTTAAGTATATTTTATTCCAATTAAAGACCCCTTTGCCATTCTACATTTTGGTTTCAGAATTCTGCCAGAGCTGCTGAGCTGTGGAGGGAAGCTGGCAGATTTTATGAGGCAAGCTATTTGTAACTTCCTTCAGGGGAGGAAAAAAAAAAAAAAAAAAAAACTTATGTAACTGTTCAAAATGAAAACGTAATCCTCTGTGTTCAGCAAGATACGCAGCAATAATCCAGTATGACAACAGATGAATATTTCTTAAAAGGTAGAGAAGCAATATTAGAAATAAAAAAAAAATAATGCGTAGTCATAAAGTCAAAAAAGCATTTCATTTTATTGTCTCATTTTCTCTTTTGATGTGGTTTATGTCATCTGCATATTCTTGCATTTATTTTGGGTCAAGACTTGTCAGATTTCGCAGGTCTAGCAGCATTACATTTTTATAGTCTTCAGATACAGTATTTGGAATTTGAACCAAAAATGTCTGACTTTTTCCAGTTGTGCTTCCAGTAGTGATAATTCATCTTAATATCATTGCACTTTCTGTAAAAGCAGATTTTTTTTTTATTATAACCTGCAAAGTATTAGGGAGTTAGGGATGGACAGAGTGATTTTTAGAGTTGTTTTTTTCCATGATAGCCTAATTCCTTTTTATATTGTAGCTGATTTTGTATAATGTGTATGTGTGTGTGTATATATATATATGTATATATAAACCGTAAAAGTCACATACGCTGATGTTGGTTGAGCTTCTGAATTTAGCACTATACAATTTATTTTTCATACATTCTAATGATTTGCACAGTGTAAATTCTCTTTGTACTACCAGCATCCCACTGTTTAAATACTTTTAAAAAATAATTGAAATTGTTCAGCCATTTCCTTATGAATCTGCCATGGTAACCAGAAAAGCATTCAGAAGGATGAGCTTTAGTTCCTGCTTTATAGCGTGGAGAGCTCTATTACAATGAGACAGATGTTCGTATGCTATTCTAGAAAGGTACAGAGTTGCAGTAGGATTAATTGAAAACCACATATTTTGTTTGTGGACTACTGGAGAAAACTCATGATGTTATATTTGTGTCAATGCCAAAAAAAAAATAATAATGAAGTTAGTAGAAAGTTTTTGTACTCACGCTGTTGTGAACGCAGCACAAGTCAATTTGAATTCATACTGTCACATTTTAGCTGATTTATTAACACAGTCCTAAAACACCTTTATGGCACAATAGGTGATTTTTTTCTTTCTACATTTTTTTCTGTAAATTGAGTACATACAAGGCAACAGACAGGCTACAGACAGACTGGAAGCATATAATAGAATTTTAAGAGTTATGCATTCCTGAGCAAATTTAATGGACTACCTACGGCAGAGTGCTATGTGTTTTATTTACTTATATATTCTTAATCCTTTAATTGTCTTTTTCTTTTGGCTCCAGGAAGAGGAATGGTCTCATATCATGCACACAATGGGCCAGTCAAGTTTCTTGTAATGGCTACGTCTATAAACATGAAAAACAAAAACAAGTTGAGGAACAGCCTGCCTCCTGGCTCAGAATCTAAAGACGACGACCAAAAGAATGTTCTGCACAATGACAGACCAGGCTCTTCCCTTAGTAACAACCCTGATACTTCAGTTTGGCTGGGAGGTTCAGTAGGATCCATTGCACAAAAAAGTGACTCGTCTTCATCTTCAGGATCCCTTACTTTGTCTCACGGATCAAGTTCCCTAGAGCATAGACCAGAGGACAGTAACATTTATGAGCTTTTGAAGGATCAAAATTTCTCACTTAAAAGTAAAAGACAGAAATCCAAGAAAATGAAAGCGATTTCAGTGTTAGTCATTTCTGGTGGCCAAGGACACAGAAGAGTGAACAAGAAGACCAAGCAGCAACGACAAGATGAATTAGTGTCTTCGGTGATGGTCTGGCAGATCCCACTATTAAATATCTGAGTGAAGAAAATCCAAAAAACTTCCTACTGTTAAACAAAGTCTGGTATCTTTTTACAGCAAATGCCAGCCTAGGACCCAAACCAGTAGACCTTACATACATGAGAGCAGTTTCAGTAGGACTGGATCACAGATACAAGGCAGAGTCTTCACATATTTAGAACATTCTGCAGTGTTAAGAGTATTGGAAAGAGTTTAGCTGTTGATTCTGTCTTTGATACTTAGAACAGAAAGGATTTGTTAGACACTTTTAAAGACTTTAGAAACCTTATTTATATTTACATTTATAAATATCATTATGTCCTATAGCACTTAGGGAAGGCAAGGAACATGTGCTCTGTCGCATGCCGTTTTCGGTTATGTAAATCAGCGGTTGTTTCCTTTTCCAAAGTGGCATATTGCATGGACTGTAGATTTTAACAAATTAGCAAATATTTTTAAACAATAAATATTCTAATGCAAGCTAATATTAATTTGGTAACTACCATAATAGTTTGTAACATCGTTCCATATGCCAGAGTTTGGTCTGAACAAAAGCAGTTATTTTAATTGACATGTGTTTATTTCAACGTAAAAAATAGATATTTTTTATTTCTAACGCTCAGTATTATTAAAAAAAAAGTTGCAGTATAAAAAGTGCATTAATTTTCTCAGTAGTTGCAATGTGTCTGTCACATAGAGAAAGTTCTAAGGGCAA
Organism: Anser brachyrhynchus; assembly: GCF_964034855.1. Classification (NCBI taxonomy): domain Eukaryota; kingdom Metazoa; phylum Chordata; class Aves; order Anseriformes; family Anatidae; genus Anser; species Anser brachyrhynchus. Next base: position 104,309,628 of record NC_137696.1, on the reverse strand, counting down.
ATAGAAAATACAGATGTAGAACAGCTGTGCATTGTAGTGCTGGTAACACATTCCCTCCTGGCAGCTTGGTATCAAAGCTAGACATGGACTGTGCCATTTTTAATTAGGTGTGCATAATGAGTATATAAATAATGAGAAACACACTAACATTGCAATACGTATAGGAAGCGCACGTAATCACTGTGGGCATTTGCCCTACGTCAGTTGATTTTTGCTACATCCTCAGGCAAACACCTATCAAATAGTGTCACTGCACAACTGCAGACAGCAGAGATATGGTCCTAACTTTTCACCCAGAGATTCAGCCAAACATGATCTCGTAAGCAGATATTGTGAAAATAGTGTGCACAGTTTCTTTGTGTTCATTCACTCAGTGAGGAAAGGTGTTGCTTTGGTGCTGCTGGAGGGCTGAAATCTAAACAGAGATCTAATTCATCATCTTTTCTTCATGAATCAATATATTTCCAAAGGGAATGTTGAATTTGGGGATTACTACTGACGTTGCTTTTTGCACTAGTCTCTGTGCATATGAAATACAAGACAAAGCCTTCAGCTCAGAAAGACATCGCAAAAAATGGTGATGAGACACGGCATTCAATCAAAATGCATTTAATGTGTGTTGAGTGAAGGAACTGGGAACATCCTTTTCCCTTGTCAATAGACTGGAAGATGCAGAGAAATCAGGACTCAAGTTTCATTAGGGTATGTTAGGAACTGTAATACTGTCCATCAGTTCAATAAAATATAAATTGTGTCCAAAGCAGAAAGTCTGCCAGATGTTTGCATTGACTAAAGTCAAGTGCAAGTTTTGACTGCTTCGGAACTCTTCTAATCCCAGTAAGGGGATGGATTTCCCTCAAATTATTTCTGCTACTTATAATACAAACTCCTTGATTACACCATGTTTTGTTTCAGTCTGCATAGTTTTAATCAACGTTAGCCGTAATTAGTGTTTCCCTGCACGTTATATTTCAAAGTAAACAGTACTAGGGACTGGATTAGTTTGTTCAATATAAGATAATTTGTTTTTTTTTTTCTTAAATAGCAGCAGCATTATAAGCGTTACTGAAATTTCTTTTGCTGTTTTTCACCAAATTTGTATCTCTCTAAATTCTCAGTCTGCTCTAAAAAGCAAACCTGTATCAAGCTGACTCCAAAGTCAGTGGGTGGGCTGACTCACCAAGCCTGATGGAGCACCACAGTACGAGACCATCGTGTCTTCCTGCCACATGACACACAGTATGCGGGACAGAGGGAATGCTGCTGCGGAGAACCTTTGCCTGCTGGCTGGCACTAAAATAGACATTTCAAAAATCAGATATGCACGCACATTTCTTTTCAGAGGTTTGGCCCACATCCTACATCCTGATGAGAATGGGCTTCTTAAGCCATAATAACATCGACTTCAATAAGTCATGAAGGAAATTTCTTATGGGTTGGATTGTAGGTTTAGGTCCCTCCTTACTGTTTTGTGCTTTTACACTGTGTCTTTCACCATCTACATCTCACTGCTTCAGCTGGGTGTTGTCAACATTGGTATGGGCTTAGCGTTGGCGTGAGTCCTTGAGCAAAACAATTTAGTGTGCCTCTAAGCCATCAGCCAGTAACATTTTCCCCAAATTTTCCTCCTCTTCCTGACCTAGTGCCTGGTCTTGCCTGAGGGATCAAGGCCGGTAGTGTTTTCTACACTCTTCCATAGCTATGGCCCTGGGAGTTGCTCTTTGCCCACTGTGTGGAAGTACTAAATCGTACAGTTTAATGTATGTATATTGAAAAACATGTTAAAAGATTCTTCTGTGTATAAAGCATATATAACCTAGTGTCCATTTGCTACACTTACAGCAAAAAAACTAAAGGTGTGATTCTACGTGCCCATCGGGTGTGGGCTTCCACATCCATGCTTTTGGGACTGGAATTACGATTATGCCCACTCTCTCGTGGTTCCTTATCACTGAGAATGGTAAGCTGAGTCCCCCACACATTCAACTGGAAATCCATGCATGGAGCTATTACAGAATTTGCTGGTAATGATGCATGAGAGTTTTAAAATGTTAAGCAATATTAATCCTATCTTCCAGCTGAAATGTTGTTTTCTTCAGTTCAGACAACAGAACAGCAGAAACAAATCCAAATTTGCTCTTCTGAAAGTCCATCAATATTTTGCCACTGACTTCAGTAAGACCAGCACCACATTTACATTACACTGTTTTGAAAACAAACGTATCTGTTTGTCTTACTGAGTGGTTTAGAGAAAGAAAAGCTGTATGTCTTTTGCTAGAGACACACATTGTCTTGAACTGGATTTTCAGTAATGAACTGAGCACAACGTGCAATGCTTATTTTCTGATACACAGCGTACGTAGCAAGGTATTACCTTACTGTGAAAGCAGAGAGGAACCAAAGTTTATTTTACAGCAGGCAAATAACCTTTATAGCCGTTTCAGACTGCTGCTGGGTAGGTTGGATCTTGCTTTCTGATACTGCTTTTCTAGATTAATAGAAGTTATGGAAAATATTAGGGAAAAAGGGGAGCAAGTGTAACCACTATGATATACTCTGTATATGTTTTCTAACACATAGTAGGGTCTTTTATAACATGAGCCATAAAACTTATGTATTTATGTTCAAAGCATAAACTGAAAAAATGTTTAATAAAAATGTGATAAAAATTAACTTCACAAGTACATTTCTCGGGTCGTCATTTTAACAAGAAGGCTAGAATCCATGGCATGCATTAATGAGTAATATATATATATATAATAATGAAGTTATGAAAGGGAAAATAGGATATGTAATGAGGAAAACAGATATATTTTTGAATTTTTATAATTTCTAGGTTTTAAGCACCATCAAGTGCAATTTCTGCAAGTGATGCACACTCTCATAATAAGTTTGACCCCTGTATGAATAGACACAAATAGTACCCAAGCAGCAAAATTTCTTCTAGCTGCCTACAGGGAATATGAATCAGCATTTGGGCAGTGCATATGGTATAGAAAAATGAGATGCGTTAATGCTCCAAATGAGTATGGCAGAGCAAAAGCATTAAAAGAAATTAATTTTCACTTGGTAACTGGCAGTTCATTCTAATTAATCTGCCCTAAAGGATGCATACAGAATCCCCTGATTGTGTTTAAATTCAGAGGCTTGTATTCATCAGGCTCAGCAATAGCCTTTTTGTGTGTACCTGCACTGTTATAACTAAACAAGAAGAGAGTTATTGAAGTAAAATGAATAGCTATTAAAGCCTGCCTTTTTGTTCTTGTTCTTAATACCAGATCTATTTTATTTATTGTTCTGGAAAACACCAGCTTTTCATTCCCTCTTCTGAAGATCATAGGTATTTTCTTGAGTTTCCTTGCCATTGCTATTGCTGCAGTAGCAAAGATACGAAATGAAATCAAATTCCATGGGTGCAGGATATTGTAAATTCACACACTTCAGGCTGGATTCTGTCCCAGCTGGCATTTACAACTCATTTATGGGTGGGATGAGGGTGTTTAAAAGTGCACGCTACCCCTTTGAGACACATACGAGAATACGGGGAAAGATCTGAAGTGTGGTGCAGTGCTTAAACTTAATTTCTCCTCTCTCTCACGTCCAATTTGATTTTTGAAGCACATAAAGATGAATTACTTTTCATGAAATGCATTTGGGGGTGAGAAAAATCTGCAGTTTGAAAGGTGCAGTCAAGGGAGGGCTCTGTAAGAGTTGATCTGTACTTCAATGAGTGATACCGTGGGACTGATTCAGTATTTCTGATTGCTTTGTATATCTTCACAGCAATAATACTTCATGTAATAGTAGTGCTGTTAAGAAGGTAAATTGATATCTGTAGCTTGGAATAAGCTGAGTTGAGAAGTGGCTGACTTGAAGCCTCATGATGAGTCTGTACAAGAAAACAGATTAAAGACATTACTGCTGCCTAAACCCATGATTAGCCCTTTAAGCTGTGCCTCCTGCTTGCAGGCATCCCGTGTGTACGGCTCTTGAGCTGTCTGTGCTAGTGAACTGGGCAGGACCGGGGCCACAGCCTGAGCGCCGCTGGCCTCTGGTCGTGTCCTGGTCATGGCAGGCTCTTGGGGGTTAATGCTTCTCCCATCAGGCAGCACTGACACAGCTACTTGGGTGGCTTGGGGCCGATTAGCTGCGTCAATCTCTTTGGTCTCTTGGTACTGATGAAGCTTAACGCATATCCATGTAGCCTGCTTCACATGGGATGGAGCCTAGCAGCCTGAATGTTGAGACCCTAAGTCTAGTACACATGGGGAATAGAAATAGGTGCACTTAGAGGTTGGTTCTTCCCACCGCTCTTAAACGTTTATTTTATGCCTTTATGATGGGAGCGTAGATATCAGCGTGGACTTCACACCAGCCATGCAGATAGCAGTGGTTGGTACATGGAGACTCAAGTGGTGTATCATACGCTGAGTGCATGGTGCCAGAGCTCAGAATTCAGCTTACTTCATTGCCGTTCAGACTGAGGATCTTTATGTGGAATCTATATTCTATTTTTCTTGCAAATGCAGCATGTGCTCTGCTAGATCTCTGTGCTATTTGATTTGGGAAATCTGGCTCAAGATCTTCAGAATTAGCTGATTTGCTGCTTCCCCACACTTGTACTTACTTGATTGTAACCTTTTGCTGAGAGGCATGCCCAGTTATCAAACTGCCAGAAACACTCATCGCCTTTAAGGCAAAAAAAAATAAAAAAAAAATAGAAAGAAAATAGCAACACTGAAACAGTTCTGAAAGGATCTGAAATTCTCCCAGGCAAAGGAAGATTTACTGTGCAAGCCCATTTAAATGCAACAATGTGGACATATGACCAAAGCACTTCAAGTGCTTTGGCCAAGCTCCATAAACTGCTCCATAAGAGGCGGTTAGTCATTCACAGCACGACCTTCCAAGGTGTTCAAAGGGATTTTTTTCCTCCAGCAAAACAGGCCTTGACAGCAGAACTGCACATTCTGCTGTTGTGCGTATTGTTACACACCGGGGATAATCACAGTGATCATTAAAGTGTGTCCCAACCTGGAGGATGAGCCAGAACACCTAGGAGGAAGATGGCAGGCCTTGGAGGAGATGAAATCTTTGTAAGCATTCACTGGAAACCCTATTTAAGGGGTATTTTGACATCAAAAGATTCAGGTGAGCCGCTAGCAGAGTTTTTACAAGTGCTGAAGTACCAAATTGCAACTGAAATCTGTGTATTTGCATGACTGACTACTGACTACAAGAAAGGTTTTAAATTCAAGGAATCAGACACAGCTTGGCTACACAAGGTCCAGGCTTCTCATTTTTGCTCTCCATTTGTCCTGATTGGAGAGAAATGCAACAGGTTTCATCTTGGGCATCAGGGTCACTTCAAACATTGGCACAAAAAAAATGTACTCACACTTCCCAAAGAAAATTGTGCAGGTCTTCTTCTGTGGACTTTTCTGTTTCCTTCTGCCGGCATCTCAAGCTGCAGAACGTGCCTGTCCAGCTGCTCTGAATGCTTTTTGAAGGTGCTCTTTTGAAAGGGATTTTTTTCGTGGAGAGTTGGATAGCACAGACCACGTACTTCAGTGAGAAGGATCCTAGTTCAGCCAAGATCTGTAAGTGCAACAACCTTTCTACAATGCTGCTACAAGCAGCCCGTGCTGCTCTTAATCCAGATCAGATGCAAGTGACACCATCAGTTAACATCAGCTATTTCTGTGCTGCTGGAGACGAGAGCACCTCAACTGTCCCTCGCACGTGTCCTGAGGCTGCATCAGGTGGAGTCCTCGTGCCGGCCCCTTCCCTGCATGAACCCAGCTGTCCAGGCAAGCAGCCGGTTACAGCCTCCACCTCTACCTGAAGATGTCTCACGGGAGTATCAGGATTTGGGGAGAGACCTGCTGATCGCGAGGTGTTTTGCTCACACGCCGTAGCGCCAGCCATGGAGGTACGTTGGAGAGAGAGAGAGGTGCCGTGACAGTCCTTGGTTGTGGCTGGGAAGAAACGCTGCCTGGATAATCTCCTCCTACTGTAAAGAGCAAGGGTAGGCTTTAATTCTCTTTTTCAAATCCTTTGGTTTTTATTATCTTTTTAGTGAACTGGGAGATTATGTGCTTGTTTTCCCAACTGCTCATCTAAGTAAGTGCTGCATGTTCCCCATCTTTTAACCCTATCAAATGCTTTCAGTCTAATTAAAAGCTGTTCTACCTGTTCAGAGCATTGTTCCAGGTGACAAAACTCTCAGTAAGCCAGTCTCTTTTGTTCTGCCTTTTTATTTTTTTTCTTATATTAAAAACAATATTGATCTGTCTCTGGTCTTTGCTCTTTAAAAACAAAACCTAAAGAAATCTTTATGATCTATTTTTCCTTATGGCTAATACCACTCTGTCTCCCACAAGCTGATTACCCTTCCAGTAAGGGTAACTTGCCCTTTTTCTGCTCCTTTTTCTTTACATTCTCCTATTTGGGTGTATTACATGCATATAATACACAAAGGTAGATCAGCTTGAGTCATCAAACCTACTGTTCTCTGAATACAATATAGCTTGTGTAACATGCCTGCAGCATGTATACTTTTCATATTCCAGATATACAAGATTTATTTTAGTCATCTTTGGCTGCTCAGCAGAAATATAACGAACTGTTGCCCTGTGCCAGCAGTAACAACCAAACCAATGCTTGAGGCCTCCGTGTTATAGTACCAAGAAGCATTTCACATGGGAGTCTTCAGCTGTCAAACACAGGATGAGCAAAAGGAGTCATGTTTTCTTTTCTGTTTGTTTGGTTTGCTTACGTTTTGGCTTCTGGCAATGAACTGGATCTCTGGATACTGCAGGGACTGCTGATCCCAGCTACTGCCACTACCTGTCGGACACTTGCTCCAGCATGTGCAGGTGCAATGCTGCTGGAGTTTACCCAAGCCAGTTCCAGAATTCTGGTGTTGCTACATTTATTTGTCCAAGAGGCTCTTGGAAAAAGCTAGCCTGCGTGGGCTACACTCTGAGCCCTTTATCTAGGAAGGTTTAAAGCCTCTTGGTCTGTAGGATATGCACTGAGTATTTCATCCGGGTGAAAAAACGATTTTGTTAAATGATTCCTAACCTCCTTAAATGAGAACGTCAGGAGCTTCATTGGCTAGAAATCAAAGCCCCTGAAAATGAGATGATCAATTTTGTATGTGAACTGCTTGCTAATTTTACCAAAGAAGAGTGCTTCTGCCCATCTACCAGGGTAGCCCAGTGCTGCACAACGGAGTTGGGAATCACAGCAGTGCAGCTGCTATTGCAGCCAGTGGGAGAATGAGAAATGTGCTACCTCCTCAGGAAGACCAGAGCCCTGAATGGCTCTGGGAACACGTACATCTGTCCACATCTGGATGCTACCAGGTGTCCCTATTGTATTAAACAGAGAGAAGGGTGCATATTTTGTCTCCAACTTTATGTGCATAAGATGAAGAAACCTTCCTATTCCTATTTCTCCACCTGGATTTTCCTATTTTTATTCATTTAACCAGACAAGCAGCTGTAGCAAACGGTTCCCTTTTTTGTTACTGAGCACTGTTGCTGGTATATGAGAGACAGAGAGGAGGGGCTGTATGTCCAGAAGACTTAACTGGGCAGCAACTAGCTAAGGTTTCTGGGGCAGAGCATAGCTAACACCCAGCTCTTCCCTTTCTGCCTTCACTCACCTCACTGTCTTCACCACTCTCCAGGTGTTGCTCCAGGCTAATCGGCCCTTTCACAACATAGGTTTCTCCTCAAGTCCTGCTGGCCAGTAGCAGCAGTAACAAGCAGTCGGCACCCCTGAATATTTGCTGTGTTGGCTGGGCTACAAAAATGCATGACAGGCACCAAATGAGATACCAGAAGAGGTGTGTGATACCTGGTTGCCTTTAGGACAGAGCCTTCTCTACCCTGGGACAATGATTCACCTTGTAATCCAGGTGTTTAAAATTAATCATCTACTACTACACCAGTATGACTTTACAGCTAATGGAGAGAAGCAGGCAACACCAAAGGATGATTCACCTCATCCTAAGATACAATGTCTAAGCTAGGTGAGAAATATCGCCTCGCAGACATGTTTATTGCTGTACGTTAATTATAAATGGAGCCTCAGTGAATTCAAGTTGCAAGGAAATGAGAGAACCAGAACCAGAGGGTGGACATTAGACTGATGTTCAGAAAGTTTGGGAATTGCAAACAAGGGCAAGTATGACCCACCAATACACGTAAATACACTGCTTCCTAGCCACTGATTCTCAATTGTCTCTCGAAACCATAGCTCAGACACCTCTGTGTAAACCCAGCCTGGAGTGTGATGTGACAGTAAAACCTGAAGAGGAGCTAAGCAAATTCAGCAGTGCTTAAAATCACCACATAGACAGAAAGCGTGAGTCAGAATGATCTCGGATATGATACTGTTGGCAGTCACGTAGCTCTCATTAATGTAAACAGAAGTCAGGCATCTCAGGGAGAGATAATAGTCCACATAGGAGCAGAACAACAGGGATTCTGAAAGTAATTTCCCAGACCTGTATTAGTTGTCTAGTTTCAGTGTCATCTTGAAATATACAGTATGTAAAGTAACACAAAGTAGCAGGAAGATTAGTTCCTGATGCAGGAGAGATGAGTTATTTCTGGCAGGCTTTAGTGGATCTCCTTGTATCACATGGAAATTTCTTCCAGCTAGCCAGGAAGAGGACCGTGTACAGAAACCAACGCTCCAGTAACGTAATTGATCCAAATGAGGGAATAGCAGGAAATTCACAATTTTGCTGAAGACACGTGTTGCAGTCACCAACTATTCTAAGACCCCTACAACACTGCATTATTGTGGCCCCAGAAAGCATGCTGGCCTCTCTCAGCAGAGATGAGACATGACCTCAGCTTGAAAACTAGCATTCCAGTTAAGCACTCCACTTAAGTAAGCGTGTAACATGAGTGGAGCCAATGACTTCAAGTGGTTACACTTATCCAGCTTTGCAGGCAAGTGCTGTAGTGTATTAGGGACTAATTCAACACATAATGCGGTAAGACTTTTTGCAAACCAGAAGGCTGCAGAAGTCGGGCAATAGGACGAAATGGCTGAGAAGACACCCAGCCGTGCTTAACCACCGTCACTGCGAAGCTGGAAGTTGATACAGCCGCAATGGTCACACTGCCACCAGAAGAAGAAATGAGTCAGGTTCACTGTGAGTGAGGAGAAGGGAGAGGCTTTGCCCATCTGCTTGGAGTGTCCCCGAGGGCCAGGAGATGGGCTGCTGCTGAAGAACCAGCCTGACGGGACACCGGAGTGAGTGGAAAGAGGGGGAAAAAGAGAAAAGCTATAGAGGAATGATGCTCTAAGAAAGTGTTGCAGGAAAACTATGCATTGTGATGGCCATATGAAATATTTGTGCACCTCTCATGGTTTGTAAAGGTTTGGAAAACATGGTATCGGTGTTTGGGAGGTCTAGGTGGAAGCCTGGCTGAAGCTTGCAGCGGGATACGAGGGATGGAGGGCTGCCTTCACCAGGAGCAGACCCATAGAGGTTGGACGTGGTGCTTAGGGACATGGTTTAGTGGGTGACATTGGTAGTAAGGGGATGGTTGGACCAGATGATCTGGGAGGTCTTTGCCAACCTGAATGATTCTATGATTCTACGTAACACAGCCAAGATTCTATGTAATACAGCCAAGGAGGTACCTGCTGTGAGGACACCTCTCCATGGAGGGACCGAGGGAGCCCCCCGGTTACCTCAGACCGCGCTGAGGCGAGGCCCCGGCGCCTCCCAGGGGGGAGCCTCCCCTCAGCGCTCCGGCTTCGGGCCGCCCGCCTCAGCAACAGGTCTGTGCCGGGGGCGGAGAAGGGGGCTGTGTGTGTGTGTGGGGGGGGGGACCCCGCTTCTCCCCGCGGCGTGCCAGGCCACCAAGCGGCGTGCCAGGCGAACAAAGGGGCCGAGCGCGGAGCGGGCTCCCGCCTTCAGCCATTTGCAGCGCCCCGCCGCTCCCCACCCCCTTCCTCCCCCTTCCCCGCCGGCGCAGGCTCCGGCTCGCCACGGAGCCGCCGCCGCCACCACCACCGCCAGCACCGCCACCACTACGGCGGGCCCGAGGTGGGGCCGGGCCGGCTGCGGGCTGTGGGCTGCGGGGCGGGGCGGGAGGCGGGCGGGCAGCCCTGCGGGAGCCCTGCCGGGAGCGCCGCGCCGCTCGCCGCCCGTCTCCGCGCTGCCGCAAGGTAAGCCCGGGGCCGCCGGGGAGACGGGAGGAGGACGAGGAGGAGAAGGAGGAGGAGGAGGGCTCGGAGCCCCGGAGAGGAGCTGGGGAAGGGGCCGGGGAGCAGACCCCCGGGGGTGCTGAGGCGGCGGAGGGCAGAGCCGCGGCTGCGGCACGGCGGCATCCTGGCGCCCCGTCGGGTCCCATCGGCAGCGGCCCCCCTGCCGCCGGGGCTGCGAGCGTGCCCCCGGGCACCTCCCGACCCTCCTGCCTCTCACAGCCCGGCCGAATCGCACCTACGCCTTTGCTTTTTATGCGTATGATCTTTTCTTCCTCCTAACTCCCGCCGACCCATTGCAAATGCGAATGAGCAGCGCTCCCTGCACTGCTGCGTAGGGCTGTGTAGCAGCACCACCACAGTTGCTCCCCAATATATATATATATATATGTTTATGGCACGTTACCAAGAGCACACGGATGGGGTGAGCCCCAGGTGTGCACGCACCGCAGGGCTTGGCAGCGTGGAAGGTGGCGATGCCCCAGGAAAAGTCCTGCAGCTTTTGTTCCCCTGAAATCAGGAGGTTTTTACGCCTGGCCCTTCAAAAAGAGGCCACCCCCCAAACCCAAACTTACACATAGCACAGCACATGACGGTATTAAATCCTACAGCTAATTTTTTTTTTCACTCATCGAGGAGAAAAGCCCTCTAGAAATAATATTCTGTAAAGCTTTTTTTTTTCCACAGCAATTAAAGCGAACAATAGAAACTAGAACAAAAAGCTGGGAAATGTAGGACAATAAAAATTAGAAAAGCAATAAACTAGAACAATCCTTTTACATGATCTGAGAAGCTAAAGAGCTCCTCCATCTTTCACAGATTTAACCGTCTGTCTCCCAAGAAGGAATTAGATGAAATGTTTATAGAAAATAATAATTAATCTGTCACTAGTATAGGCAAAACAATATTTTTCTAAAAAATATTGCTCCGGCTCGTCACCTTTGCTGCCTGTTCTGTGTGCTCCTCTTCCCGGGGCCCATCACCCACCATCCATTCCCTCTTTAATTAGGACATCTGATGCACGCCAGTGGGATCCGCCAGCCATCCCATACTAATGGTGTTGTCTGATCAGGGTCTGTCAAGGTGCCAAGGTCCAGTCCCCGGTCTGCCCCAGCTCCCCTCGCTCCGCAGGGTCTCACTCCTGCCAGAAGTGGCACTTTTAGGGGTCAACTTTTCAATTTGGAAAGTCTGAAATCTTTAATAGCTTCCTTTCTTCTACAAACTCTTTCCTCGCATCGCTTTTCCGTGTAACAAATAGTCCAAATAGGTAGGCAAAACGATGGCTGGAAAGTTCAATAAATATTTGATCACCGTTGTTTGGCAGGCACATTCAATGAAAGCCATTAAGTGGCTTTACTGTAGTAAAGCGGGATTATAGTATTTAGGGCTGGCCTAGGTTACTTGAGAGACAGGGATGTGGTTAGATGACTGGATCCAGATCCTACTTACTGGGGGTTTCAGCATCCTGTAGTATCCTGTTGCAAGAGGATATTAGGGGCAGCTGGCTGCTAAAGATGGGTATAATAAAACATGAAAGGAAATTGTGCCATTCCTTTTAGAGGAGAATTAAACTTTTGTGGGGGGTTGTCTTGGTTTTGATCTTGTAAGATCCTGTATGGATTTTGCAGGGATTTTGCTGTTGATGCTTGCTGAGATTCTGCAGCATTGCAGTTAGAAGGCCGTTTCTTTCCCATCAGCAGAAGCTGAGAAGTCATTTTCTACCACTTTAGGTCCTTGGAAATACCTATTTTTAAAAAAAGAGCACATTTTCATTGCGTTTGATCTCAGTGTTCTGGGGACAGTAGTTAAGTCTGCTGTTTTACTTTTTAATGGATCGTCGTCATCTATTCTTTCTGTTTTGTTTTTGGTCTTGGTGTCGTTTTGTCAGAGAACAGGCGTGATTTACTTTTATTGACAAAGAATTACTTTACAGCAGTTCAGGATTTGGCAACCAGTTTAACCTGATCCATGACTGAGCATTCATTGAGCAAGAAGAGACCTTGCTCCTTCCCTAGCCTGGACCATGTATTTCTGCCCTCTGCCTTGTGCCAGCGCCAGTAAGCACGTGATGATACAGTAAATGGGTAGAGATTTTGCCTTTCTCCTGCAATTACTTAAGCAAACAGTTTACATGTACATGTATTATGAGTGGGGCTAGTCCTGTGACTAGCATTTAAATCTGCATTTAAATCCCTGCAGGACTGGGACCATAAATGCTGCTGTGCTGTTTTTTTTTCTTACTAAGCAGTGTTGGCAATCCTGTAGCCTATTCTCTGTCCTCCTTGGATGCTAACTGGCAGTTTTGGCTTTGAAGGAATAACAAGATTGGGTCAGTATGGTATATGTTAATACAACTGTGTGGTAATATAAAAAGTGTTGGCTGGATGCTTTGTTCTACGAAGCACATTTGGTACTTTCCAGTTTCTTATACCTCATCAGTGAGGACAGCAGGAATTCACAATCAGTTTAGTCAGTTTATTTTATGCAAAACAAGCTGAAAAAACTCCAGTAGTTCTACGGATTTTGCAGCGTGCATCAGAAGGAGAAGAAAGATGTGTCACGTAAATGCTTTTCAGGTGCAGTGTTTCACGAGCTGCCATTGCTGTGCCTCTGGCTAAAACAGCCCAGTTGACAGCCTTGCTTAATTCACTTGGAAACGGGCCAGAAACCGCAACCTTTCCATACAACTCCACAGAAGTTGGACAAGCAGCTTCCATGCTGTTATGTTGTCTGTCACAACACGATTTGCATTAATTAATAGCATTGAAATTCTTTTGCACGTACACCTTCACAGATTAGCAAAAGCTGTTTGTTGTTTCTCTGGATGCTGATTCCCCCAGGAGTATTTAAGGAGCAGAGTAAGCTTTCCCGGTGGATTCCTAACTGCTGGAAGGCTCCCGGACCCTTCAGACTATCATTTCAGGCTATCAGTGTGTTAGAGATCTGCAATGTTTTTTGTTTTTTATTTTTATTTTTTTCCCTTGGAAATGGTTCTGCTTTTCTCTCTCCCTCTCTCATAAGTAGGCTGGAGGAACAGAGCCTGAGCACTGGAGATAAGCTATGATTTCTGCGACCCGTTTTTTAAAAGTGTTAGATGGTAAGAACCTAAACCCGGCCCTTTGCTGTGGGAATGGCGTGCTAACAATAAATGTTCCGATTCAGTCAATCAAAGACAAATCTCGTCATGGGAGAGCTTTCCTCTTATCCTGTAGTTTTCTTTCATCTCCTTCGCTGCAGCTCCCTCAGTGGCCTCAGTTCAAAAAAAAGCTACTGTACACATCAGTACGTACAGTGTAGGAAATCCTGATGCTTGTGAAGTTAATGTGTCTGTAGCAGGGATGGGATTTAAAGTGAAGTGAGACCCTGCCCTTACCAAAACGCACCGTGAAACGTAGATAACGTGGGCAGTACTGAGACAACATGTTTCTTGTTTAATAACAACTGATAATAGAGTGCTGAAGGCTTTTGGTTTCCACAGCAAATGCCGAAGTGGTAAAGTAAATGTCACTCGAGTGTATTGTTTTGTCAGCTTTGGAGTCAGTTGCTTCCATGTGTCGCAAGATGTTTTACCCTGTGGTACAGAAAGAGGAAGGCAAAGACTGGTCGTGTACGTTCAGATGGTGACATTCACTGGTGCTCCTTCTCCTTGCTCAGGATGAGGTAGGATGTTCCTCTGCTCTCCTACTTCTCTGGCAGAGAACCAGAAGGCCTTTATGATGGGCAGCAGAGGTGCAAATATCTATTAGACTGTTGATGTGTCAGCCCAAAGCCAAGACAGCATCGTTGCAGCCTTACAGGGAGGGAAATAAGTACTTTTATTACACCCCCAATATTAGGCAACTTTTCAGAGTACAGTGGCTGAATCCTTAATATCTACTTTGAGAAGATGTCATTGATATGTATCTAAAATCTCTGCCTAGACAGAAAAACAGCAAAACTTTAGACATAGGAGCCAGTGATCAAAATCTCAAAATGGTCAAGAACTGTAAATCAGGACCCCTGAATCTGTGCTTTTTCTCACACCTCCCAAATCCTAGCCATAAAACCAAATACCTCTCCTCACATCCTGACCCGATGGTCTTGGTTCTTACTGCATGTCCTGGCTGTCTTCAGCTCTGCCCAGATTGCTGCTTAACAAATGCAAGAGTAGCACCATGGCTGCTGCGTCTGATGCAGGCTTAACCGTGTCCATCAACGAGCCTTCATCCTGTAGTGCACGGAAGAGACACGTTTGTAACACAGGTTACTCAGTCACGCTACAGCCTTTGCTTTTCTTCTATGTAAGGAACTCAAAAAGCAGACGGGACAATCCTGAGATAGCTGTGATCATCATCGTCCTTCGTGCTGCTGCCGCCGGTCTGCATGTCTCTTCAGAGAGAGCATGGATCATTTGGGAAAAACAGTGCTGGCAAGTCAGCAGGTATAAAAGTACAGAAGATGAAAAAGCACAGTCTAAAATAAAGCATGGCATATGTATTTCTTATCCACAGTGATCCATTTGACACCTGATTTTCCAGCAAGGTCATTAGCTGAAACAGAGAAGCTGTATAGCTGTGAGACGGATGATTTGAACAGAAGAATGCTTTGACCTAATTCAACCAGAAGTTATTGGCTGGGTACAGGAGTAAAATTCTTTCGCCTGTACTTGCAGGAATAAAATTAGATAACCAGGCAGTCGTTTCAGACCTTTAAATTCAGGCGTCTTAAATGTTAGTGATTTTCTGTGCTAAATGAAGAAAATATATTTATCATGAGAAATACTGAGTCGTTTGCACTAAATTTTAAATGTCAAAGTTGAGTATAGTCAGAGAAACCAGTGCAGCTAGAAGGCTTTTGCCTCAACACCCAGACTCTGCTTATGGAGTTCACATTAAAAAGAATGTTATGCATCAAATGCAGAAACGTGTCAGGCTGTGGAAATGGAAGTATTTTAGTAGGAACCTATTTTATTTCTGTGTCAGACTGGCCTGCAACTGTTCCCTTCTTGTAATGTTAGCAGCATGCATCTCATTCACTTTTTGTTCTTCCCTTGTTCAGCTCTGATGACGATGTGGGGTCGCCTCATACTTTGCTCAGCCCTCAGTTACATCACTGCTGCTAAAAACATCCCCATTGCCTGGTGGAGTCGGTGCTGACAGCTCGCAGGTATTTCTGACAGGAGAGTCGTGCCGCAGAAGTACCTCTGACTCTAGCACGTGCTTCTGCTTCCAGATCAGCAAAGCCTGAAGCCTAGCAGGAGCTGGGAAGGACTGTACCCCAGGCAGCTTAACTGAGCCCTGCCCTGCAGGATGCAATGGGAAGAAATAGGTAAATTTCCCTTTCATCAGGGAACAGAACCCCACATTCTTTTTTCTCTCCCTCGGTAACATTTTGATTGTTTCTTTGGAAAGTACTGCAGCTTTAGACTGAAGAAGAGTTACCCTCCTTTCACAGTCCATAGCCTGATGGTTTGGGCAGCCCCCCCAGTTGACATCTGGGGGGTTTAAGCTTGTTAGAGAAAGGAACGAGCAGCAGCAAGATTCCTCTGGGGCTTGGTTGGTGCTCTGTTCACTGTAGAGAAAGGGGAGGTAGCAGCAAGTGTCAGTATTGGTATATTTTAAAACACTTTAGGTTTATTTTGGAGACGATTCTGGGCTAAGACACCTAAAGCAAGAATTAACACCTCCTGGTCATCCGTGTCAAGCATTTCATCGCCATAATCTTTGTTATTTCTCCGCTGGCTAGCCCTCGGTAGCTCTCGTATGCTGGTTTTTGAGGATCCCAATCAACTGGCATGCAGCTGTGCCTACACACGGCGTGCAAACGTGTCCGTGTGCCCCAGATTCCAGCACAGGAGCTGGCTGCAGACAGATCAGCGTGCAGCGCAGCTCAGACACACTAAATCCATTTGCCTCTGCCTCTGCGGGAGAACTGGGAGGTGCATCCCACCCACAGATCGGTGCTGTGTGGAAATATGGCCCCAGGCCTGCACCATCTCCCTCTACCTTGGCCTGGTTTCCGCGAAACAATAAATGAAAAATGTCAGACTCCCATGAGTCACCTAAAAATTCACGGTTATAGGTCCAACAGCATATTCTACCAGCAGCACTGGAATGGCAGACGGGAGTCTCTGCAGGCTTTTTCTTTGCTTCCTTTCAGATTAGGGAGTCTGGGCTCTGTGCTGTCGTGCTGGGCTCTCTTCGCTATCTGATCTGGCTGTCCTAGGTATATCTGCTGCATTGCCTCCTGCCATCTGTAACTGCCCTCAAAGTCACCCTTTGCTGAGACAAAGACGTCTCTCCATCTTTGAATCTGGTCCAAAGTCTGTGTAGAGATAATGTCTAGAGAAATCTGAAACTATTTGGTAAATCTAACTAGATGTCCTGTAATTTTTGGCTGTGGCTAGAGTGATTGTAATTCACTTCAACTGGAAAAAGTATCTGGGTAAAAATAGCAAAGAAACAATGTATGTTCTCCAAAAATGAGAAGGATGCCTTTCACTGCGTATCTGAAGGATGTCTGCTTTTCAAAGCATCACTTAGATAATTTGCCAAGAAATCAATGAGCCTGTTCAGTCTGGAAAAAGAAGTAGTTTTATTATTCCCTTCTTTAGAAGTTTTCCTTTTACTTTCTTTTCCTAGGCATAAGTCTCAGACAAATGGGATTTTGTTGGCTTTCCTTTGAAGTATATTGTTACTTCTCAAGTTCTTTCTTCCTCAAGCACAACGGTGACAGACTTTGACAGATTTCTGGTGCTTTCAGCTCTTTAATCTGTACGTCCGTTCTGTAATGAAATTAAAAATGAAATCCAGTTTTATCTTAAGCAAGGAATTTCATTTTGCCCATATATATGGACCCATTTTCTGTATTAAAGTGCAACACATAGCAGGTGTGTTGCAAAAATGTGGTAGGCTCTTTGAGATCAAATGTTCTTCTGTAATGCACACCAAAACCTGAATCTTCTTTTATTTTACAAAATCTATTTGTAGAAATCTTCAGTCTTTACCTGACTTGGCTTTTTGATGGATATTCTCCCCCTCCTTTATTATATCATCATTACCAAAGTGACTTTGAACGTTTGCAATTATTTGTTCACAACACTGTTTAATGGTGAAAAGCATTTCTGCCATCAACGCTAGGGCAGTTAACCACAGCAACACCCCAGCTGGGCCTTCAGTCATCACAAGCTGATGCCTTGCTTGATGCCAGCACTCCTGGTGTGCGGCAATGTCCAGAATTTAAGTTGGAAAGGATCGCGAGATCAACTAGTCTGTTCCTGTCGAATTTCATCCCCCTCAAAGAGCCTTCCAGCAAGGCTTGTGACTGGGGATCACCTAGAGGTAAAGAAGCTAGCTCTTCCCTTCCTCATTTATGTCAGAGATGAATCACATCAGAATAAGGGTCAGATCAGATGTCCAGCATCCTGCCTCCCTCATGGACCACAGTCCAGTATTAAAAGAAGAGTGCAGCAAGGTAAAAATGTGTTTTTCCTCCTGGGATACTAATTTATCTTTGAATATTAGTACTGACCATTTTCCAGTTCAGTATCCTCCTAAACTGGATAGACACAGTTTTAGTGTTTAGCATGTGTTCAGTCACCTTCAGCAGATTTCCCTTCCATGAGCTTGTTCTTCCCTCTCCCCATTGACACATGTGAACTTTCAGTATTCACAATACGCTGTGGTAGTCTCTTGTTGTGTTTTTTTTATTTATTTTTCTCAGTGGTGGAAGTATTTTGCTTCGTGTAAGCTTCCACCCACTGGCTTGTTTAGGCCTTTCTCCACGAGCCGCAGAAGGCCATCAGTATGCAGCCCGTTCATGTGTCTACACTTGTTCACAGTCATCAAGTCACAAAATAAACATACCAAGCCCTGGAGAAGTGTCTGCATGGCGTTTCTCAGGCTTGCGCTACCAGTTCTCCAAGCTGCTAGCACAAGCCACCTTCTCCAAAGGCTTGGAAGCGTGGCTGCCAGCTGGTGCCGAAGCTCGGTTCACCTTTTTGCTTGGGGGTTGGCTCAAGTCTGGCGTATGCTGCGGGGAGCCAGAGCAAGCCCCTGTCTGGCTGCAGAGTCTCAGTCTCTCCCTGAAGTGTTTTTTGATAGCTCTTAAGTCGTTTGGTACTCTTTATCCTCACAGATTTTTCATTGCCGCTTCCAAAACGTAGAGCATGCGTGTCCATCCATCCATGCGTGCATACACGTGCCATGCATGCTCACACACCCCATAAACCTACCGATGCTGTAGATGAAGAGGTATCCTTTACCCTACTGCTGCTCCTTACTTCCCAGTTCAAGGGCTGCCTTCATCCTTTTAGCTGTAGCGCTACGCTGGATGTTACGTACAGCTCAACCCAGTCATGGCCACATGCTCTCACCTCGTGTCTGAAGAGTAATTCCAAGGCCATAGCTAGATCGAGCAGCAATTCTCCATAAAAAAAAAGGTTTGTTGCAGTCAGCGTGGTGTTGCCATACCGTTAGCTCCTGATCTGTAGGGCACTAGTGCCAGACACCAGCCCTGGAGTTTTCCCCACGGGTATTGCAGTCATTCAAAGCCTCGTTTCTAACCCTTCTGTTTTTGTTAGGCTTTCTTCTAAGAGATGTTAGAGGTGGCTTGCACTTAACCTTTGTTAACTGTTGCTTTTGTGGGAGTGTTGTTTCCTTCTCGGTGTGAGAACTCCCGAGAGACACTGCTCCTTCCTAACTACTTCTGAAGAGTCAGACCTGGAAGGAACTCAAAAAGATATTTTCCTTTCTAGAGAATGTTATTCTCTACAGATGTCACTGATAGGAAGCCTTTTCTCTGGTTGTGATGACACTTCAAAACTTCTGTTTATTTTTAGTTTTGATTTGCTAGTTGGAATATCTATTCCATCAAGATTTTGATAACGTTTTTATTATGACTGATTTCCTCTCCCCCCGACCCTGCCCGATACGCACACATCCTTTTATTCCTCTGAGCTCCTGATGAGGAACTGCTACCCACATGTTTCTTGTGTGGTCTGTAATCATAAGCTGCGCTTCTTAAATGGTTGTTTTACATCCTGGTTGTATGAAAATGTTGCAGTTAAGAGATAAAAGAACTCATACCTCCGTTGCATGTTGTGAGAAAATCACAGCACCTTACGAGGTCACAGGGAAGCTGCGCAGGCGGCTCAAGTGTGGGTACGATACAAAGCATACATCCCGTAGGCAGGCAAAGGCACTGGCAGTGTATTGTAACCTCAGTTTTGAGCACTGCTAATTTTAACAAAGGAAAAGAAAAAAAATCTACAATTTTCTTGGAGTGGGCCTATGAAAGACAGACTTTTTTTTTTTTCTTGACAAGTTAGAGGTAACTCAAGTGGTTAAGATCTAGAGCTTACATCTGTAATAGGATGCAGGATTTCAGGTGCTGCAAGCAGCCGCTTTCAGAGAATTGGCATCTGCATTTTCCAGATGTCTTCTCTGGTAAGGAAGAGAGCATTTTTGTCCCGAATTTCACGGATCTGCTCACTGAGCAGGAGTGCAACAGACCGTTTTTATAAGTAAGCAAACCTCTTCACACTTGACTCAGCCCTCCAGAAGATTTTGCCTTCTCCCAGACGGAGATGGGTATCTTCAGTCTGCATGATAGTACTGGCCAGCTCTACTTTTAACAGCCTTCTTTACCTTTTTTTGTTTGTTTGCTTAATAAATACAAGGGATGTTTCTCTCTTTTGATGATCCTGCCTCTTTGGACTCCTTAATCGTCTCCATCGGATGACTCCTCTCTCCCGAGGGAATTCTCCGCTGGAGTGAAATTTGGCAGAACAAGTTTTTACAAAAGCATTTCCTGGACTAAGGTGGAGCAGCGTGGCACTCTGTCAGTTCTATGGTCTCGCGGGAAGGATCGCCTGTTAATGTAAATTAGAGCTGCTTACGATAGGGAGAGCACGGCTTTAATTTACCCCAAGACTGAGTCAGAGCAGTTTCCACTTGTGAACTGGAAAGCAATAATCCAATTCCTCCCACGTGTGCATATTCCCCAGAGAAAGTGGGTCTTGCTAGAGGACAGGGTTTAGGTCAGAGGTTATTGGCACTGCATTCATAAAGAGAAATAAATAGGGAGAGAACAATGCAAAACAAGCATTTAATTGGATTTTATCAGAAGAACTGCCAAATGAATGCCGTGCCAGGAAACTCTACCTGCAGGTCTTCCTTACAGTTCCTCTGTCAGAAAAAGCTTCGCCTTCTTATCTGTTCTCTTCCTAGGGCAACGTCTCACAGCATCTGAGGCTGGGGGCACGCATCCAGGACGTTGCGAGCGTGTCATTGCCAAGCCCGTAAATGCAGCTCGTGTTTGTTGGCAGTTCCTCTGGCCATTAACATTACATCATCCCCAGACCAAACCCATGATAATGAAAACAGCTCCAGCTCATGTAATTTAGCTTCTGGCTTAAAAGTCCCTGGTATAAAAGGTGACATCAGTCCATGGATGCTATGTACTCTTGCTTCGTATTCCAGCACTTATCCCATTTGTGAGTTCTGAAAAGAAGTACTAAAGCCATGTTTGTTTTAAGCCATACTTTTCAAACTCTTCAAATCAGCCAAGTTATCAAGTGTCTTCTGTGGTTCTGTAATTTTTGAATGCTCTGTCAGCAATACAACTCTGATCGCTGTAGATAGGGAAAAAAAAATGAAGAAGGATTTCAGTATTGTATTTCCATCTGTCCCTTCCAGCTTCTTCCTGTTTTACAATAAATCCACGACCTTTTCGCTGAGGATTGGTTGCGTCGCTCAGTAATGGAAAGGTTCCACAGCTTCTGTGAGTTGTTTTTTCAGCTTTATCTTTGTGTAATCCCTGCAGCTAGACAAAGGTGCTGAGACTAGAAGAGCAGCCATTGGTCTGTAATTTACAAAGTCCTCCAAGCCCTCTTGTAGCTTTCCCAGCTCTTCGGCTTCCCTGTAGAGTTCTTTGTTGACTAAATTGCGTGTGATACTTTGATTCCAATCCTCTTTATGCTCAGCATGAATTTCGACATATTCATGGTACTTAGCTGTAAATATAACAGAAGGTGGGTTTTTTTTTTCAGAAAGTGGGTTTTTTTTTAGAATTCTGCTGTTGCCATTAGCAAGCCGTACTACCAACCCTCCCCACTCACTGCGACTGCTCAAGGGGATGGTAACGCAGGGGTTTGGTAGGACTGCGGTGGGTGGTTTCAGTGGCAGGTCAAAGTTCTCGGCCCAGCAGATATCTGTGTATGGGAAAAGGTTGATTGCTGTGCTTGAGGAGGACCTCATCCTTTTTCTTTTCATTACTTGAGAAAGTTTAAAAGCTTGCTTTCCCTGGATGCCATTTTTTAAAATTTCAAATATTTAACTGGTGATTTTCCTCGGAGACATGACGCAGGAAATACATTTCATTATACATAGATAATACTGGTATTACAGATAACTGGTTTTGACTTCTCACTTTTATTCATGCTTTGTTTTGGGGAGCATTCTCTTTAGTCCTCCTTTATTGTTTCACTTGCAAAATCAAGCAGTAGGCTGAGAGCTTGAAGCTGCCTAAAGCCACTCATTCCTTCTTGTAGAGGGGGAATGTGAAGCCCGAGGAGATTTTGGGAGAAGTGACCGAAGAAATGAGCTGTCTGGATCTACAAAAGATCATAACGTTGAGAGCAGTGGGAGAAAGCATATTAGCACCCCTTAAATGTTAACGATTGAGGAGGTCAGGCTGTCCGGAACTGTAGCAAGGTACGGGCAGAATATCAGGGTGCTCAGCCCCCGGAGGAGCAGGGCAGACAAAATGTTTCACGTACTTACTTATGTGACACTGATGTTATACTGGTAGCAATTTTCTTAATGTAACAGTACATCAGAGCTTGATCTTCTAAGTGATTTTCAAACCATTTCCATTTGGCCTTTGTCATTTTGCAAGTATCACGTAGAGTAGCTGCTCTCCAGCAAAGCTGAAGGCCTGGATCAGAAAATAGATTAATCTTAATATCTACAGTATAATAAACTAAAATAAGTGGTTAGATAGTGAATTCAGTACTGTGGAGACTCACTGAAAAATAAAATCACATCAAGAGGGATGCTGCCCAGTTTTAAGTTATTAATGAAGCAATTTATCTCACACACCAAGCACATGCAGAGGGCACTGCCTTTCTGCTCATCCAGTTAAAGCTGCAGAAAATAAGTCAGTAAAGCCTAACATACAGAGTTAGGGGCTGGACCTTGAAAACTTGCTGCTGGGACTATATCCAAAGTTCATAAAACTTCTTACAAAGTTCCTAAGTGCCAAATTTTAAAATAGCTAAATGAGAAATAAAAAGTTTGTGAAATCTGGTCTCTTTAGTAAGGAGTTTTCAAATGCTGCTGAGGCCTTGTTATGGTCTCAGGCTCAAATATCCAGAAATCAGACCTCAGAATTGATTTGTCATCTAATTGAATGTCCTCAAATGTAATAGAAAGTCCTTTGCAGGGCAAGTGCACAGAACAGAAACCTCTAAGAGAAGACTGATGCTACCATTTAAGTGAAGTTTGCTTGTGCAAGTTTGGGTTTCTAAATTTTACGTCCATGTCAGGGATTTGCGGACAATGCCATCTACCAATTATGTTTTCATGTAAAAAAACTCCAGAAGCTTGACTCTTCTAACAGTAATTTAATAAGGTAAATAGCTCACCTCTACTGAAAGGAAATCACAAGCTGCATCTTACACAGAATGGAGCGTTCCTTCAGGACTCCGAAAAATATGCCAACAGGGATTGTAATGGAAATTACTGACCTTCTTAAAAATAGAGTCAGACCTGCAGGTCCTCATTATGTGAAGTTAAGTACATTTGGGCCATTTTTATATGTGATTCATCAAAACTTAAACCACACATAGGAAATTTATAAAGAAGTGAGTCAAAAAGCATTTTCTTCTGAAAACTACATTTGTGAAATGAAGATAAAGCTCAGTAGTGATTGTGCTGACAGGGACTCACCTACTTACAGCCGTGTCCTGTAGCCTGACATTTTCCCAGAAAAAAAACAACACTTCATGTTCAAATTATCTAATGTGATTTTTGCTCTCTTCTGCCTTATATTAGCAGAAATCTTAAACCTTGAATCAGTTCCTATGAAGTTTGATTTACGTTGTCATTCTAGCTACATAAGCTGTTACATACGTGTCAGATGGCTTTTGTCATAACAAAAAAATCCTTTGTTACATTTTGTAAACAATTAGAGTTCTACTAGCATAATTGTGGTAACTTCAGGATACTATTGATGTGCTGTTAATGGAAACGTAACTTTAGTATTCCTGAACTTCTGAGTGAACTGAGAATACATCTATTTTAAAACTGACTGGTTTTTTTACACTTTCTTTTCAATAGGTGGAGTGCATATAAGGAGCAGTGAGATGAAGAAACCTCTGTGATGTTCATGCCAAGGAGACTTTGGCTAGTGGGGAATCTCCTTCCAGAACAGATTGCAACCACTCTCTTCCCCTGAAATAGCTGCACACGGTGAACAAGCGATGATAGTACTCCTAACTCTCTGACTTCAGAGGACATTTCTTCCTCATTGCCCAGCACAGTGTGGGACCGGTTGTCACAAAAGGATGCCGCGCATAAAAACTGCTTAGCATTTTCATATAATAACAGGAAAACCAGAACAGCTTCTCAGGCTATCGAGGTGCGATATCCACACCGGGAAGAGGTTTAGGTTTTCACCGACAGCATCTGACAGGGGAGAAGGAAGCCGGTGCAGGCTGGGCCGCGGAGGCTCAGTGCTCTGTGCTGTTCCCCGCAGGTGATGGGCGTAGCAGTGCGGCCGAGAGCCGTCCCGTGCGGCGCTGCGCAGGGCCGGAGCAGCTAGCCTGGCCGTGGTGGAGGGTGGCTCCATGGAGGGCAGCAGCGCAGTGGAGGAGGAGGAGAGTGGGGCCGGGCCCGGCACCCCACCGCTCACCCTGGCCTCCCCTTGCGGCTTCAGCTCCTCTCTGTGCTTCAGCGCCGCCGTCTCCGAGTGCGGGGCCCCGCCGTCGGCCTCCACCGGTGGCCGTGTGGTGGAGAGCCAGTGGGAGATCAACAGCGCGGCCTCCGAGTCGGAGGAGGAGGAGGCCGCCAACGCACAGGGGACGCCAGCGGGCACGCAGCCCATAGGGCGGCCGGTGGAGGAGCCCGACCTGGTGATCGAGGTGTCAGGGCAGCGCATCCGGGCTCACAAGTCGGTGCTGGCGGCCAAGAGCGACTATTTCCGCGCCCGTGCCTCGCGGGACATCCTGCGGGTGAAGGGGGTGAGCTACGGGGCGCTGCGGCTCCTCATTGACTATGTCTACACCGCCCGCATGGGAGAGGTGCGCCACGACAACCTGGCCGAGGTGGTGAGCGGCGCCCGCGTCCTCCAGATGCCCTGCGCCCTGCACTGCGCTGCCGAGGCCATGCGTGCCCAGCTCCGCCTCGATAACTGCTACCAGCTGCTGTGCCTGGCCAAGAAGCAGCGGCTGGCGGAGCTGCGGGAGGCCGCCTACCGCTTCATGAGCGACCACTACCTGGAGGTGCTGCGGGAGCCGGGCGTCTACGGCCGCCTCAGCGGTGCCGAGAGGGACCTCATTCTGCAGCGGCGGCTGGAGGCCGGCCGGCGCTGCCTCTTGGTGGCCGAGGTCAGCGACGCCTTCGAGCGGCCAGGCGGCGGCAGCCGGCCCCAGAGCCGCGAGAGCAGCCGCCCGCAGAGCCCCTCCTCCGTGGTGTCGCTGGAGGAGAGCGGCTCCCTCATCCACTGCTACCACGAGGCCAGCCGCGAGTGGAGGGTGCTGACGCGCCTGCCCGAGGAGGCCAACGCCAAGGGCTGCGCCATGTGCGTCCTCCACAACTACCTCTTCCTGGCGGGGGGCATCGCGGCGGGGCCGGCGGGCAGCGAGCCCCGGGCCCGCCTCTCCGACAAGGTCTTCTGCTACAACCCCCTCACCGACACCTGGAGCCAGGTGCGCCCGCTGGCGCAGCCCCGCTCGCAGCTCAAGCTGCTGGCTCTGGACGGCTACCTCTATGCTGTGGGGGGCGAGTGCCTCTTCACTGTGGAGAAGTACGACCCACGGGCTGACCGCTGGAGCACCGTGGCGCCTCTGCCCAAGGGTGCCTTCGCCGTGGCTCACGAGGCCACCACCTGCAATGGGGAGATCTACGTCTCGGGGGGGTCCCTCTTCTACCGCCTGCTCAAGTACGACCCCAAGCGTGACGAGTGGCAGGAGTGCCCTTACAACAGCAGCCGCCGGCGCTCCGCTGACATGGTGGCCTTCAAGAACTTCATCTACCGCTTCGACGTCAGCAGCGGCCGCGGTGGAGAGCAGGGCCCAGGCGGTGGGACCAGCGGCGGCGTGGAAGTTTTCCGGTACAACACGGTGGCCAAACGCTGGAGCCAGTGTGCCAGCCTGCGGCCTAGTGGTGGCCCCGTCCAGCCCTTCCGCTGCGCCGCCTTGGGCAACACCATCTACTGCGTCAACCGGACCGGCACCCTCCGCTTCTGCTTAGCCCAGGATGGCGAGGTGGAGGCAGATGGCGGGCTCAAGGGCACCTTCGACGGGGAGCTTCTCAAAGCTCCCTTTGACGCCAAGGGCGTCCTCCTACCCTTTGTGCTTACCCTGCCAGAGAAGCTGGAGAAAGCAGGGGACCAGGAGGGCTCTCTCCCACTGTGAGGTGGCCAGCCTGGCTCCGGGCTGCCAAGCAGGGAGCTGGATTGTAGCTTCTGGGGGACCCACCATCTCCCTCCCGCAGAGGGGACCCCCTCCAGCATGTCTGCAGAGAGAAGGGGCTCCCCCTTTCCTCCTCTCCCCTCCCAAGGTGTTGGTCTGGAGCTGCTTGGTTGTTACTCGGTCGTAACTCTTTAACGTTTGCTGTGCTTTGTGTGAAAAGCCGAGCAAACAAAAGGAAAAGCTGCTATAAAGGATAATCTCTGGATTACATTTGTGCCAATTCCTGATGTCAGAAAGCTTTTGTACACCTGGATTCCTAAAAATTCCTGACAACAGTGTCATAATGAGATGTTACTGTTAGTGCTGGCTGTGTGTATGCACATAGTTGTAATCAGGGCTGGAGCCTTTTCTGCCATTTGTTTTCTTTCCTCCCCTGGATGATACCAAGGGATAAACACTGCTGGCAGCATCGCTTAGCTGTATTCGTTTTTATGTTAAACCAACTATTTCCTGTGTTAGGGAAGTACAGGAAGATTGTCTCAATTGCAGCCTTTCGTTGGCGGTGCAATAGATTGTTTGAGGAAGACATGGCACTGTGTGGTCCCAGGAATTTCAACCACAGATATTTAACAGATACCAGACTGAAAGGTTTTAAGCAACACAAATGTGTGCCACATGTTCATATTTGGAATATAAAAATAAAATAAGGGGGCAAGCTACCTTTTTAAAATGTGGCATGTTATAGCAGATATGAAATGTCGGTATGTTCTTTATTTGAAAAAGGCAACGGTTTCTATATAAAAAATACATTGTTTTATTACTTTTTTATCAGAGATTTTAAATTATAACAAAAGTGGACTGAAGCTGTTTGGACTGTAACAGATTGACATGAGCATGTATACCACTAGAGCTGGGGGAAATATTTTGTACTTCAACTGCTCTTTAATTAACTGCAGGTCAAGGAAAATTAACCTAAACCAAATGTAAATGCTTTGAAACCATCTGTAGACAGCTTAAATGTTTCGCTCTATGTTCTGTACCCTGTGACAAGAGGCTTTTCCAACTTGGTGCAAGACCGTCAAAGGGGGACACAGAAAACAGGAATGTCCTACACATGTTGATTTTATTGTGCACTGGCATGGTGTTATTTCCCTGTCTTTTGATTGAGAGACTGCTTTATTTATTCTGATTGATTGCTGTAATCGATAAGCCCTTGTCGACTGCAGAACATGCTGATGACACACGCTGTCATGGGATTATGCTGTTTGTGGAGCAGCGTCCTAAGGAGACACAGCCCGAGAGGGGTTCTTCCTGCCTGTGGAAAGTCGGAGCATGCTTTTTTTGTCATGTTACTCGGAACTGGAAAAGTGTAAACTGTCTACACAGACAAACTATATTGAAAAGGGCACTTGCATTTATTTTATACACTTTATATATATAAAAAAAATCGATCGGAAGACAAAGCAAATGTTTTAGCTTTACAGTAAACCACTGAGATACCTTTTCTGGAAAACAGAACCAATGCTTTTCCTATTAGTGATTCCGCCTGGAATTGGCATGGACTATGGAAGGGAATTGTTTATATTCAAAGTTCTAGTAGAGATGCATATTTTAGAGAGACATAGGGACCTTACATCAAAGAGCAGCAGACCTTTTTATGTTTTATTAAGATGTTTCCATTACCAGAACATTAGCATTCTTATATGTTATTGCTAGTTCCAAAGGAAGGCAGCAGGCTCTGTCCTAAGAGACACCTTCACAGAGGACAATAGTGAAGCTTATAGATACTTCTTTCTTTACCTTTCCTTCCCTTCTCTCCCCTTCCCTTCCTTTTTTTTTTTTTTTCCTCTCCATCTGTCCTGCACAGAGGTTTTAACACAGCAGATCCGATTAGCCATCCTTTAGCAAACACTGATTCGGTCCTAAAAGTTCTTAGCCAAGTGAGCCCATTCCCTAGTGAGCTAATTTAGGCATCACCCAGGTGGGAGCTGCAGGTCTGCTGTGTGGTGTTTATCCTGGCCTTAGTACAGGTTGGTGCAGAGGAATTTAATGCCACAGATGGCATATTCATCAGCCATTCACAAAGAAACAATTTTTTTTTTTCACTGAATGATGGACTTAATTCTCAGACAAGAATCCTTGGAAATACTGACTCAATGAAATTACAGCACTGTAGCTTGAGCAGGAAATAAAAATGATGTATTTGCCTTCAGCATCATTTTTTACATTAGCTGTAGGAAGTATTTCCATCCGGGTAGTGAAATGCTTAGGTGGATTCTTAAAGGCATAAGCACTAGGCCAGATTTTGAATTAGCGGAGTCACCAGAAAGACACAAGGAAATGTCAGTTTTATCTAACAGTACAATAAAATTTCCTAGTTCAAAATATTTTGTAGTATAGTTTTTATGCTACAGCATAGTGAGGAAGCAAACCAGCTTTTTCACTCCTATTAACTAATCATGAAGTAAGCATTTTCATTCGTATTAGTGCATGAAAATGTTGCTAAGTGACTTTTTGGAAGTCTCCATGATTTGAGCTGCAAAAATATGCCACAGGCTCTCAGGAAGGAATGAAACGTGTCCTTTCTTCCAAAATTTCTTGCTATATTCCATGAGGAAATACACTGGGGAATAATCTTTGCAGTACAAAGCGTTCTACAAACCTGCCGTGGTTTGTATTTTTGCTAGCTTACATCTTTAGCAGAGGTTGCATCAAGTGCCTACCCACCTGTGTTTGTTTATGCAGCGTGAGAGCGGAGTCTGGCCTCCATCAGTAGCTGTCCATCGAGGCTGTTGCCTCTGTGCACTCTTTGCATGCTCGCAGCCTGGTGACTGACAGCAGCACCGTGTTTCCGGCCACGTTTCCTACTTTCTGGCCTCTGTTTCCTCCCTGGTAAGCCTGAGGCAGGTTTGCTCTGAGTTTGCTTCTTTTTCCTGCCACTTGCATCTTCAGTGCAGCCAAAATGTAGTACTTGGGTATGAAAACCAGAATTTAGGCAGACTTCAGGTACTGAAGACTGAAATTATCATCCCAGCACTCTCCTGTTTAACTTAAACTGAGCAGCCCCTGTCCCTTTGGCTTGCAGAGGTGCCAAGCACGCCCCGCTCCAAGCATCCACTACTGCTCGTGTCTGAGCAGCTGCGCACCGACCTAGCTACTGCCTCAACTCCTTGGAAATGAGGTGATGTGATAGCCGGGAGCCACTGTTGAAATGTGTTTGCTTATATGGTCCAAACTGAAGTGCCAGGCCACCCTCAAACTGTGTTTGCATATGTTTCGCTTCTAAACCAGTTATTTTATGTAATTGCCTGAAGGCTACTGCATTTGCATGGGAACACGGAGACAGTGTTTGCTTTCTTAGCCTGCAGTGATTTCATCCACGTCTCTAGAGGAGTGCAGGACCTCGTGGAGTTCATCTCTGATCTGCAAATATTTACATATTTTGTATTGTGCATTAATTGGCTAAAGATCTCGGAAATCATCCGGGTTGTTGAATTCAAGCCTCCGTCCTCACTGAACGATCTGAAACTAGGTGGAGAGACATATTCCTCTCTGCTGATCTTCTTCATTAATCTCACAGTCCTCTTCTTTACCTTTTCCTTTACCAGGACATGTAGAAAATATTTTTTATGCTTCTTCCTCCCTAGGGCACTCCTGTTTTCAAGGTCATCTTCCAAAAGATTTAGGCTTGAATTCCCTGGAGGGAACTCAGGGTTACCACTTCATGTGTGTATATTCTCAAACCTGGATGACATTATTCTTCTGATATTAGAAGAATATTGGGATCACATCCTATAGCTCTTTTCCAGGGACGAATCCTTCCTGCATCCAAATCCTTCCTGCATCCAAATCCTCCAGCAGCACGTACAGGCTCCTGCACCCTGAGCGGTGGGTATTTTGTCTGTATTTTGGTTTGCCAGTCTGAGGTGAGGGGCTGGATGCCTGGTAACAGCAGACCAAGCAGGTAGTTTGGGTTCATCTCGGGGGCGATGCCGTGGTAAAGAGGCATTGCGCTGCCTGACGTGGAAATTCCTAGGGCCTTCATTGCATCTAAAGCTAAATCCCTGCTTGAATAAAGAAACAAGCCGCCTTAGCAAATGCTAATAACAGATGGAAATGTACTATTTCCATCTATTAACTGGTTCTGTAAAAAGAATGTTAATTGCAGCAAAGCCATTTGTACAAATTCTGTTTACACTTGGAAAGCAAGTCAAAGGAATAATTGGCAAAAGAATAGCCCTATTTGATCAAAACAGGCACTGTTAAGCAACATGGGAAGGATGCTAATCATACCCTACTAAGAAACTAAATTGTGCAGTAGCGGATGTAAATTCTATCCAGAAAAAAAAAGTAAAATCTTTGTAAATAAGTACCTGGTAAAATTTAAAGTGATAAAAGAATAAATTATTCATATGAAAGCTGTAACTCTCCTGTGCTGTTTGGCTGGCTCTCAGAGTGTTGTATCCCGAGTTGCACTATTCATGAGTGGCCTGTTGCTTTCTTGCTTTGCGGTAGCCATCCCATTGACTGCTCCACAGATGGGTTACCCTTTATTATCACAAAGCTTAACCGTGATACCAGGCTGATTTGCTTTGTGTCTGGACTGACATGTAGTGCTTTCTACTTGAATGAACCCAGGAGATTTAGAATTATCTTTCCCTGGGCTTTTTTTTTTTTTCAGTGGTTGGGAAACCTAAGAAAGCACAAGAAGGGAAGCGGTAGTACCATTGAGCAGTTGTAGTAACAAGCATTTAATGATTTATTTTTGTGTGTGTCTGCCATTATTCAGCACCTCAGACTCGCCCTGGGCTGAACAAGAGCGTCTCTGTGTAGCTGTTACCAGTATGATCCTAAGCACCACTGCAGCAAAGTGTGTTTTTATTTAAGTATATTTCTGGCTCAACTCCTGCCCTGAGATAATTTAATGGGAGTTTGTAATAGTTCTGTAATTTGGTAGATTAATGGAACTATTCTGAACTTACATTACAGCTCTTAAAAGCAGAGATTGACACCCAAATTCAGTAAAATTGTGCGCTCAGAATATATAATGGCAGACTTTTCATTTGTTTTGGCCTAATGAATGCTGTTTTAAGAGCTGCTGGAATGAACCCATCAGTACGAGGAAGCAGCAGGCCATTTTGGAGGCTCTCTGAGCTTCATAAATTACTCAGTGGGAGGAAATGGGAGTGTGGGGCAGAGGGAGAGAGGGAGAAAGGATTTGGGACACAAAACCACCTACTATATATTCAGTAGGAACAAATAAATAGCGGGGAAGGAAACCAGAGTCGTATTTGAGACAGTGATGACTACATGACCAATCTATTTCAACTATTTGTGAAGCAGGCTGGGTTTTTACCTCTTCCATTATTATTAGTCTTATCGTTTTGCACCTGCAGTACATCTCAAAGAACCACAGTGTTTAATAAGCTACTTTTTTGCAGGAGTCTTGTGCTTTGCTTTTAAGTCTTAGTGGGTTAGCCTTTGACGAATTTGTGAAACTATAAAATAGCAATGTTGATGCTGCCACTTAAAACAGATTAACTAATGCAAATGCTTTAGACACTGTTCACTATTCAGGTGAATTACATGTGTAACTGATGTATTAACAGATCATTTTTGAAGTATATATAGGTAAGGTCACTGTAAAGCTTTTTATGTACTCCAACTTGTGCTGTAATGAAATAAATACATACAAAAAGCTTATGCTCCCCCGTAGGGATTTCTGGGTAACTGGTGTTTCTTTGTCATCCATCCGATCAGTAAACAACATCGTTGCTCTTATCGTAAACCCAACAAAATTATATGGGTTATCACGAAGGTAAAAAACTTCAGGAAATGTTTCTAATGCTATGCAAAATATATATATATATATATATTAATTTCGCCATACCCTGAATATTGCGAATGTGGAATATTCTGGGGTGAAAGCACTTTCTTAAGTTCAGATTTGCATAAGCTCCAGTTCCGTTAATTTCTATTTCCTTTTATGTTCTTTTTCCCTGCCAGGATGTTTAACTGTATTACTTATTTATGAACACTATATGTAGGTTTTCACAGCATGCTCTCCTCTGTTGTGTCACACATCAGGTTTTTTACTAGAGCAGATTTACAGCAGTGTAAGTAAAAGCAGAAACAAACACAACTCGGATTCAGTATGTTGCCTCCTACATATTTTCTCATCAAATAGCTTGCTGAAATGAAGTCATACAACCTGTTTGAAAACTCCAAGATTCATAGAGAGTCTAGGTGGAGTTTGACCTGGTGTCATTCCCATCGTCCCATCCCCCTTAGCCACCCCAACAAGCAAGCTCCACCTATTGCAGCTTTCTTTCATTTTCTTCATAACAGCCAAATTTTGCTGTGGTTAAACCAGGAATAACTCAACCAATTTTTTTTCTATTTTTATTTTTTTTTTAGGTTGCCAGAAGACTTGTTTCATTCAGCCCCAGAGTTTAGTCTGATGTAATTTACTAGGGACCTGTATTGTAAAGGAGAAGCTGCTGGTAGATTATGACTCAGGCAATCACTAATTTGAAAATGTCTTCGTTTGCTTGTTTGTTTTAAAAACTTTAATTCCTTTAATTCCAACGTGAATTCCATACCATTTCATTTTTCATTTTTCTCTGCGCTGTGAACTAGACATTAGGAAGTGTGGTGCCAATGAAATTATATCTTAAGTGCTACTCTTCAGTTCATTAAACATTTGGCACCTGCATTCCTCAGGTTGGTTAGCCCATAGGCTCTAGCTTTGGTTCTATCCACAGACTGGTAAACGATGTGGTGGGATGCAACAACTTGTGTCATGTCACAGGATTCATTTTCCAGTTCTGAATCACTGAAACTACCGGTCATGGCACAAAGAATTTGGGTTTGAAAGCCATCCTGATTTGGATGCAGAGCGTCCCCTGTTACCGTCAGTGTCCAGGTATGATGCATGCTTTTAGCATGACTGGTGTCCATTTTTGGATTTCAAAAATCGCAAAGGCTTTGGTATGAAAACATCCAGAGACGTGCAGTGTTGTCTTGTATTCACCTGAAGGCAGAGAGGTCTTGCTGGAAAGACAAATTGCTTCTGGTCCTAGGCTACGCAAGCGGTAGAGACATGTATACCTGGGAACTCCCGTGACATACCAAGTAATTATCAAAACATACAAAACAACGTCATCAAACATGAGTTTACAACCTATGGACACTGTGGGTGGGGATAAAGACGACTCAAATTAGTGCTCGTTCCTGCTGGGAACATGCCTAGAAATAACCCAGGGTCCTGGTTCGGGGTTGTGTTGTCCAGGCACCTGTAAAGAGAAGAGAAAGAAGCCACAGCCTGAACATGACTAAGTGGCTAAAAGTAGGTCAGGCAGCATTTATTACTCAGATACGGCAGTACCTGCAGGTTTGTTTCTGAAATGAGCATGAAGAGCATCTGCACCTCATAAATATCACCGGGAGCAACTCGGTGAGTGAGCTCCGCTGCCGAGGGAAGGGAGCGAGGCATGACACAACAGTGACACCTGCTTGACAGCTTACTCAGGCAGCAAAGAAGAAAAGAAAGGAGCTGATCGAGAGCGAGGAGTATCCTCTGGATGAAAGCTGAGCTGACAAGAAGCCCTTGGAAAGGAGGAAGGAAGCGATATATGCCTGGCAGCCTTACTGCTGGTCCTTCCATCGCTGTGCTCTCTGATGGTCCTAGTTCTCCGTGAGCAAGGGAGCAGCTCACACATGGGGAGCTTTGAAGGTGATGTCTTCCTCCCTCCTCTGCTTTTTCTTTCTCTTTTCTTTCTGTTTCATGTTCCTTTCTTCCACCACTTTTTTTCTCTCTTTTTCCCCTCTCTTCTTTTTCTCCCTTCTTTTTGTAGGTTGCTTGGATTTCTGTCGCTGCTTGCATATTCCAATAGGCCATGTGGGGGTCTGTGACTGTGGAAAAATTACCTATTGAAAGCCAATGAAACTCCTTTTCTTTTTCTCAGGAAGAACTTTCCTTCCTTAGCTTGCTATTTTTCCCCTTAATAAAGCCCTACATTTCCAGTTCAGGTGGGGAAGGCTTAATCCACCTGCTCCTGGGCAGAACGGTACAATAAAGCCAAGCTGCTTGCTTCTGAAGGAAAGCAAGCTGTAAGCAATTAAATTAGTCACAGTGCAGACTTAAGGCAGGAGTTCGACTCCTTTTGTTAAGCTCGCCTGTTCGTTATTCACTGCAGACTGCAGTTAGTGTTGGTTTAGCAGAGAAAAAGTAACTGCAGGATTAAAGTACTGAGCGAGTGGGAGGTCTCTGAGGAGCACAAACTGGTGCAGGATTAAGTTAGTTCCCGCACCTTCTAGAAACCATTGTCTCAGTGGTCAGGGCTTAATTTACTGACTTGTTAGTGCATTACAGAATAAGGTTATCCCCTCTCTCCCCACATTTTTTTTCCCTTTGCAGTTCTTTGTACACGTGAAAAATCATTGCAGAGTTTGCAGGTAGAAAATATGTAGTGATTTCTACCCATTTTGCCTGGGTAAATTAATCTGTCATCTGCAGTGATGGATTATACTTCTCTCCCATATTTTTCTAATTAAGTAAGATGCTGGATCTTGATTAGAATCAGAAATAAAAGCTGAGATTGAGAGTTTATTAACTTTAAGGAAATGAAATAAGACAATCAGTTTTTGCCAGCACTGCCTGTCTCTTCTTAGATCACAATGAAATTGTAGGCAGGCAGAGAGTCTTCTTAAAAATATGATTAAAACCATTAGGAAAATCTCTCAGAATTATGCATGTCCATGGGAGATGCCCTGGACGGGAGCAGTGCTGTGCAGGAACTTCCACAGACTAATGAGAAAGGCTTCACTTCTTTCTTTTAACATTTTTTCCTTTCCTAGTTCTGTGCTCCTGTATATCTTTCGGAAACAAACACCGACTCCAACTTCACAGTCAACTTAAATATGCTTTGTGATTTGATAGCATACCTCGGAGGCACTGTACTCTATCACTCTCTACTAAAATAAAAATGAAGTGTCAAAATACTAATGGAGAAAAATGAGAGGAGCACCTGAATTCATTCATATCTCTTTGTTAAGCACTACCTCAATTAACTAAGTGTTATTTTAATGCAGATTTTGGCTGTGTCCAACTCTGGTTTGCAGGTGTGATGGTTACGCGTGTTAATTATCATACGTAATGTCTGGTTGAAAAGTCAGACAAATTACTCTGTCTCTCATTCAGCTGGCGTTGATGTACTGAAGCCAGGGAGCACAACCTGACATTCAGGTCAACCTACGTGCTGGCACTGCTGGGTTCTGCTTTTCAAGCAGGCTGTCAGCGTGTAGGCATATATCGGTGTAGTTATCAGTATATGTGCCTAGAACTTGCTTTTATCCCAGTCTAGAAAGAGGCATCGCGGACAGGAAGGAACAGAGGCTGCTCACCTGATACTCCCTGTTGTAAGCCACAACTGGAAGGACACAGG
The DNA here is from genome assembly GCF_964034855.1 of Anser brachyrhynchus. Classification (NCBI taxonomy): domain Eukaryota; kingdom Metazoa; phylum Chordata; class Aves; order Anseriformes; family Anatidae; genus Anser; species Anser brachyrhynchus. The sequence continues at coordinate 104,274,330 of NC_137696.1, read as the reverse complement.
GAACAGAAGCCCTCCTGGCTCCCTCTGCTTTCCTGACCAGACTGCCTGGCTTGATGCCAGCCGAAAGGAGTGAAGCTGTGTATTCCCTCTCCCAAGAACAAGAGAGGAACAGCAGCTCAGTTGTTCCTCGTTTGCAGATCTCCAGGGAGAGCAGAGTTCCAGGCTTCCTCTAACTCAAATTACAAGGTAGCCTCTGATTCCTGAGAGCCAAAAGAATAGCTCAGATTACATGTGGTAAAAGAGAACTTCTAAAGGAAGTTATTTTTGAAGGGGCAATGAAAAATCTGTATTTTCACTGGCTGCTTTTGATGTTGCTACTGTATGTGAACCAGCTGGAATATCCTGTAGGTTTCCTCATCAGTCTCAGGCCTTCTCCTGCACAGTTTAAATGCAAAGAGGTTGAGGCAATGTGCAATTATTATTATTATTTTTATTTTTTTTTGAAGTTGACCAGCTCTCCGAAGCCACTAAAGAGGCAAATAAGCTCAGCCAGTTGGGACAGGGACTACCTGCATGGCTGTGCCAACACCGATGGCAGTGGAGGAGAAAGGGAGTGCGAGGACTGAAAGGAGGCTTAAGAAAAGCACTTTCAGCAGGAAGAAATCGTAGGTGCAGATTACCTGGGAAACAGTTCCCAATTAAAGTTTTTTTTTTTTTTTTTTACTCCTACATCTTCAGTCTAAAAAAGAAAAAGGCAGAAATCTGTATGAGCAAGGACTGAGCAACTGAGTTATGTGGTGGGTTTTTTTTTCTTTTTTTTTTTTTTTCTAGAGCTCTTACAATAGGAAATATGGCAATGGGTTTTATTTCTTGTTCTGCCATAAACTTTCATTTATTATTGGGTACAAACTGTTTAAGCTTCAGTTTTCTTTGAAAAGTGTGTGGGGGAGGAAGAAGGTGATTCACCCCATCAGGTGTTGGAAATAAATTCATTTTTTTTTGCTTAAGTAAAGCACTATGGGAATATTGGGTGACACTGCACAGCACATTACTTCATTGTTCCTTTTTTTTTTTTTTTTTATTATGTTTGCTCCATATGAACAGAATATTTTCTTCCTGTGGAGCTGAACAAAATAAAAATAGTAGAATGAAACTGTTCCTACTTTGGTCCCTATCTGTGGCCTTTTGCAGCATCCTTTGTCTCTGAAACCAGGACCCCGCTGAGCTCAGAAAAGGCAGTGGGATGCTTGTCTTTCTGTTCATGTTCAGATGTCTGTGGTGGAGGAAGCAGGTGAGTTAATACATGGGAATAGGTGGTTTGGGAATGGTAATACTGCTCCTATCCCTCTACCTTCGCCTCTTGTATATTTGTAGGAGGATACATAGTCTGGAGAGAAGTGGAAAGAAAGTGGGGTTCTTTCTCTCAGTCTTCCCCTTTCAATATTTCAGTATTCAGTATTCAGAAGTTCAATATTTCACAGTTTACATATAACTAAAGTTACAAATGTTCTAATTTGAACTTTTTTTAAAAAAAAAAACTTTATATTTTTGAGATTTTGGGGCTAATTATGTCTTTGTCTTACCTGTAACAGCCAAAACCACTGAGCAGTTCATCAGAATCCATCGTGTGAATACAGACAGGTGGGACATCCATTTTTATTCTTTTCCAGATGAAGTCCTATTACGACAAAATATTGTTAGAGCTTTGAAATGCTTCCTTTTAGGGACTGTAGAGAATTTAGTATTCTGTCAGTCAAAATAAATAATAAAATAAATAAATAAATAAACACCCTAATATTGGGGTTAAAGAAACAGCCAAACGCGTTTCCTGGAAAGGTCTGCATTTTTATTAGATTCCATAAGTCTTGTCAAGGGCTCCAAATCTGAATACAGAAAGTCAGCAGGACTGTGCTGATTTGTGCTTCCCAAGAATCTGCTTGCTGGGTGACTTTTGCCAGCGTCTTTCCAGGTGCAGATGCAAGGATCTGATGGTGTAAGGATATCTAAAAATGCACTAGCTATCCGTATGCCTGGATTTTAAAAACTTTTGTTGGGGTAGTTCACTGGTTCAGTTCCTGGCTCTGCTAGCCAGCTGCTAATTGCCACAGCACTTCTGGCTTAAAATTTCAAAACAAAATATGGGGCAACCCTGGCCAGTTCCCCTCAGCAACACGGGCAACTCTGTCCTCATCCAAGCTGGTTAGCAGGGTGCTTTGCTCCGTTTCAAGGGCACAGCCTGGTAACCTACAGTGCTGCTTCCTGCAGTTCTGCTATATGTAGCTTCCCCTTCCTTCCCAAATTGGAAACTTTGAGGTCTTTTAAGCTGGGAATCCTCTGCAGATGCTGAATTTATCAAACAGCAAGTAATTGTTACACAGGGCACTTTAGCACCCAGAAGTAGCCTGTGATGTTCACTATTGCAAGCTGTTTGGGAGGAGGGGAAAACCCATGAAAAGGTGTTATAGAAAGAATCCTTATTATCATTTTCCCCTTACGTCCACTTTCCAGTGTTCTCATGGGCTGCTGGCCCACATAAAAATTAAAGCCAAGTATTTAAGCTTAGCTATGTTCTTTTGACTGAAAAAAAGGTATTTTCCTGCAGGATGGGGCTACCAGAGACATGGAAAAGAGCCTGCTGATCCAAGCGTGCAATTGTGGACATCACATACTTCAGGCTGATTATGGTTTCAGTAGAAACTCCACTTATGAAAACACAGAGTGCAGGTAATTGGAAACAGCATCTGGCACAAGGATCTTCCAAAGTTTTTCACTGGGCTTTGACTTTGTAAATAGAAAAGGCCTGTGGTTCTGCAGTAAAACTGTGGTTCTCCCAGTAAATTTCATAAAGGAAACAGAGACGCTATTGTTTCCTCTCTCCCCATGTAGTTTTCTTTCCCTTTGTTTCTCTCTTTCATCTCAGAAAACTACAGGACAGCTCTTTTAATTAGGGGGCAGTAGGCAGAGATTTGTCTGCAGGGCAGTGTTTGTGTTGACAAACAGAGCTAAGCCTAAAGGTTCTGGTTTTCACCACATTTTTATTCTGTTTGGAAAAGCAGGACACTTTTCACATGACCTTTTTAAGTTTATAATTTTATTTAAAGGATGCCTGCTTGTTTGCTTGTTTCTCTCTTTCTCATCTACGTACACTATATACAAAAGACAACTTTTTTCTCTTGTATTCACTCGTGTTTTTATGGGCACAGCACCGATGGCAATAGCTCACACTGTTATACACAAGAGCCATAGATTTCACTTCTGTGTCTGTTGTTAGGTAACTGGGATCTCAACAATTTCCTCAGACTGTGTGTTGCTTCTCACTTTACACAGTTCTTCCCTTTTTCTGCTTCTACCCATCTCCTTTTGCTACTATTTATGAAGTGCCAGATGTTAGCACAGTTGTAAGCAACCACATTTTCAGAAGAAATAATTTGTAATGTTTTATTTTACCATAGTCACACGGACAACTTCCCAGCTAAAGACAGGATTATTTGATTCGCCCTGCAAAACACAACTTGTCAAAACTCTCTGTGGCTAAACTCCTACTCGCTCAGCATCTCCTAGGTGACTGCGACTACACATGCTCCAACATATTTTAAAATAAAGTATCCCATGGTTACAATTACTGGTTGAATTATGAGGATGATAGTGTGGTTTGATATCTAGCACAAAGAACTCCAAGAGACTGCTGGGATTGTGAATACCGTGCTTCCTAACCCAGCCCAAGAAGACACATGGGAGGCAGAATTTAAAGTGCTGGTTGCAACAGTTTAATTTAGCTTGTGTGTCTGATCAGTGCAAATATCAATGGTACTGATTTGGAGACGAGAAAAAAAAAAAAAGAGGGGAAAAATTATTCAGAAATATCCCGGGACAAAGAAACACTATTTTGAGTCTTTTGATGAATATTCCTATGACTGTTAAAAAATCAAGTTCTTCCAGAAGTAAATTGCTTATTATGGAAAGAACAAAACTATTGCCTTACTACTAGTAGTTGGCATATAAATCTAAATGAAGTGAGCACTAGTAAAGCAAAAGACAGCTGAGACGTGCATAAACATGTGAACCCGTGGGTTTGATGACAAATAGTGAAGTGACACCGTCAGTGCAGGAGTGCTGCACACACAGGAGGGATAATGATCTGTCACAGTAGATGAGACATGACTGCAGCATAAGCATCGAGGGAAGATAAGAAGAAATGTGTTCAGACAGAAGGCCTGTTCCTACACCCAGCCTTCGGTTTCCTTTACCAGCACTGCTAACTGCTACTCTGCTGCCTAACTCCTAGCGCAAACAAAGCAGAGCCTTGAGAGTGACAGATGAAAGGTTTGCAGAGCGCCTGGGAGCGGTGCGCAGCTCCTGCTCAGACGCCTCCCCTGGGTCACATATTTACCGTTGCTTATTGCACTTCCCTAAAATCACTTGTTGCATCAGGAGAAGATGCACCATTTGTATTTTCTGCCTTCAGATCAGGATAAGGAGAAACGACCGGAATGCTCGCAAAAATGTCTTGCGATGGGATATGAAGGAATTTGGAAGTGGGGATTTTGAAGGAACTGAGAAAGAAAAGGCAAGGTGGTGGGCTGCAAAAAGTGGGGTGATGTGCACAAAATGGCTAAGAAATGAACTTCAAAGGAATGTGATGAACAGTTTTGAGAAGAAAAAAAATAGTGTGGTAGGGACCTGCTGACACAATATTCAACCTGGAAACTGAACGTGTGGCAGTTTTATGGACGGTTTCACTAGTGGTTTAGTTTTAACCATTTCAAAGATTTGAATATATATATATATATATATATATATACATATTTGGGTGCCCTGACAAAACAGAGTTGTGTTATCTGTTGCAAGCTTATTCTAAATTCAGAAGCACTGGTGGCATAAAATACGGGAAGGTGGAATTTGTGTGGGAGGAGGGTGTCAAACCTGTACCGTGTATGCCTCAAGTCTATCCAAAGTGCTTAAATCCAGAGCTGAAGTGAATTACCAGACATCCCTCTGCGGCCACAGGCTCTGCTGCCACCAGGGCAATCTCTCCAGCAGCCTGCGATGAGCCAGGGCAGGAGCTGCAGCCTGCTCTTGTGTCCCTCTTGCTCCTTATGGCTTCTTCTGAGTGCATGGGGGTGCTGCTCCCGTCAGCTCCTGTGGCAGCAGCGGAGGGCAGGGAGCACTGAGGGGAGAGGGGATAGGTTGTGGTGGTGGAGATGTTGGCTGTGGGAGCTTGCTGGGGTGGCTGATAAAACGGGACTTATGGCCCTTGTTATGGTTCTGGTAATGTCAACATCCTATTTGCAGGACAGAGGAAACCTCTGAAGCCAAGCCCACTGGCTCTCCACACTGTTTCCACTCTCTGGGCTGTATCCAAAGCAAATTAACACCCAGATCAGTGTAAACTCATGCTAAAATGCCAAGAATGCCCAGTTCTGCAGAGCCTCATGAAGGCTGTGGTTCCCTGCTGTGTGGGCAGACCCTGATACCCTCAGTCCCTCCCAGCCACCTCCATCATTCCCACCTGTCCTCACAACAAAGTCAGTGACCCTTATTACGCACACACTAGATGGTGGTGTCCTTCCTAGAAGAACTCTGATGCTACCTATACGTGTTGCTGAGGGGTATGCAGGTTGGGTTTTACCTTGGGTGGGCTCGTGCTTCACATAGATGGATGGTGGATGTGCTGCGATAGATCTCAGGAGCTGTGTGGTCTTCAAACTGGAGACAGCCGATTGCAGGAATGGCCTGCCGTGGATGGAGTAAATTAAACTGGCAGAAGGTTGTTCTGCTTGTGTTATCGATTCCAGTCCGGGGAAAAGTTCAGTGCTATAATTAAGAAGAGAAGCTTTTCTGCCAGGAAAAGCTGCATTTCACTCAGGGAAGCTTCATGGTAGAGCTAACTGGTAAAGCAGGTATGGGCAAAACATTACAGCTTAAGTCATCAAAAAGCTTGGAAATGTCAATACTCTGGATTATTTTTAAAAGATCCTGAAGGAGTCACTGGGCATTTGACAGGAATGCATGTCCCTTTTCTCCCAGTGACTACTCTCCAAACTAGTCTATACATATGGTTATTTCCCTGTTACGGCCTATCGGGTATTTCATTATCCAAAGCCATGTGCTGCAGTTTGCAGAGAAAATCTAGAAAACCTTTATGACTGCTGTCTGTACAAAGGCCTTGTGATGATAAGAGTTCTCATTTCCCCAGGTAGAGAAAAAGGGATAAAACTCTTATTACCTCACTCATATTAGCTCTGACAACTTGCCTCTGACCAACAAGGCTAACCTCCCTCCCTGCATTTTGTGCAAAACATGATCCAAAATGTAGGTTCTGGGAGGTCTGGGTAAATGAGACCTTACAAGTGTGATGGGAGTATTTGGTGGACTTGGATGGCACAGAGAGATCACGTACATTCGGATCTGTGCAGTAGCGTTGTTAATTTTTTGATGGTGCTCAAGGGAGGCACTTAGGTTCTCAGGGCACTGACGAATTAGATTCACAATGACAGGTGTGCTACAGAGGAGGCAGTATCTTCCAATGAAGAGGAAATGTGGGTTTGTCTGAAATCTTTTCTCTCTCTGGAAGTGTTCCAGCTCACTGGGATTCACAGTGCAGTTTCACCCCTTGTGATAGCTGCCTAAAATCACTATTTGCAAGTGCGAGACTGGCTCTATTCCTTTAAAAATCTGTGGCAGTTGTGCTGCCATACCCTTCTTTAGCAGTTTTGTCACTGAGACCAATCCTAGCACCTTTTGTATTCACCTAGACCCTGCAGGCTGAAGACAATTGCACCCCTCTTCAGGACAGCACCATGATGCTGAGAGACACAGGACAAGAGAGAGGCGACACAAGAAGCTGCCTGACATTGCACCCAGCTGCAGACAGGTCCAGACTTCTGGTCCCTGCTCTCAGTGTTGTTCAGCTGTTTATGCAGCACAGTTTTAATGCAAAAGGCACGAGCGCCCTGGGGTCAGGGATGAAAACCATCTTCCCTTGCTTGGCTGTGGGCCACCAGCGCTGCGGGCAGGGATGTCTCTTGTTGTCTCTGATCTCCTGGCACTTGCATTCCTCCTAGCAAAAGAGCCCGGTTGCTGCTGTGCATCTGTCTTGCTTAACAAGTGAAGTCAAAAGAAACCAACGCAGCGTGATGTGCACGCAGGAGAGCAGGATTAGACTTATATTTAACTTTGCCATGCTAGTTTTACTTCAGTTTTAATTCACCCCAGCTTCTCCACTGACTACCGTGGAGTTCCTCTGACGTCTCATATTGGCTCAGCAGTGTGGAGAATCGAGCACATCATTGGAAGCTCAGCACAATCATTAAAGCAGCAGCTGCACTTATTATTTGCTCACACAGATCTCAGCCCTCTCCTCTGCTGAGTCCTTTCACAGCACTTTCTCTTGCTGTGTCAGTTTTGTGGTAAATGATATTGCTAATCTTTCAGGCTGGGCCTCTATACAAAATGCTTCCTCTTTGCTGACAACTTGCCTGCGAGGGATTTTGTGCTGCAGGCCTTGGAAAAAAAAATATAGAAAAAACAGAAGAGATAAGTGTTCACGTCCCCCTTTTGTCTGTGTGTGAAAGTGAGTGTGTGGAGTTCTGCCTGGGCAGTCGCACAAAAGGGCCTTTCTCTTTGCTCGCCCTTGAAGCTGAGTTTCCTCACTGTTCCCACTGTTCTTCTCGCTGGATGCCATTCAAGGGACAAATTGGGGTAACCAAAAGTCCTCTGCTGTTCAAAGAGGTCGTTGCAACTTACATAAAATACACGGACTTCTTAAAACCATATCCAATTCCTCAGAAGGGTTATTGCTCTGTCACATCATTTTTTTTTTTCATGTATTTGAATAGCTTTAATAACCTTAAAGAGTACTGAAAAGTAACATATACATGAATGATTTTTCTTCCTTAATAGGTATAACATATTATTAAACCTTGACTAGAATAACCTTTGTATCTGCAAGCTATTGTGCTTATGCTTAGGAGTACTAAAATAGTCATATTGGTGAAATGCTGTACCCAGCTGAGTCAATGGAAAGTGCAAATATTTATTTATTTTTATATATTTCTTAAAGTCAGGGGATCAGATTTCACCCAGGGGTTCAGTGGGGTTATTTTTTTTGAAAAATAAGCATATGCTCTAGGTGTCCCTGCCTGAGCCAGGGGGGTTGGACCAGGTGACCTCCAGAGTTTCCCTGTGTCCTTTAACCATTCTGTGGTTCTGCCAGGGACACCCTGGTGTCATGTTTGCAAAGAAGCACTGAGAGAAATACTCCAGGGATAAAATCTCATTTCATGATCAGTAAATATACTTGAGATTCATCTTTTCTGGAGGACTTCGCTTTAACATTTTAGGGCTAAATAAAATGCCTTGGCTTTACCTTTCTTCTCTTCCAGAATGGCTTTGAAAATGTAGGAAATTGCAGGATAGATTTGGTCAAGCTGACTGCAATTCTGTCAAGAGGAGGGAGCACAAAGAACATAAACAAAGTAAATGTAAGAAGAGCTTCAAGGTATACCAACAGAGCACATAAAGTTTCTTAACCAGTGAGCAGTATAGAGTCTAGAATATTAAGAAAAATGATGTGAATATGTTGTACATGCAGATATTGCTTTTGCTGTCCCAGGTTATGACTGAAGTCATGCAGTTTTCGGGGAAACACATCTGAGACTGCCTTGCCTTGTACACAAAGTTCCAGGTGAGCAGCAAATAACTCATATTCTCTGTGGTATATTTGTTTTTGTAAGTGCCCAGCATGAGCTCACGCTGCTGATCTGATTATACTATTCCCCTGAAGATCTTCAGACTTTGAGTTTTCTTCCTGGAGTTCACCAGAACAATGTCCATCTCCTGGACATAATAAAGGGACATTTTTCTTGCATCCCATTCCCAGACTGTTTAGGCAATGTAGGGTTTATATTTTTTAAGTTGTTGATGTAATATAATGTTTCATGTAAACTTCCTGGACAAGGTCCTGGACACCTTATGTCTGCCTGCTTTAACCATTTGGTCTGTCTCATATTTGTCCCTGTCTTGTAGTAACAAGCACACCAGTTTTCTCCTGTTTCCTTTTCAGATTTTACCTTCTGCATCATCCACAGAGGGTGTCTGTGGCTTTTTTCCATATGTCGTTGCTGGCAATAAAAATGAGCTTCATGACAGCAAGGAGGAGTCTGCTCTTCACAGCTGTTTTATCACAGAGAATGTAACAGAATGCATTTTCTTTCTGATCTTCTTTTCTGGAGATGGAATCATGCAGCGAAAAGATATTGTAAAAAGCAAGAGGTCTGAAATCAGATCTGAAAACCTGCGGACTGTCCCTAAGTGGAGACAAAGTGAGGTATTTCCCTCAAAGCTTAAGCAAAAGTAATGAATGGCACAAAACGCTGCTCTTGCAGATGAGAAATTGAATGTGAAATGGAGGTGGGGAACAGCCGGCCAGGTGTCAGAATCCCACCACATCCTTCAGGGTGTTGTTGGAATGCAAAAGAAATTGGATTACAAACAGTGTGTCATACACAGTATAAGAAAGGAAAAAAACAACAACAACAACAACAAAAAACAACAACATTTGCCTTAAGAAAAATCTGAACAGCAGCATTATTTGTAAAATGGAGGTTAATTTAACTTCTCTGCTTGGCAGGGGTGAGACCTGCTGAAATACTGCACCTACTTTCAGGCATTGTCGTTAGCTGGAAATGTGGACCCACCAGAGAGAATTTAGAGGGCAGCAAAATGAATAAGAGGATTAGGAAATAAGGAAAGTTTCAGAGCAAAGTGTATGTTTAGTCTAGAAAATGAAACATTTAGTCAGGAAGACGAAAAGTTTTCCATTATGTACAAGGTTGCTATTGAAGAAGACAAAGATCAGTTTTCTCATTGTTTCTTTTGGAGGTGCAAAAAGAAATCAGATTTATTTCTGCTTACTCTGCAGCTAAAAAGACTCGGGCTAGATACCATGGAAAGTATGTTGAACTAGGAATATTCCTATCAGGCTACCTAGGGATGCATAACATCCTCATTTCCTTATTACTTTGTTACTATGAATCTCAGTGGTAAAAGGTGTTTTGGATACACTAACTCTGCATGTTGTAAGTTTTTGAAGTATCTTCAGGCCACGCAGGTCTGCTGAGTAGTTCCTGGATAACTTGAACAAAGAAGCCATACTCCAAATGATATGTGCTTCTAACTATCTGGAGAGCATTGTCTGAGTGGCTCACGCTTTCACAGTTAATTCTGCTGCTGAAATTTGGAGAGAGCTAGGCATGCTATAATCTAATCAAGGACAAAGGAAAAGTAACTTGGAAAACCAAAAACTCCTAAGGAAGTTAATAATGCAAACATGGGAAATAATTAATTAATTAAATGGTTAGTGAAAATAATGTCTGAAGATGCTGTGGGGAGAAGAAACAGTCGCAGGCATGTGGCAAAGTGACCTCAGCAAAGCTAGGCAAGCAGGTGATGAAGGAAAATCTTCCTGACAGAAATCTCTAAAAGAGATGGATGAAAATGGGAGAGTGGGCAGATCAAAGTAGTGGCAGATGAAGTGTAGGAGGCAGCAAAGAAAAGCTGCAAAATACATGGGGATGAAGTAATAGTTTTCCTTCCCACTTCTTTAAATTACTGGATAGGAGGTGGGGTCTGGTTTGAAAGAACTGTAAAGAAAACAGAAAACATTCTTCAGCCTGGAGGCGCCCTACACAGCTCCTGAGGGAGACTTAGTGTCATCAGAATCCACTGTCTCTTTCCATGCATGCCTATTCAGGCGCACTTTCCTATTTTTGACACCACAAATACTCAAGGATATCTGGAGCTCATGTTCCTTCTCCTGTACCAACCTACATGGACACAGAAAAGAGAAAAGTCTGGTCTTTTTTGGTTTCTTTGTTCCTGTTGCATCCTGAATTTGCACTTCAATGATTCCATTCCTTCGTTTTAATTTTGTCAATTCTGTTACTGAATATGTTTCTCCCTTGCTTACAGGTTTCCAAGTTTGTTGGTGACCTTGCCTAAATGTGCACAAGCTGCTTGACCATTGTACTCCTTCTGAGGTGCATATCTCTTATCCTAGACTCACTTGAAATGCCAATGTTGCTTAAAAGTTTTTCATTCTCAGCAAGTGCTCCATTTTTTAAATCCACCAGTGTCTGGACTAACCATATATATATATATATATATATACACATACTCACTAGCTGTATACACGCACACACAAATAAAATAAATAGGGTTATGTCTGTCGTGGCTGTTCCCTAAAACAGTTAGCATGGCCATGTCTGCACTATAAAGCTCTCTATGCTAGTAGAAAATGAGGACCACATCCAAACCTGCACGGGCAATGCTCCCTTGCTCATGCTGAAACCCACTTGTACTCAGGAATTGTTTGGGAAAGTAATGTGTCCTAGTCCAAAAGGGTGCCAAGGAGCACTTTAACACTGTAAGGGTACTGATGACTGAATTACCATGCCTGGGAATCTCCTGTTTGCTTCATGAGTAGCCACTGAGTTCTTCCTTCAGAAGTTGCTCTTGGTGAAGGCTGGTTCTCCAGGGTCTGAACCAGACAGACATAAACAGGATAGCAACTCAGCCAGCCCTGGTCTGGCTGCTGTCCATTTTGGCATGAGCAAGTAGAAGATGTCTGGCCTGCCCAGGTTGTCTTCACCTAAATGGCTGGTGGCCCCTACCACACATGTTGCTGTGCAGATCTGATATGAAAAAATCATTTTCTCGCAAGCTGATTAATGTCAGAAGCTTGATTTTTCATCAGAACAGAAGCAGACCATAGAGCATACAGAATTTTGTGTGCGGCAGTTTATGGTATTGTCAAATCATCATGTGACAACCTTTTACTGGAAAAATTAGCTTAAGGCTCAAGGTTTATGTTCTCTCCTGCATGAGGTTGACTGTGTTAATAATCTTCCACCCCACATTTTCCTAATTTCCAAAAAAACCTTTGAAGCTTTTGCAGTTAACACTTTCTGACTTTGTAACCCTAGGCTTAAAAGTTTAAGTTAAAAGCAGAAATTCTGTCACTTCAGTGGGAGGCTCCCAGAAAAGAATCAGATGTTTTCAGGTAGACTGTTGTAAAGTTGGCTTACAAATCTGATGAACCTGAGGAGAGAAAACCTTGCGATTTTAATTAGAAAAAAGGCTACTGCGTGTGCTGTTAAATAAAAAGTTAAGAGAATGTGTCTCCTCTGAGAAATAGGTACAAGGGCCCTTTTGCCCACCTCTAAGACCTCTGCAGTTTTGACATCTGGGTCTGAACTACTTGCCCTAGATCAACCAATTTTAGACATTTATGTCAGAAGGGGATGAACTGCATTTGTGAAGTGCCTTTCTGCACTGGCAGTAAAGGTAGCCCATGGTATTGAGTTCAGGTGTAACCGTAGGGATAACCTTTATAGTAATAGTAGGCTATATTCACATTGCAGGAAAATGACCTAGCAAGGTGGCAAATCATCAGCTGGGGATCACCTGTGAATGGACTAAATGAACAACACTCGTGGGCCAAAGTGAATATGAATCCCGGTAATGTCCTGGATCAGTGGTAATGGCGCTGGCTGTGAAGCACAGATTTTTGCTTCTTGTCCCCTTCTCTTGTTTTATAATGTTGAGACCAATATTTTCTGCAGGGACTTATCTATGAAGCAAAGGCCAGGCAGGGAAGCTGATGCATTTCTGCAAGAGGCTGGGTGCCTGTAACTTAAAGGCCTCCAAGGACTATTGCTTGTGGGGAACATATTTTCCTAAGGAATGCTGGCGTTGCTGTTGTCTGGACTACCAGGGAGGTATTACATGATGCTCTTTGTATCACATAATTTTGTTGATGTCCCCCATGTGGGTGTGTAAAACCTTAGTCCTATGTGGTCAGAAACAGATATATAAACTTTTCTGTATTTTGTTGGTAAAATACAGGGACTTTGTATTTAAGGACATTGTTTTTTGTAGATGCTAGTCCCCTTACGAATCGAGTTCTGAACTCAGCTTGAGCTCAGTTTGCAGTTCTGCTATTTCAAACCGCTTTTTACCTTATTTCTTTGGAAGTGCAGCTGCTCGGTGTGCACCCGGCGGTGTGAGCTCAGTTCTTCTTGCCTTAGGGCTCCATCTAGTGGGCATCAGCTTGCATTGAGCAGCACCAAAACCGACTTTATTTGTGTTGCTTTGGGAAACAGAAAACATTAAAAGGAGCTGATATGAAGATCCCTACGGAGCTTAATAATCGCAAGCAAAATCACTCTGTTCATTCATCTCCTGCTGATGTTTTGTCATTTGGTTTCTGCCTCTCTTTACATAGACAAGGCTATTTTACATTCTGTGCCAAAGCATTTTCATGACAGTGGAAGCTTATCTCAATCCTACAAAAACAAACAAAAATAACAACAAAAAACAGCCAAACTGAAACAAACAAAAATGTCCATTCATTCTGTACTCCTGCATTTCTTGGGTTATTTTAAAGGAATGGCTGCAATATTTCACTGAGTACTCCACAGTCCTTGGTAAATGATTCCAGGATGTCAGTATTACTCCATAAAGTAATCCATACATTAAGAGGCTTATTAGGTAGCCTTGAAAATAGGAAGCATTCCAGCACTATTAAAAGGTTTGTTGGAGCCAAACATTTTAAACCTGTATTTTATCTTGAGAGAACTGCTTATATGCCTGATTGTTAAGAGAGTAACCATGTTCAGATAGGCACTGTTCTGACACGTTAATTGTACAGGTATATTAGGAAAAGAAAATAAAGTGGCTTGAGAAATGGAAAAGGTTTTAGGACTATTCCAAAGTTACTTTTACAAATGACTTTTTTTCTAGTACATCTGTCAAGTGAGTTCAGATGGCCAAATTTGGGTTTCTATTGCACTTTAGTTCAGTGTAACCCGAGGGAGTAAGATGGATAGCTAGACAGAACATATGGCCCTAGCTGTCTAAAAATTTGCTTTTTAAAAAAAGAAAAAATAAAAAGGAAAAGAAAGAAGGAAATAGCTAAACTATCTGGTAAGGATAAAGTTGTTTTCTCTGGCAAATGTGTTTTACAGAACTAGCTATTTTCAAGAGAGTGTCTGTAAGTGTCTGTGGCTCCCAGTCTTTCAATTTAAAATAAACCCTGCTGAAAGCAATTTCTATAGAGTTTCTGTGCTTTCTATACATTCAGAGAGGATCACAAGGGGTGAAGACTGAGTATTCCTGAATTTGTTTAACTGGGTGATTTCACAAAAAGTTATTTTGCAAAGGATGGTTTGATTATTTTCATTAAAATGTATAGCAGGGTTATTTAAACACACTGCATGAAATCCCCAAGGAAGAGATATGGGAAGACAAATGAGTGTCTGACTTAAATAAAAAGAGCATTGTTGGGAAAGAAACCTTTTTTTAACTTTGACTGTTTAACCATGATCTTGCTATTCTCTTCACTTTTCCCTTTGTGCATTTTTTTTCTAATTTAGTGGGGGGAAAAAAAGGACAAGTGATTTAGTGTCTGGAAGTCTTTCTACGCATTGAAAATCTAACTCTTCAGTTTACTGCTTATAAAAGAGAAAGAGTTTATAAGGAGAAACATGTGAGTGTGTGTGTGAAAGAGTGATTGACAGATGACCTATCCTTTTTTCTTATTGACACCATATCCATTTATCCATCAGTTTTCAGCCTATTTTTAGCTTTTTTTTTTTTTTTTCCTCCTTCTACAACAGACATCCTTTTTGCAGAATACTTACATTTCTCTCTTTTGATAGTCTGGTTTCATTTTACACTGTCTCAGGAGTCATGTAGCGATTGGGCCAGAACTTTAGTTGTGCAAATCCTATGCTCATTGGCGTGGAGAAGTTCTCTCTCTCTTTCTCTCTCATATTCTGTGTTTCTCAGTCTGTAAGGGCTAAAAAAGTTTCTGAAATAAATGATCCTGGAAAAAATGACTTTCAGAATAAATGATCTGAAACACAGTGCTGGAGTTACAGCAGCTGGAATGGTCCCGTAAGAGCTATTACACTGTCCAACAATTGTCCTAGTTCAGCTCCCGAGAAAAGGCGTGAAGGGCTGACAGAGGTGAATGATGATAATGTTTTCAGGGAATAGATCTTACTTGAGAGACAGCCTTTGTACTGCAGATATATTCCATTCTTAGACTAAACAGAAAATATTTTTTTTTCACCATAAGGTAATTTCTGAGTTTCAGAAGAAGTATTCAAATTGAGACCGTACTGATACTCATGATAAATAGAATTCCTTCCAATGCCCATACTGAGGCTCAAGTCCTGGCCTTAATCTTTGTATTCTCTCTCTTATTTGATTGCCGTGTGAATATTCAAATTTTAGAGAAGCTGGGCATGTTGTCAAAACCAGCCATTTGGAGAGGGGAGATTTAGTCTCTTTTTAAATCCATGCAGCAATTAATGTCAAAGAGGAGGAGTGGCAGTGGAGGGGACAGAGATGCTCCCAAACAGCATGGGGCTGAGGGGCAGATGCAGGGCAGGGTGCTAAGCCTTGAGACTCGTGGCCAAGTGCCATGGATTTCTCCTCTCACAGCTCAGTGGGCAGGCTGTCTCAGAAGATACCTTTCCGTCATTCCGACCTTGGGCTCAGGCCTGGTGAGCCAGTAGCAGTAACAGCTACAAGGCTGTTGGGAGCAGCTTCACAACTAGCCACATGGCTGGTACGTGCCTGGCCTCTCACCTCATCCTCCAGCTAGGCAGTACAGGTGGGGCCCTACATCCAGGGCTAATCTGCTGCCTTGTGCTTTCCCAGCATGAAAGGGGAGACAGTAAAGAGCGTAACCCAGGAATTCATTAACAATGGAAATATATCTTCAGTGTGGCCTGAAACTCTTCCTTGGACCTGAGAAGCCTTTTCTAATAATTCCATATCCCTGGAGGTAAAGGTAAGTCAATTTGGTACAGATGTTTTGCAATAGAAACAAAATTTTATCTAAAAATTCCTAAGCCAGGTCCACGAGTAGGCCCATGTCTTGACTGACGCCGCCTCGGCCTGTCCCTGTCCCCAGGGAGGTGCCCAGTGCCCAGGGCTGGAGCTGCACTGGTGCCCCCAGCTGCTATGGAGATGGGGCCTGGTGCCAGGCCCTGCCTGGCTGCCCTGGGGAGCCACATTTCCAGGCAGATAATCAAAAAATGACAGAATGGTTGAGTGGGAAAGGATCTCTGGACCACCCTTATCACAAATAAACTTTTTCTTATGTATAAACAGACTGTCATTCATTTCAGTTTGTGCTCATTACCTCTTGTTCTGCCACCAGACACCACTGAAAAGAGTCTGGCTCCATCTTCTTTACACCTTCCCTTCAGGTATTTATACAAATTCATATGATCCCCCTGAGATTTCTTTTCTGCAGGTTGAACAGTCCCAGCTCTCTCAGCCTCTCCTCATTTGTCACTCCCTTAATCATCTTCATGGCATTTCACTGGAAATGTTTATGTGTGCAAACTTTAATAATGTACATAACAATTAATCCAAGGACGGCAAATGAAATATTAATCGGTAGTCTTGTAAATGGAGGGAAATATTATCAAGTCATAAAACTACCTTGAGTGTTTAAAGAAATCTGAGATGATTCTGAATATTACGAAATTTAAACACCTTATATGACAGCTACTATTAAAATTCTTTCCTGGAGGGAGTTGTTGATCTTTGGTCTTGATCTTTAACTGTAATGTATCTACCTAGAAAGACGTCATTGTACTTGGCTCCTCTTCTGATATCTTTTATATGCACTCTGATTCATCTTACCTCCTTACTTGGTTGTTGTTTCCTAGTTGTTTCTTTCAACAGATTACATTCACCAAAAAAAGTTTATTAGCTTCTGGAATACAAATGAATTCTTTGATATTCTCCTCTTTAAGATTCCTCGGTGCATATTTTACAAGTGTTATCTTAACACAAGAATGACCAAAATTAGACCAGGCCTACAGGTACATCTAGTGTCCTCTCCCTGTCTGTGGCAAATAGCAGGTGCTTAGGAAGAATTTGAAGACCAGGGCAAATATATGTGTTGTGCTGCTTGCCAGAGTTTTCTTCCTCTTAGCCAATTGCAGGTTAAGGGATCCGTGAGACGATCATGGAACCTCTGCAGCTGTGAGTTCAGGAGGGCTGGATGTGGAGGGCTATTTTCAGGACCAGCATCAGCCCGCTGTGTTCCAGGTGCCACTGAGGTCCATCAACAGATGTGTGACTGCCTGTAGATTGAGAGATGGCACAACTAGTTATGCTGGTAAGCTCCATGTAACCCTGATGATTCTGTGTCTTGGTGAGTGGTGAAAGATGGTAGCATTTTTCTGGTCCTCCTCTCATCTCCTTGGCTGGCACCAATAATAGAACACCTTCTTTTTCTTTTGCTGCTTAAAGATTATTAAGGAGGGAGGGAGTTGGGGGTATGTGGGGGGAACAGCAAAAAGCGATAATGAGCAAGGTAAACTGTGAGGCAGAAGTCCAAATGTTGAAACAGCTGCTCTACATTACTTGAGAATGGGGCTTTAATGGACTATCTCCCTGTGTTTCTCATTATGCATAATTATTTTCCAGGGCATGTGACACACTAGGAAATTTCTGCCATACTTCCATTGGAAAAGGTGTGACACTGCACATGTCCTTTCTGCTAGAAAGGATATATATGTGCAGTGATTTGTTCTCTTTTCAGTGCCATATTAAAAAACAAACAAACAAAACCAAACCAAAACAAAAAAAAACAGGAATGGAGGCATTATTTCTATACCAGATGTGTTATGTGTGAGCTTAAAACACAATAGATCAGAGATCCACAAAAAAACTGGCCTCACTTGTTGCCCATTTGAACTCACCAAGTCCAGAAGACGGTTCTTACTTTCCCTTCCACATGCCTTTGTTTGCTGGCTCTTTTCATGATTCCTCTGAAGAAATGACCTTCCAAGCTGTTAGCCAGACTTTCAGCCAGCAGCTATCGCAATCATTGTTACACTCTTTACACATTTATACTCACTGTATTAAGATTAAACAGGAAAAAAAACCACCTACAAAGCACAGTATACTATCTTTCTGTATGCACGCAGCTAAAGTTCAAGTTTGGGCTTTTGTATCTCAGTACAGGAATGCAATGCAGTCTTGCTCAGTTAGTATCCCCTGGAAAGCTTCTGAAAAGATCATAACCCTAAGGTGTCCTTTTGACATGGTTCCTCTTTCAACAAGTTTCTTCTTTCTTCAAGATTTTTTTTTTTTTGTAATGTACCACTGCAAACTATTTTTTCCATTGCTTAAAGTTTATCATGACCTATGTCTCTCCCTCATCTCCGATTGATTTTCCAAAGGTCAACATATAATGCAAACTTCCTCGTTATTTCATTGCCTACTTCTAATATTGTCTAATCAATCGCTGTATTTTCTCCTTTGTCTGGAAAATGACAATTATAAACATCCTAAAGCAAAACTTTTCCTTCTTCAGTCCTTTCTAGCACTTCATAGAATACCTGACTTCTGTGTGCTAGTGGGCTGCACCAGCGTCATAGTCAGAAACAGATATTCTGTCCAGCAGTTGCAGTGGGAAGGTGAAGTGCTGTTCACACCCTCAGAAAATCCCTCGCTGGTGATCAGTACTGTGTCTGGTACTCCTTTATCTGCCTATATCCCTATAGTCTCTATTTCACAGAAGCACAGAATGACTGAGGCTGGAAGGAACCTCTGCAAGTCAACTAAAGGCCCTGCTTAAGCAGGGACATCCAGAGCGGGTTGCCAAGGACCACGTCCAGGTGGCTTTTGAAGATCTCCAAGGAGGAGACTCCGCAGCCTCTCTGGGCAACCTGTGCCAGTGCTCCATCACCTACACAGCACAAAAGTGCTTCCTGATGTTCAAATGGAATCTCTTGTGTTCCAGTTTGTGTCCGTTGCCTCTTGTCCTAGCACTGGGCACCACTGAAAAGAGCCTGGCTCTGTCTTCATTGTATCCTCTCTTCAGATATTTATATATATTGATGAGATCCTCTCTGAGCCTCCTTTTCTCTAGGTTAAAAAGTCCAAGCTCTCTCAGCCTTTCCTCATAGGAGAGGTGTTCCAATCTCTTGATCATCTCTGTAGCCCTATGTTGGACTCTTTTCAGTATGTCCATGTCTATCTTGTACTTGTGGTGCCCAGAACAGGGAACAGTACTCCAGGTGCTGATAGAGTGGGTTTTATTCTGTAAACATTTTGGTGAATACTTTCTATTACTGAGAAATACATAGGACATTCCCAATCTACTATAAGTGGCCGTAGGATTAGTGTGTGAGCACCTTCAGAGGAAGAAAATACTGGTTTTTTTGTTGTTGTTTTTCCTTTTTTAATTTAAACCGAGAAGCCAACAAGTACTACTGAATGGAAGGCAATATTAGGTAAAATTCCAATTCAAGAAAAAAAGTACGATTTTTGACAGCAAGTGTGATTAAATGTTGGAGCAAAGTACAAGGAACAGGGAAGAATTAATCTCTGTACATATCCAAATTAAGACAGATTTCCTTTTTTTAGAAAATGTACTTCAGCACATTTTATTAATTTCATGATGTCACTCTACCAAAGTAGAAAACATAACTGAATAGACCGTGAGGTACAAATACGATGGCCATGATGATTCTCTGGCCTCAAACTTCATCTTTCCACTCAAGAGTTCCCATGCAGTGGAGACTGAGCAGCTAATTTGGGTCCCTTTCTCAGGGAGAGGGCAAGTATCTGTCACTCCCTGAGGTGTCCTAAGCAATCCCAATGGTTGCTGCCATGTAATGATGTTGCTGTTGTTGTTGTCCTCTCGTAAATGCCCAGACATCTTGACGACTGCACTCAGCTTGAGATATTTTCCTCTCCTCCTCTGCTGTAGTATTTGTGTCACTTGGGGAACGCTGCCAGTGGATTGGATCAGGTACAAGCATAACCAAGCAGGCCACTGAGGCAGGGACGGAGAACAGCTGTCCTAGGCATTCAAAGCTTTACATTCTGTGCAGCTCTGGTGTGATCTGGGCCTCAAGATATTTATCAAGCTGGAAGAAGGCCCTTTTTGGTCTTGCAGCTCACTGAATCTGCCTACCTATTATTTAGATACTTTACAGTAGAATCCAGAATGGTACCTAACGCTGCCTTATTGCAATAGAAATTCAAGAAAGAAACAGGTTTTATGCTAACTGTGGAGAATAAAATATACTGCCATCTCTGTGATACTATTAAGCTATTTGTATATCTGAAGTCTACAATAATGCACAAATGATTTGATTCAGATATCAGTAAGGTAGGAGCCAAAATATATATACATCTATCTGTAAAAGTTCTTTAGTCAGCAATGTAAATATTGCCTCGTGATAAAAATATAGTTGCAGAAGAATGGTCAGCAAGCCTAGGACACAAAACAAGACACAGGTTAGATGACTTACGGAGAAAATTAGAAAGAATAAAATATGAATAACTTGTATAAATTGCATTTGAAAGTGAGGAGTGTTAATGTGGGAAAACCTACTTACCTTTACTTGGGTGAAAACACCCTTTGAAGTCAAGTAATTCTTTAACTTGAGGATGAAGGATGCTAGTGTCAACTACACTGGGTGACTGATTTATTGACAACTGAATGCCAGAGAGTGAGAAGAGTAAATTAACAGCTAAATGGCATGGGCAAAGAATCCAGCAAAACGTCCCATCAGGAACACTTGCAGTTGTGTAATGACTGAGGAGTGGTAATAGTAATGGTGAGAGCTGGTAAGTGCCAAATGTATCTTAGTTTGAAGCACTAGCAGGACTGCAGCACTGCTCCTAAAGACCCAGAGAAGAAACTGCAGGGCAGTTGGAAAAGGATCAACGTGACTCATTGGCATTTCTTCAAAACAGGGGTTTCGTCCCTTGTTGTCACTAAAAATGCCAAATTCTCTCTTTTAAAATAGTGTAAATTGGGGGCCTTACTGGGACCAACAATGTCAGCGTACTTGTTGTTGTACCTATTTGTGTTGAACTCAATCCTTTCATTTATAACTACCACAACTTATATAACTTACAAATTCCTTCAAAGAATTCCAGCAGTAGCAAAGAATGGGAATTACAGGGTACAACTGCTATCATTCCTAAAGAAAATTGTTCCCGGGCTGCATTTCCAATAGTTCTTGCCTGTTTACAGTGAAATCCTGGTCAGATTTCCACTGTATCATTCTTTTAAGCAGCTGTGCATGTGAACAATTTAGTCCTGGAACCAAATAATATCATGTTTTCTAATGAGAATTACCTGCGGCCAGGAATATACTGAAGGCTTACAGCTCTAGAAGACATTTACATTCATATGTAAGTCAGATAGTGTATCATGTGTGGCACAGGCCATACGGTGCATAGCTACATGCTTTCAGTGACACAAACTGATGGACGTGTCACACAAAGTTCAGTAACCCTAAATAGCAGGATATGCCTGAATGTGATACCATTAGATGTGTTCACACGTGCTCTCGCATTGGACTCGTTGTGCAGGTGATCTGCCGTGTGATCTGCTACGTACTTGTTTCCTTCTCCCGTTTTCCCTGTGAAACAGGAGCAGACAATTTCCATGTTATCTGTGTGAAGGTATGTGGAATGGGAAAATGTTTTTTCTCAGTAAGGTGATGTGACCTTGTCAAATGGGATGAGGAGGAAAAGAGGAGAGCCAGAGACAAAAAACCTGTCTGACTAACAATGACAAAGTCAATAAGCAGTAACAAACCTGGTTTGTGGCACTACTTAGAGGAGGGTAGTGGAGTGGAGAACATTTATGCCAGCGACATGGTCTGATCGAGGAGCTCCTAAAATCAGGATGATAAGAAAAGGTGGTCAATAAACAAACATACAGAGACACAGACCTGGCAAACAGTGATCGAGACTGTGAGAAGAAACAAAACTTGCCAGTCACACTGACTGATGGGCTATCCCAGAAAGACTAACCTGGACTTTGCAACTGATACGATTGTAAACTGGGGAGATATGGGGAATTGTGGGGGGATCCTGAGTGCTGGATGGGAGGGTAGAATCTGGTAGAACTGTGCAAACTGATGAAGGATTTTGGGGGAAGGGAATGGGGGAGCAACAAAAGAGGAAAGAAACAGATATAGATGTTAAAGGGGCCTGTTGTGTATAAGCACACTTGTCTGACTGTGCCCTGTGCCTAATCACGGCTGTCTGTCCTATTTTCTTTATACCCCTTTTAAAATGTCTCTCTGTGCAACCTCACTCTCCATCCTGTGTATGTGAGTGCCGAAGTGCCAGCTACTGGGGGACCAGTGTGAGTGAATTTGGTGCCAGCTGCTGGAGCCAGCGAGGCCCCAGAGCCAGTGGGGGCCTTTAACCTCCAGCCACTAGGCCAGGAATGGTGTGTGTCCCCAAACCAGCTACTGGGCGAACCAACTGGGTGCCTGGAGCAGGGCTGTGTGCGACAGCCTGGGTGCCTGGTGCCAAGTGTCTATATCTTCCCCAAACTGGGTGTGTGTGGGATGTGCACATCTGTCATTTGCCAGAAGTTCTAAGATGGACTCAACGGGCCCTGGGTATCAGGTGGGTGGAGGATGCTCAGATTAGTTGATAGAGGTTACGGTTGCTACAGCACATACCTGGAGAACATTTCACTAGGTATTGTGTGATACTTGAATAAAGGTACCAGGGTAAGACAAAATCATTATCTTATCTTTGTACCTGGTTGAAAAATAGGTCGTAATGGTAAATGAAGAAAGAGCTGCTTATATACTGCTAGTGGGGTCTCCCATGGTATGGCTTGTCTAACTACAGTTAGTTAATTGTAGTCAGTGCTGCTGTTTTCATTAAGCTTTATCATAAACACTTCCAAAAGATTTGAATAAAATAAATAATTTGCAATCTGTGCGGTAACTTCAAGCCACTGGCAAGAGACTAACTTGCTTGGCTTACCTTAAAATTTAGCAAAACGTGTTTAGTTAAGTAATCCTACAGTGTGAAACCCTGATTTTGATTAAAATATCCCTGTCAGCCCGTTACCAGCTTTAGAGTATTTCATGCTGTCCAAAGCAGTGGAAAATATATTTTTGTTGCCACTTCCAGTAACTCACAAAATAAGAAGTTGAAACATTTTGCTGTATGAGGCAACCCTATATTTTCAGTTTGTGTTTGACCTAACCCTCTGTCAACTCTTTAAAGAGGCATTAAATCAAGAAGGATATGATTCAGAGCTTTCCTGAGTCAGTAAAACCTTACCGCTGACTCTGATGTGCTCCAAAGTAGGTCCTTGGACAGCAGAGTGACACATTACAGCTTAAATATCTTTCAAAAGGTTGACTCACTGTAACTCATGGGCATGCTTGCCTTAAATATAAATAAGGATACTTGCCAAGAGGCTCACTTTATCTTATGTTGCAGGGGAAAAAACGCAACATTTGGTATATTCAGGTATTTTAGCATTTGTTTGAGGGCTCATACTGGCAGTATCTGATGTTCTGGATGCAGTTCAGCCTAGCTCTGTAGAATTGCCTGTAGAAAATCCTCACCTGGCTGCTTAAAACTGCCTCTAGCAAGTGCTTTTTGCAGCTGTTGCTGTCTTCTCTCCCAGGAGATGCACAGCCTTCCCTTGATTGCAAGTGTCTCCTCCTTCTCCTGCTAACATCCTCACTCTCCCATGGGCTCATCTTGATGCAGCCTGTCCTCGTTTCTGGGAGGCTTAGTCTGAGCTTTCAGCAGTGTGCAACTGCATGTAGCCAGCCTTAAAATACTTGTGAGTTGGGCACTCAACAAAAAACAAAAAGGCTCTACTGAAGGAAAAGGAATTGCATCCAAAAAAATGAAAAGCAGCAGAAGGAAGGAGGTAGAGAAAAAATTGTGCAAGCTTCTTAGGAGCTGGGATGGGGTTGTCCTCTGCCCACCTGTGAGAGGCAGTCAAGGTGTGTTTTCCCCTGGGGATCTGTGCTCAGCTGTAGGAATACATTTACAGGGCTGTCAGCAGTCATGTGCAGCTGTTACTGCTCTCTTGTTAGCTAACCTTGATAAACAAGAGCATTGATCCCCAACATTTTGTGAATTAAATCATTTAGATTCACAAGACAATTTTAGGATGCTTCATATATTCTGCCCTTTTGGATAAGGTACATTATACTTGGCATATACGTGGATCCCATACTTTATAATAATCTCGAGCTTCTGACCGAAGGTGGTAACTGAGGAAAGAGCCTGATTTGTTTTTTATATGGTTGGATTTTTATCTATTGTTTTGTCTTTCATTCGTAACGCCAAGGGAGATGCTAGGACCTGGGTAACTGAAGAAAAATCCAAGAAACGATTGCCAGTGTACAAGATCTATTCTTATGATGTGGCTCTAAAAACCTCACCACAGGGCTTTGTAAATAATTAGGACTGCTGCTGAAATGAGGAATTTCATTTCTAGTTTCCAAACTCTTAGTTCATATGAAACTATAAATATACTAAAAGCATTTGAAGAAATCAAGAGCTAAAATATTAACAAAGCCAGACTTCAGAAGCTGCCTTACAAAGATGCGTAAGTTTTTCTTGGAAATGGAGAAAGGCAAAAGCACAAGGCCACCACGAAGGCACTCTTGAAGGCAAAAAACATACATCTTTTAATACCATTACATTTCATTTCAATGCTGTTTTGATGTTTCCTCTAGTAGCTACAAAGCTAATGCATCTTTTTTTTTTTTTTTCCTAAGCTCCATTTCAGGTCTTGATCTCCCCCTTAATGGGAATAGCTAAGCCATTACTTAAGCTTGCGAGCATTTAAACGTCCCACATCAAGGCACTGGTATAAGGTTGAGGGGTAATTCCAAAAGACCACATTCACTAAAGGATTTTAGCACATGCTCAGTTTTAAGTGCTTGAATAATCCTTTTGATACCCTGCTTAATCTTGGCTTTAAAAAAGTACCTCTTAGGGAAGAATTTCTGTTTGGGAAGTGCAGGGATCAGGGGAAGATGTCTTCAGCATCAAGGAGGAAGCCTGTGTGAGGCCATAATGTAAATTGTTTTATGATTAAAATGCTGGATAATTTTTGGATGGTAGGTGCTTTGCCACCTAAATTTCCTTACCACTCAATAACACAATATTGCAGTTTCCCCTTCCACCCTGTTTTGTGAATGTCTATAATGAAAAGGATAATTTATTTTTTGACTTACCTGGAGACAACCTGGGGCCAGCCCCCCTGCATGACTGGGTCCTGCCTCTGCTCTGTTCCCCACAGCCCTCAGGTTGCACTTTCACATTTTTGACATCCAACCACACCCTGAGGAAACAACTTAAAATAGAAGACAGCTCAAGTGCAAAGGCAGACAGAGCAGGCTGTACATTCCTCCGTTT
The DNA here is from genome assembly GCF_964034855.1 of Anser brachyrhynchus. NCBI lineage: Eukaryota > Metazoa > Chordata > Aves > Anseriformes > Anatidae > Anser > Anser brachyrhynchus. Next base: position 104,249,130 of record NC_137696.1, on the reverse strand, counting down.
CTTTATAGGTAATAAATATAGAACAAGAAATTAAAAGCAGGGAGTGTAATGAGAACTTTAAAGTTTTCCTGCAAACCAACCTCTTACCTCCCAAAGGAAAACAGGAGAGGGGGAGCTGTGTAAGTAAAGTGGGTTTGCTCTGGTTTATTACACACTAATCACTTTGACAGCTGTTTCTGAAGTAACATCTATGCTCGGTGCATATGTGCTCATTCCACTGCGTCTGTCTCTGCAGTTCTAATTCTGTCAGACTGAGTTATAATTTAAGATCGATGGGAGGAAGGCAGAAGTCTGTGTCAAGCAAATGGTAGTCCCTGATGATGAGTGGGAAAGATCTTTAACCAGACCTATTTAGGCACCTCGGATGAATATTGCAGATGTGATTAGAATCAGCTTGTTAAAGGATTTTCCACATCTTTTTCTGCTTCCCTGACATGTATGCATTAGAAAAAAGCATGACTTAGAAGCGCATCATTCATGTACCAAAGTTTCTTACGAAACTTATGCTCTGAAAGATCTTAATTGCCACTTAGTGACTTTGGTCTTGATTCCCTTCTTGTATAAGTGAATTGAAAATGGATCTTGTTGTTTTCAATATTTTGGACATCACTTAATTACTTATTTATTAGATGTTGCTGACTTACTATTTATGTCATTATGAGCCCGATCATGAGGTGTGATTAGGTGTGCTATATATTCCCAGACATGTTATCCTTATTTCCATACAGAATAAGAGGTTGATGTGATTGTTTCTTTATGTTTGTCACAAAGACTTGTCAGAGTTCCCTTCCCTTCCCTTCCCTTCCCTTCCCTTCCCTTCCCTTCCCTTCCCTTCCCTTCCCTTCCCTTCCCTTCCCTTCCCTTCCCTTCCCTTCCCTTCCCTTCCCTTCCCTTCCCTTCCCTTCCCTTCCCTCATCCCATATGTGTTCATGTCACCAGACAAAACCCTACAGGGTTGCTCACCACCAGAGCAGGGCACCACCACTGAGCCCATGCTCACCAGCTCTGCAAGCAATGCTGCTCCCCTGCCTCTTCTGGATGTGTCTGAGCCACCACAGTGGTGCTGTGCGATGATAGCATCCATGCTTCTGCCTTGGAGCTGCCAGATGTAAATCTACGAGCCCTACAAGCACCGAACCTCCATTTTAGTTGTCAATAGTCAGGGACCATCAGTCTCACAGAATTGTGAGCTTTGGGTACGTTTTTTTCTCTGTTTGTATATGCCTCTGATTATTAATTTCTGCTATTTTACCTACAAGAAGCAGAGAAATCTCTCTTGGGTTGACTGGTGACATTATGGAGATGGAAACAGTGAGTAGGAATTGGACTCTCTTTAAGCCTATGTTAATAGGCTTTTTGTATAGCTGCTATGTTTTAATGTATTGCAGCCATGCTCTCCAAAATCCAGGGAGCTCTTAAGGAGGCAATGGGGAGGCTCATTTTACAGCCTGAGGCACTAAGGGAATCTCATGTCTCTAATAAGATTCTGGAGTTTATGGCTCCTCACAGGTCTTCAAAGATACTGATTATTTTAAAACTTCAACCATTTCTAAACAAAATGTTTAAACTGTTTTCTTGCATTAAGCAGATTCCCATGTGCTTGGTGTTGCTGAAAAAACAAACCCCACTTTAAAGAAACTGCTTTATTTAGAAGTGAGGTCTACCTTTTATAAAAATACAGTTCGAAACTGCATATGGGATAGGGCTTTTCTTCCGCCCTTATATCATACCCTTATTGCCTATTAGGCTGACCTCAGTTTTGGGAGAATCACTTGGTTAGTGCTAAATATAGCATTGCATCTGCCCTTAAATGGGAGTGAAGGGGCAGTAGCCTTCAGAGAGGGGAATTATTTTTGTTTTCCTCAGCCAGAGTTTGCTAAGCCGGGAAAGGCTGGTCTTCCTCTCTGCTTTGCAATATTTCTATATCCTTGGTAAGTCCCTTCTTCATCTAGCTTGTTCTTGTTCAGAACAAATGGGGATTATGGGGAAAGCGTTGGGTGCTTTTCTGTGCAAAATGAATTATTATTACCCTTCCTTGGGAAGAGCCAGCAATAAGCAGGACACAGATTAATTGATGAAAAGACAAAAAAAAAAAGGGAAGTGTTTTATTTTGTGCATGGTCAGTTTGATTTTACTGCGTATTACATTTCCTGTTCTTTTTTTTTTTTTCTTTTTTTTCTTCTCCCTGCTTTTACAGAACTACATTATACCAATCTCCAGTTCTATTGGCCAATGTGCTTTCACAATTGCACATATATTGACAGTGTCACTTTTTTATGGGTTTATGCTGTATGAAGAGATAAAGCATGATATTTGTGAAGTCTGTGCACAAATAATTAAGCATAAAATACATTCTATAGTAGCTGGCAAAACTATTTGGCATGCTGAAGAGTAGAATGTAGCTGGGACAGAAAGTTCTACTTCTACTTTTTGTCTATCATACTTTTCAATACATCTTCAGAAGACACTTTTCTGGTGTCTGTATTGCTTTAGGCTACGTGATGTGTTCTGCGCCACATGAAAATTCCAGCTAAATACCACTGATAGTGTCTTGGGAAATCATGTTCATGCTCTTGAATCTTTGCCTGTGGGTTGATAATACCTGCCAATGAAAATATCATAATAAAAGATAATAAAGCTTGGGATGATGGGAAGTGACTGACTTTCACCATCTCCCTGTCTCACACTCCTTGTTTTCCAGCTGAAAGCATGTAGTACACTAACCAAGTGAAGGGAAATCCTAAAACTTTATTGGAACTTGTTGCAACTCTATCTGTATTTGGAGTGTTAGGATGGCAAAATTTTGGGTCAATGTGGCCAAATTCAGCCTCATTTAATTCCCAGTGAAGTAATATTATGAATTCATAAGAAAGCACCTACATCAGTACCCTCTCTGGGTTATATGTTGGTTAGACGATGGGGATGGGATCTCAACGCCCTTCCATTGTGAGAGTTGTGGAAAAGCCAAAATTATGTATTTTTTAGACTAGCAAGCATGCAAGAACTGGTGCTCCCCTGCACAGCAATGACCTCACTGGAGGGAAGGGTACAGAGCGGGACAGAGCCATGGCTCTGCCTCCTACCTACATGCTGCAGAGCATAGCTGGGGGTTAACTCCATCAATGGTTACAGCTGTGACCATCAGCACCCATGGTATATGCCAAATTGGCTGCACGCTAACTGGTTAGAAGGTGAAGCAAACCATTCAGGGACTATTACAAGGTCAATGTTCACATTCTAAGTAATCATACATGTGCTACAGCCAACTGATTGCATTAAAATGCTTAATATACCTGTATGTCTTTGCAAGCAGGTTTATTTCATGAGTTGTTAAATGTCTGCTTATTCAAAACATATTAATTTATTAACAAAAAATAGACATGTGATGTGAAAATGTTGCTTTGTTGGACGTTCAGTTGTCTAGAAATCAGTGAGAGAATTCTTTTTTTAGGTTTAATGAGGCAAGTAATGTGTCTAGTTCCGGAGATGACTTGAACCAGATCAAAGCTGTTGTCCACAAGATTTTTGTTTAAAACCAGTTTTTAGGCTAACACTGTTCTCAGACAAAGGAGGTGTGATCAGTAAAATGTGAGACCAGCAATGATGTAGCTAAAGACAAGACAAGGAAAGAAAAGACAAGGAATCTCAAAGCTTGATGACTAATGTCTGGAATTCCATATGGTTTAAGCACTGGAAATTCCATATGCTTTTTTAATTTCAGAAGCATTTGTATTCTGTTGTCAAAAAATTAAAACTGAATTTTTATTATGCAGAAACAAAAAAACTTCAATGCAAAAGACAAGTGTTTGAAAATGACAGTAGATTTTTTCTTTTTAGTTCATCCTTTTTCATACACAGAGCTTAATTTCCTGTGTAAGATCTAAATACACACATACACACAGAGATAAAAGACTGAAGAGAAATATTAGCATTTCATAAGTTTATTACTGAAATGGGGAAGATGTTACCAGACCCTTTACATACCATTCTGTTTTAGACTGCAGTGTCTATGAGCCACATAATGATTCATGCAGGTTTTACAAGATTTTTACCAAAGTGAATTTCCTGGAGGAAAATGTTCTTATGTATCTGTTGTAATTTCTACAGGATTGATATAACCATCTGGAAAGGACCGTATGTTTTCTGAGGCAGAGTGATAATTCTTTAAAATGGTCATTAAAAGCAACTGATGACTGGGAGGTGTTTTTTTATATATATATATATATATTTAATCTTCTGTTGTGACATATAGGTAGTATGGAATTAAATATATTTTATCACATAAATATCATGGGCTTTAATGTATGATGGGCATATAAGTTGGAAAACCAGACCTTCCAAAAAAACTTTGAGTGATGTGGAGAACAGCAAGCGGAACCACAGACAGGTAGAGGGACCAGCTCCTGTGTCATGGGGAAAATCAGGACAAACTCTTGATTCAATGCAAGTGTTCAAAGACATTTAAGAAAGATGAGATGCAGAGGAAGCTCAAGAATGAGGATATGCGTTTAGGAGCAGGACGTACTGATCTTTCAGCCAGAATAAGGAAGATAGGCTACGTGAGGGCAGGCAAGAACCTGAGAATCATTTTTGGCACTTGCAGATGGACAAGGACAGAGATGAGCAAAGAAAGTGCAAGTTGCATGGTATAGCATTGGCAGGTCAGGCAGAGAAAGTACATGCTGTATAGTGCATCTCTCATGACAGGAACCTCCTGAGTGTACGAATGCAAGTTGTCTATCTATGGTGAGCACAACCATGTTCTATTTCCCATGGCATTTGTCAATCCCATCCATCAATTTATTTGGTGGTGTGCCTGCTCTCTGAGGCTAGGTGAATGATCATCCTAGAATTTACTGCCTGTCCTTTAAATCTTAAATTAACTCACTTATCAAGCTAACAATGTCTCTATATCAGACCCTTGGCTTCCAGCTCAAGAATGTGGCCCCCTGTCACATGGTCCTAGATTATTGCTTTCTATTCAGGTCAGTATTACTATGGCTTGAAACTATGCATATCCTGGCCTGGGAACTCTGCCCTCTACTCGTGAGTTTTACTCTTTTATTCATGTACATAAATTGTTAAATACATGCTACTAAACATGAGGAAATGTATATTTGTGTAAACTGGTCTAATTCACCCATGTTTTATATCATTAATCTTTAAAGGCATTTTGGTTGACCTACTATTTTTGTTTGCATTTAATAGTCCTCTGAGTGGTTTATACAGCACACAGATTAGTGCAGTTTAGGTCCTGCTGATGTCAGAACCACCGTTTACAGTCACAGAAATAAATAGGAATGAAAAATAAAAATGTAGGTGTACAACTGTGCTGTGTTCCACCAAAAGACTGAAGGTCGGATAAGAAACTAAGTGAGGAACATCTTAAAAAATCCTTGGCCTGTAACTCTAGATCTTTTTCTTGAAATCCAGGGAAGTTAATAGGATCTGCATGGATGGACTTCAAGGGTTGTTTGTGACACACAGACCATATATTTCACCCAGTTCACTCTTGCAGTCACATACTAGTAGAACTTGGTGACCAAAACTTGAGATTTGCTTTTTAATTTATTACAATTATTCAAACTTTTAATTTGCCTTTCTCTTGGACTATTTATGTAATCTTTTTATGAAATTTTTAATTTCTCACTGGGAAATGGATTTTTTCTCCCCCTGATGCCTCTGTCAGAGCATTGCCTGCATCTTGCTATTGGGTCAGTTCCACCAAGTGACATGCCAGCATAAGTATGTCTCCAGCCACTACCAGTAATAAAATCTTGATTTACCTAAGTCAGTAAATTCAGTGGGGCTAAGCTGTCATCTGTGTTATCATATTACCTAACTCTGTTACTGGCATGTTGAATTGTTACATATTTCAAACATCTCACATAAATGTATATCAACAGAAAACTGGAAAAACAGTCAACATCTTGTTCCTAGGAAGACAATAGAAATTTCTCTTATCCCAAACTCAAGATACCCTATGGGCTCCGTAGACTCTGCTAAAGCTGTTTTTACAGTGGGGCTGTGATTTTTCTCTTCAGATACTCATTGTTGCAGCTCTGTTAAGTATTAAATACATACTCTGCAAGCATCATTGTAATTAACTGATGATGATTATTACATTTGGAACTGTTGCCAGGCAGCTCCCCTCTGTGTTAACAGAAGGCAAAATGAGTCTGGCTGCTAACAAGCTCAGTTAATTGCTTGCATGGAGGCTGGGAGCAAAGGGCTATGCCTGTTTCTATTCTATAGATGTTTGGGTAAATGCGAAGAACATCTGAACCCAAATTTTGAGAAACCCTGGGTGCTGATTAATAGAAGAAGATACACTAGTTAAAATGGAAGTTTTACATTCAGTGGAAAAGGCTGAACTGTAAATGGCTAAGATATTTTCTCAGAAATGAAAATAACTTAGACTGTGATCCATCCAGACACTCAGGCATTACTCTGCAACCTTTATACGTCAGATCTCAGGGGGAGTTATATACATAGCAACGCATAAATTGCATCTTGATAAATTCACAGAATTGTTTAACTGGGCCACACGTAAACATGAGTAGCTCTTAACAGCTGAGTCAGCTGAATCCATGGGTTTGCCATTTGCACCTTCATTTAAGTGAAAGGGCTTATTAAAAATAGAACAGAGGGAACATTATACCATTAACTGTCTGGTTAACATACAAACTTAGGGGAAAGTCAAAAGTAATGTACACAATAGTCACACAGTTAGACTGCAGGAAGAAAATCAGTATTAGATCTCTGCAGGCATTGGGTCATGTACAGATACCAAAAGTAGGAGAAGTCAGAGCTACTTACTTGTTTGTGTAACTGTTTATGTAGCCAAGAAAATGTGTTACTCATATAAGGAGTTAAATAGGATCATGTCAGCTCAGCATTGCACACCTCTGCAAGGTATTGAACCATGGTGTACTAATTCGGATGATGTTAATTTTCTTATTTCTCTAGAAATGTGGTAATATATTTCTTTAATGCCTGTTTCTAATGTTGTCAACCTGCTTTATTTTTGTCTTGCAGTGCCTGGTATTTTGCCTAAAGTTCTCATTCCTGCACTCGTGACTTGAAGCTCTCATATCTCTTTAAAAAGGATTGAAAAGGTAACTAACTATAGGCTGTGCAGAAGGTGCAGCTGTCAGGTGGTAAATTATAAAACCTCACCTCTAAATCTTACGGCTTTTTTTTTTTTTTTGCTAAGATGTTTCTGCAATTAACTATACCTCCTAAATATACCTAAATATACCTGCAGAGAGATATTTCTTGGAAAAGTAAGACTACCTGAAGTGAGAATGTCATGACATGGGGGCATCTGACTCAGCTTTTGAATACCCGAAACAAACTATCAAACACAGCTTGAATTTATAATTGTATATGCTGGAAATAGGGTATTTGCAGATAATTTACCATATTTTAAGTTTCAATTTCTTCAACTTAAAAGCATGTTTCTTTGCTTTTAATTAATTAGGGTGTGATTTTGAAGGGTTCGGGCAAAATTGCCAAATAAACACACAAAAAGGAGGACTTAGGGAACTGAGAATTACAGTTTTTCAATAAATCATCTTATGTTTTTCTTCCTAAAAGCATGATATGATGTATAAGAAATCTAGCACCCATTTTTCAAGAATAAATTGCTGCAACAAAATGTACAAAATGATTACTCCTGCATGTACAGTCTGGCTAGTAGTACAATTAGGAAAAACATTAAAAAGTCACATTAAAATTAATGCAAAATTATTGATAATATCCATGATTTTCAACAATTTTATATTTGATTTCCTGTTCTTAGATGGAAATTTTGCAAATGATTTTTCAAAACATGAGATAATAATAAAAATTCTGTTGCCTGACAGAAAACATCACTGCTTTCAGCATAAATAATAAATATTAAAAAAACTATTTTCAGCAGTATTTTACTGAACTAAATTGTTTGCATGTACTTTTCACACAGTAAAAAGATAAATGAAACAAAAAGAAATGCTTGAAATATGAAAGTTGACAATCAAGTAGTGACTGAGTTTCTTTAATTTTGAATTAGATCTCATTTTACCAGAAACATGTTTTCATGAAATAGTTATTCCTCTAGTTTTAAAGTGTGTACTACTCATTTTTCTCCTCAAAGCATGTATACCTTTCCAGGTATACAACAGGAAACAGAACACAGATTTGAATTGTTCCGTATCAGAACCTTTGAAATTAATTAAGGGGAGTTCACATTGTATTAAAATGAGTTTATAAGATTTCTGTTCAAATTCCATTGAGCTTTCATTTTATATGTGTCATAAACCTGCCTACTTCTGGGGCTTTTTGTGACGAATGCAGACATTTGGTGTGGTTCTGAGGCTTTCAATCGGGCCAGTTCTTCTCAGTTGGGCCCGTGGCCAGGCAGGGCAGTGCTGTGGGGAGCTGGGGCACGGGCTGAGGCCTGGGGGTTGACATGGGATCCGGGGCCATGGGGAAGGCCTTGGGAGGGCTAAGCAGGGACAGTCAGGTCCATGACTGCCCCTGGGCCTTGGAACCCTCTTGATGCGTCCCCTGGGTGAGCTAGTGGTGCTTTACCTCTGAGGCGGGTCCCAGGCCATGCCTCTGCCTGTGACCCAGCAGAGCTGCCTGGCAAAATCCCACAAAACAACTGGGGCATTCCCCTTACCTTTCAGGAAGAAATCAGATGTTGTTTTGTGAATCTGCCTAACTAAAAACTTTAGGACTTGGCCCAAGCTGCTTTACAGACGTTGTGAATGGAAATTGCTTCAGTTGTCACCAAAGTGCAGCCATTTCTTGGGGAAAGTGTTGGCTGTTCATTTGCCTTTTGGAGTCCCTCACATCCATTTAGACCAAGTGGCCCCACATCCAAATGAGAATGCAAACAAGACTTACAGAAGCAGATCGTAGTTACACAACCTGGCACCTACTCAGGACATGGCAGGTAGCATTCCCAACTTTTGTGAAAAGTTATCATTGTACTCCTAATGAGCATAAAGGGATGTGGACACCTCTGCCTTCTTTTAACACCATAGTTGGGAATTTGCTTCTCTCTGACAGAGTGGGAAACTTGCTTCCCACCCACATGCTTCTGGGAGCTCCCTGAACGTTCCTGAGAACCTTCTATACTGATCAAACTGTGTCTTTGTCGCGGAGAAATTGTGCAGGAGGACAACCAGAATGATTGGAGGTCTAGAAAACACATGAGAAATGATTGAAAAACCTAGCTTTGTTTGATTTAAATAAGAGACCTGAAAGATGTTAAAAAAAAAAATCTTCAAACCTTCAACAGGCTGCTACAAAAGTGAGTGGATATAGTCTATTTTGTGTTGTCATGGTGAACTGGACTAGTGAGTGCAAATTGCAGCAAGGAACAAAGCAAAAGGTTTGAAGAATGGAGAACTGAAATATCTAGAAAATGCCCCCAAAACTGGCAAATTTCTGTCCCTGAAAATTTCTAAGGAGGTATTAAATGACATCTACGAAGAAGGGAAAAATGATCCAACAATTTATCTTCTAGCTCTATCATCTGTAATTGCATGACTCACTGTGTGGCTAATAAGATACAGTTTGAGATGTGCATATATATAATTGATGGCTCTATTTGTCTGCAAAGTGATGAAATTTTGTACATCTGTTCCTGTACACACGTATATGTACGTATGTAAAAATATCAAACCTAAATGTCTGAAATATATGGCTAAATGTGATTTCACTACAGGAATTGTTGATTGTAACAAACTGAAGTATGTCATCACTAGCAGTGCCATTTTACCAGAGAAGGCACAAACACTTCGATCAGTCCTATCGCAACATTCAGACAAGATATGTACTTGAGGAATATGCAGCAAGAAAGTGAGTACTGTGTATTTCACATATGTAGCATAGAGATGCTTCTATTTTGGATAAATAGTTCTTAGAATCAAGATATATACATTCTCCTCTTCCCCATTTGTGACTTACTCAGAATGTTAGTTTTCCAAGTCCTTCCACAGGGATGCTACTTGTCCGTATTCTCCCACCACCACAGCTAGACTTTCTAGCTATGCAGCAACTCATCTACACAGATCCTTTATCTGAGAATCATTTCTGTTTACTACCTCCAACTTGGAATTTCCTTTTTTTAAGCTCTGATTGAACTCAATATGACTTAAGAAAAATTGCTATGAAATTAATTGGAAATCACAGAAGCATAATACCCATTCTTCCATATAACATGAGGATATTCCTTCTCCTAAGTTTGGCTATTCCTACTCCTGAAGTTAGCTATTTCTATTTTTTTTCCCCTCCGAAACAAAACAAAACATTTTTCTTTTATGTGAAATCTCAGAGTTTTAGTAATAAGATACAGGTTCTTTTTTATCTTGAAGCCTGGAATATTGAATCTTGGTTGCTTAAAAATCACTGTCCTCCCTCCTCAGTAATTAAGATGCCTAGCTAACTGTCCAGCTTGTCCAGATTCGCTTCTGAAAGAGGAGAGTTTATGAGGAAGGTTATGTGAAGTGTAGAGAGGCAGGAATATTTAGAAATAGACAGTATTATAAGGATTCTTTGTGCCTTGTTTCTTAGATGAGCTGGTACCCTCATGATTCGCTGCACAGTGAATAGCACTTGAAAGATTGGAGACTAAGTATAAATTTAATAGAACTGAATGAAATAAAATGCCTAACAATCCCCAATGACAAATGATGGGCATTAGGCCTCTGAAGGACAAGTGAGAATCAGAGCTACTAGGGCACTAGCATAAACTAGCATTCTTACTGAACAGTGCTCAGTCATGGAATTCAGCTCATTTAAAGTAATTTCTTTGACTTTAGCAAGTTCATGTTTTACCAGATCTGCTGGGTTATGACGGTGTCTTTTATATTTGAAGGGCTGCTTCTAGACAGGCTGCTTATTATGAATCATCTGGCTTGGGAAAAACAACATGTAGACTCTGTGCCAGGAGGGCACGCACCTTGGCTCATGAAACAATGCAAGAATCCAGGAAAAGGTAAAGCTCTGACCTGTGAAGTGGCTCTGGTCCCATTTAGTATCTCTCTTTTGCCAGGGCTCTTTTCAAAGTCGGCAAGACTGGAGTCTTCTCTGTCACTGTTCTTCACTAATCTATTTTGGCTGGAATACTAAATGACTGAGTGTCACTTTCAGTCTTATATTTCAACCCAGAGTTGTTCCCTCTAATCCCCAGCCTGACCCTTGAAAACAGCTTTAATACCAAAAGAAATTAGTATCTGCCTAGGATCCCAAATATTTTCAAACAGATCGACTGCACTATTATTGCATTTCTGGATTGGATCAATTTAAGCATTGAGTTCTTTCCATAATACCAGAGGACTTATCATCATGTCTCAATTACAGACTTGATATGAAGTCTTTGAGTAAATGTGCTGACAGCAATATTACAGTTAGTGAATTTGACTGTTTCTGCTCTGCCATGCTTTACAGTGACTGTAACAAAGACGTAGAGAATATGTGCTACAAGAATGAATTCTACCATCTTTGTAGAAAACATGTCAAGGGAATCGTACACATACATAGGGTTCTAGTACTTTGACTGTTTTGAAGGATATACTCTGGAAGTGGAATGTTCCAGGAAAATCAAACTCATTTGCATAATATATTATTTTAAAAATAATCTTAAATTTTATCAATATAAAATTATACATGGCAGAACAAGGCTGGTATTCAAAGTACACTGAAATAGTAAAAATAAATATTTCAAAAAACACCAGAGAAATCATGGCTTGATTGGTGAAGTTCATATAAGTCTTCCCATTTGCTTTACTACATGTTGGGTTATACTTTGAGAGTCTAGAATGACAGTCATATTAAAAATTTCTGGTAGTCAGCTCCTTACTTTCTTGCTATTGGCAAGACAGAGTACCATAGGCTGCTTATAGAGTCATCAGGATCGAAGGAGCCTGAGCTAGCTCCTCCTAAAAACTTTGATGAACTTTTTATAAGAATTTTGAAAAATTTGTAGAGTCATTGCTTCCTCTTGGATTAGGATAGGCAGATAGACTCTAAGAATAATTCCTAAACTAGATTTTACATCCTGATGATATTATTTCAGAACCCTCAGCTGCCTAATGTGTATGAGTGATAATCTTAAAGCTTCATGTTGATTACTCTTATCTTTTCTCTTGTCCTACAGGACTCATGAACAAAAGTCTCATGCTAGCGAAGAGAAAAGGATCCGGTTTGCCAGTGAGTTGTCGGCTTTGGAAAAAGAGATTCACACAGCCAGGCACCGTGCTAGGGAACAACTGGATAGACTTGCTATACAAAGGATGGTACAGTACTGAAGTTTTTTTGTTTCTATGCAAGCACAATTATAAGATATACTAAAATTTAGGTCTGTGTTTCAAATATTGTTAGGGATTTAGCATCTTTTAATCTTGTGGATTTAAAATTAAATCTTTTATCCCCTTTGAGTCTGGTGCTGAATTCTTCCTTTCTTCACCTGCTTTTATCATTTTGCCTTTTTTAATAGGTAGAAGAAAATATGGCTATGGAAAGACATGCTGTTGAGGAAAGAATAAGTCGAGCTCCTGAAATCCTGGTGCGCCTGAGGTCTCACACTGTCTGGGAGAAGATGTCTGTGAGTCTTTGCTTCACTGTACAAGGATTTCCCACCCCTGTTGTCCAATGGTAAGAGACTGGCCTTATCCAGGCCTCTAAAAATGTTGTTAATCTTTTTCCATTTGGAAGCTATGGCATAACTGATAAGTGTTGCATACATAATGGCTATGTTAAAACCCTTTTTTAATCCTCATATATGTGCTGGATTGTAGCACTCGATACCACAGTGGAAGGAGTGGGAGGAAAGCTGGCCGAATGGCCCTGTGCACTGTGAGAAGCAGAGCTGGGTATTTCAGAAGGCAGTCTGTGGAAGGCATTCCAGTCTTTTTGGCCATTCATTTTCCTGAAGATGAAGTAGCAAATGTCCCAATACACAAAGCTCACAGGCTACTTGCTAAGCCTGGGTAAACTTGCACAGAACCATTGCTGTCATAGACAATTGTTTTCACAGACTGCCTGTGTGTTCACTTTGTGTCAGCCTCTGTTGACGTGGAAAGTCATGTAATATCCCTGAAGCTGCCTAAGCACTGTCCTGTATATGGGACATCCACAGAGCAGACTGTGAATAACTAACCCGAGGCACTATTCTGTTGCTGTTTCTCTTTTTTGAGCTTAAGTGCTTTATTGCGATCAAAGACAAAATTTCCTTCCCATCTTATGTCAGGGATAGTGGATTGGAAAATTCAAGTCACGTCCTGTCTTCCCTCTACTGCTAGCTTTTCTGGTTTGGCTCCACATCTCTTTCCACATTCTTACTGCAGTGATGACTCTCCTTCACTTTCATGGCCCAATGTGTATCTATCCATACACACTGGAAAGTACACAGGTAGAGAAATTTATAAATATATAACTCAGATGGTAATAAATTATACCTCTAAGTAAAAATCAACTGAATTACTGCAGTGAATAGAATCTGCTTATTAGTTCATTTTTTTCTTGATTGTCAGGTACAAAAATGAGGAATTGATTACACCTGCAAGTGATCCAGCAAAGTACAGAGTTGAAAGCAAATATGGAGTACATGTGTTGCATATAAACAGGTAGGTTATTCTGAGGAATTCAACAGATTTTTATACTCTACACAAAATATTTTATATCAAATACAATAAAACAATCATACGAATGCTGCAAGAGAGTTGTTAAATTCAACAGACTTCTCTGTTGGTACTCACATTTAGGCTATAGAAGGTTCACTAAATAGCTGGATATTAGATCATGAAAATGAAATGAAAAAGAAAAATTAGATATTTCTATTATTTAGCTCCAGCGATATACAAGAAGGTAGCAAAATAGAGGTAAGTAGCCGAAAGAAGTAGTTCCTTTTATATTAGAATTTTATTTTCTTGGCAGTCAAAGTGGAAAGTTGTCTGTATATTTTATGATCTTGTCATGATGAAACTATTTAAGGTAATCAGAAGTTTAGATGCTCATGGCAAAGATACCCAAACATCAGTTTTTGTTTTATTATATGGTAGGTTCTCTTTCCTTTTGATCTAGATTTGTTTGTTCTCCGAAAAGAAGTGTTAAGTTAAAGAAGAGAAAATATATAATTTAATTCATTTTATTTTTCACGATGTTAATGTTGCAGTATAGAAAATGCCCGTGTACAACAGCTTCCTAAAACTAATACTAGATTGTCTTAAACACTGAAATATCACCTGTTACCTATGACTCAGTACAAGATTTTTTAAAAAATATAAACACCCAAATTAAAATGAGGACATAACAGTGGTATTCAAAAGGAAAAATTAACATCTAGAGAAGAGACACACAAAAAAGATATTTTTAATTTCTCCAGAACATGAGTATCAGCTGTGTTCACATAGCTGGAATCTTTGTGGCTAGCACTTGTCTAGCCAAACATTCATCTTCTACCTTGTCTTCACGTGTCAGCAGTGGAAGCAGCCCTGAGCACAGCCTTGTGGCATTACTACAGAAGATAAATGTGTCATTCCTTGTACTTTTGGGAAGGACTATGCAACTTTGTCATCCTGAAATGAAGTCCATCTTGACTCTCCACCTTTCCATAGCTCAGGATGGGAGAAGCATATTCCTGTACAGAAATTCTCAGCCAGAAATACTCTGTTGTTGCTTCTTAAGGGATACTTCTCAATCACTAGTAGTACTTACAGGTACCTCTGAGATACTCGAAGTCTTCAGCTTCCAGGCCATGAGTAACTTGCTGACTGCTCTCTGTGACATATCTCAGCACAGCTGTTTTTATCCCACTAGTATTACTTTTGTAGGTGAGAGCAGGAGGTTAAAAGATAAAAGCAGGTTGTCCTCCTGCAATCGTCTTCCTTGCAGCAGGGAAAAAGGAAAATGTTCTCCTCTGTATGGGTGTGAGTGACAGTGAGGAGATGGATGAAATTTAGGTGACTTCTTGACAATGAATGATTGTGCTTGTGTTTATCTCCCTTGGTTAGTGTTCAAAAGTGGCTGCTTGGTGAGTCCTGGTGCTTGATATGTAGCATAGTTCCTTTTTGTGACATTCTGGGAATAAATGGCTTTTTGAAGAAATGAGGATCGGTGTGGATGGTGGTTTCTAAGCATCAGTAACCATCAGGCTGAAGGGTGATATTGTCTTATAACCCCTTGGAGATTTTTTCTTTCTTATACTGGTTATCAGTCATGTAGATGGCATTCACAACCAGCTTTGGGATTGTTCAGACATACCTTAGAGTCATTTATTGGCACCCACTCTGATTCCCACATACACTTATCATCATCCACTGCTTACTAGGTGCAGATCTGTATGTATTCATACACGGTCCCTTATGTTCAACCAAGCTGGCATATTCAGAGACTGTTGCTGTATTTCTCTTTCATTCTCTTTGGTAGTGTGATCTTTTTGCCAGCTAAAGATGCCCAGCTGCTCTATGACAGGTCTCCCTTCTCCACTTAAAACATTGGACATTGAACATTGGACATAAAACATTGGACATTGGAGGATTATAGACCCAGAGCTATGATTTATTTACCATAGATTTATACAGTTTATTAAATTATATATATATATATATATATAAGCTTAAATATAGATCTTTATTACTAACGTATTTTATTTCAAAATTTGACTATCAACTGTGTTGTGCTTCCCAAAAGATGGGAAATCAGCTTGCAGGACATGGAAAAATGTTTTGATAGTGTTTTACATTACTAGTATCAGTGGTATTAATATTAGGCAATGAAATGATATGTATTTGGTTAATATATATGTATATGTTATTAATGTTTTAAGGATAAACTTGTATCAATTAACTCTGGATCCTCCATAAATATCTCTATACATGCATATTTGAAGTATTATTTTTTTTCCTAGAAGTAGAACAGTTAGGATTTTCTACCTATCCACTTCTTCTGTGCTCTTCTCAGCTGTTCATACCGAAGTGCTGAGCTGCATGTCATCTGATCCACAGCCACTCAGAACGGCCTTGGAATTTCTTGGCTACCTTTTTAGTGCTTCAGTGAAGCTTAGGGAGTGAACTTTTCCTTCTGATGCAAGTGTGATATTTATTCCTATGAGTATTCCTTGATCCCAGTGGAAAAATTCTTGAGGCACCAAAACTAGAACGTCATTTTGTCATCTTAAAGTAGTAACTGGACACAATTTCATCCCTCCCATTTGCTGTCTTCCAGGGCCCATAAGCCTATACAGTAACCAGATCACTTTCATTTCTCTGTCTCATATTTTTATGATGCTTTGTGCTCAATTTACCACATTTTCTGCATTAATTTAATGCTATCGATATCATATAGCGCCACTCTCTTGCTCCTTTTAGGCTTCCTCAGCTGGGAGCCTGGGCTCAAGATCTCCATTGTGCAGTAAAAAAAAAAAAAAGGGATTTGAAGCTTTTATTACAATTTTTGCACATCTCACAGTTATAGGAGCCTGCACTGAGGTAGTGGTTCATTTCATCTTCCATCTCACTTCTGATAGGTGATTTGGAGAAGACTAAGTGGAATTCTCTCAGGAAAAGCTACTGGTAGCTGAAGTGATTGACACATGCCTGAAAATGTGTGGGTTTGGTTAATATGTTTTCTTTATCCCACCTAATTTAAACTAGAGATAGGCATATAATCCAAGAAAAGATTTCTGTATTGGAGATAGTTGAATATACCCTGTTGCTCTATAGCATGGCTGAAAAATATTTTGTATGTTAGTGTATATCGCAGTACATCCTAACATACTGAATTTCTTATTTAGTACTACTTGTTTAGCCACGGGTTTGTTTGGTTTTTTGTTTGCTTTTCTACGATGCATAGGATAGTTTTTTCACTGGTATGACAGTTAAGTTGTTCCTTAAATGAATCATTAGGCTTTATGCAACTGTGAAAGGCTATATTATGTTTCATAGAGGGGACAGCAGTATGCTCCAGTTGTTCCTGACTCCCTGCAATGAGCAGGCAGGTGAGCTGGTGGGAGTTGGATGGTAGAATAAGCAGAGAAGGAAGCTTGATTTTCCAGAGCTCTGTCAGTGTGATGTGGCTGCACACTGCCACTTGTACAAGGCTCAAAGATTGGCAGTGTTTTATCTTTTATTAAGGCCCTCTTCCTTTCCTGTTTCAGCAGGTCATTGCTTAAATGTTCTAATTGCGGCAAGAAAGGGTTCGTGGTTGCATCAGCAAAAATGTGTGGCAAAGCCAGCAGAGTGCAGTGTAATACCTGCTGCCAGAAGGCAGAGCTAGCCCCCTAATCAAGCGCTCAGCTCCTAAGCACTGTCAGCATTGCTTTTTAAAAAAAAAAAAAAAAAAAAAAAAAAGCTTAAAATGGAACGAGCCTTCTTTTCTAACTATTGTCATTTAGCAAATGACACTATGCAGTCAGTACAGTGCTATTTTAGTTTGATTAGGAACAAAAGGCTTAAAATGATTTAAAATGGAAATACAGAGAATGAGGGCTGCCCTTTCTCCTGCGGTGGGTGGAAGCGGGACGGAGTGCAGGCACTGCGGCAAAGGCAGTCCTCCAGTTCAGGAGGCAAATCCTGGGAGCTGTGTAGGGTTGATTGTGTGGTGATAAACAGTAGGTCCCAGGGCTTTGCAGATATGCAGTGTCAGTGTGTGCGTAGTCAGCATGTATGGTGTACTTCTCTTCTTTCCTCGCTGAAACGCAGGCAACATCCCCCAAATGAAAAGGTCTGTGATGTTCTGGCCTGTCAGTCACTGTCCCCTATCAGCTGCAATAACTGGGAGCCACTGAGATGAGCTTGAGGAAGATGCAGCCACAAAATAGAGCTCCCCTATTCAATAAAAGCAAAAGCCAACCAAACAAAAAGAACAAGTCCAATTCAGTCTGACTGGAGAATCACTCTATGAGATGGTGTTCCTGCAGAGTACTTCCACATTTTGGTGTCATTTAAACATTACACCGAAAATTTTGTCATTTGAATTCAAAGGAGGCAATTTTAACTCTGTGTAATTTACTACGTTGTGCTTCCTGTTCTTGACATGCACCAAATTGTGTTCTAATTCAGGAAAAATGTTACTTCACTCTCAACTCCTGTGTTTAAATCTACACAAGGCAGATGGATGAATACATGCATTTTAAACAGATGTATCTGCCTGGGGAATATTCCCCGCACAAACATTAGCACTTCAGAACCTCATGTGGATTCAGGGCAATTTAATTTTCACGAAAAGTATTCGTACCTTGGGACAGATACAGCTCTGCCCTCACACTTCATGCTATCTAAATGTACTCTATGCATATTTTATCTGACCTTTGTAAAGGTTGGAAAACACGTTCTTCATCATGATGCAAGAATAACTGTTGGAGAGACCACACCTTTCCTCCTGGGTACTTCAAATATGATTTCTAAGTTGTCTTGACTCAGTGCACTTTGCAGTGCTATTAGGAAACTTTATTTCTTTATTTATTTTCAGCATAAAAGGAAGCAAATAGTTTTTAGGATAATCCTCAGTCGAAGTATTATCTGGCACCAAAGAAGAATTAGGGCTTGAAGTAACTTGCCATCCTGTTCAACTTTTTTTCAGAGTGTATATTAAACCAATGTGCTGTGTAGACCTTACCCACTAATGCCATACACTTCCAACACCAGGTTTGAAGGCAGACCACTGAGTATTAGGCTATCTAAGATGATTTGATTTATCCCCTGGTGAGCTAGGTTAGAGATCATAAGAAGGAACCATAAAATGCTTTCAAAGCAGTGACCTCCAGAAAATAGGTAGAATTATTAGGATCTCTTAAGTAGAAGAAAGTGCCTGGACTGGGGACTTATTTTTATATGTTCATAAAAAAAGGACCTTGTTTCTCATCATAAAACAAAAGTGTTGTAAAAAAAAAAAGTGTGGTCAGTCAGTGGGTCAGTAATTCTTCTTTCTTTTTTACCCTCTGATAAAACTAATTCTCACTCCATCACTAATCCAGACAACCTCTGTCAAATAGTTGCTTTCAGACACTGAGCTGGTTGGGTTAAAAACAATCCTTTTGTGAATCTCCTGTCTGGAGACTTTAATGATTATTTTTTGTTTCCTCTACTTTGGAGACCCTCACAATCAGGGAAATCATGAGAGGCATTTTGCTGTTCCTTCTGAGATGGCAAGACAATGGGGAGGGGACTGAGAGTAGCACAGCTACACATCCATTTGAAAAATTAATCAGGTATTTGGCATTTTGCTTCCTCGTTTTAGGGAGACAGCTTTGCAATTCTTACACCTCTAAATTTCTGAGGTTTGGAGTGGTCAAGCAGACTGTGGCCTCACATTTGTTCAGAATATGCTTCTAAAGTTTTTGGGTTATTTTTATGCCATCCGGTGTTTAATCATAAATCATGTTTCAGATACTGAATCCTGTGTAATTCTTAAGGTAATTAATTCCTATTGACTGTTTTAGCTGCTGTTTTGCTAGAAAATGAAGCCAACACTGAGAGCAAAATATAACTATTTTAAAGTGATAGTTAATCAGAATTAAGCTCATTTTAGATACACTGTTATTTTATTCTTGTGCCAACGGTCTGTAACAACAAAATG
The DNA here is from genome assembly GCF_964034855.1 of Anser brachyrhynchus. Taxonomy (NCBI): domain Eukaryota; kingdom Metazoa; phylum Chordata; class Aves; order Anseriformes; family Anatidae; genus Anser; species Anser brachyrhynchus. Next base: position 104,229,561 of record NC_137696.1, on the reverse strand, counting down.
TTAAAGAGCAATTAAGCTGTATTTGATGAAGCAGAGCAGCCTGAAGTAATGCTTTGCTTATGTAAGCGAACAGCCCAGTACGGCAATGGTGGGGCAGTCATCCATCCCTCAGATATAGTTTGGGGGCTGTAAGCTGCCTAACTTGTGTACAGCCAGGGATGGATCAACACTGCACCTGCAGCATGGCTCCCCCAGCACACGTGCTGCTGGATGGAAGTGTGCACTGTGCTCCTGGAGGGTATGGCTTCTCCAGGAGAAGCCTGGACACCTAGGCTGGAGGAAGACCTTGTGCACCTCCATAGTCTTCAGGTAGGATGGTGAGGGGGCTGGACAGTGGGCAGGAGGACAGGAATCCTTTATAGGGCATGCATTTGGGGACATGCAGTGTATGCTATACCTCCCTCCAGTGACTAGGAATTGCTGTCCTAGACTTTGCCTGCCATGGTAACCTAAAAACATCCTCTGACACAGTGGCCCCCTGGCATGGGATGCACTATATCCATGCTGCTCATCTTATCTTTCAGGACAGGGCAGCTACATCCAGAATGTTTTCTGGGAAATGAATCCTGCTGTCTCCTGAGCTGTGCCCAGGAATCTTTCTGGGGACCTGTCACACACCAGGGCATGTCTAGGGCTGTTCTAGCACATCAACGCCAGAGTAATCAAAATACAATTTCTGGGGACAATCCCTAACACTGTTTAATATATATTTTATTATATACGCAGTATAGTATGTACTATATACTATATATACCTCCTTTAAAGTATGGATTTAGTGCAGAGTAACTGGTACACCTTATTGTTCCACTACAGTCAATTCTGCAATGCCCCTTTAAAAAAACTTTTGACATGCCACATTTGCTGTTAGCTTATTTCATTATAGCAAGGCACTGTATTTGGCTGTGAAAAGTGTATGAATTATGTACATGTCAATATAGAGACATTACAACGTGACTTAGGAAAAAATCCTGTACCACAGGTTTATCTTGCTTTTGGCATCTTATAATACAAACATTAATACCGTGAAACCGGAATAGGAAAAAATTGTTCTTGTTTTTAAGTTAGTGTTACCAAAGCCAACAACTTTCAAGCAAGTCCAGAAATCAGTTAAGCTTTATGTAGATTTGTGAAAAGGTATGGTCATTTTTTAAATCCTTCCTGAAAACCCCAAGATATTGAATAATATTTAGCTTAGTATTTCAGCTGTTCTATAGTGTTTTTCAGACTTTTCCTATACAGACTGTAGTGGAGCACTCACAGGCTTCATATTCTACAGCAGGCTTTCTGGTTAAGTGGGTTAATCTTAAGAGTTACTCCTCTGGCTTTAATAGTTAATTGTATGATAGACTTGGTATTTTGCTGCTTTATTTTGTGAAAATTGTGGCCGAAGGTTTACCTCTAGGAGGAGCTGTTACTCCTGTATGTTTAGGGAGGTAACTAAAAAGACAGCTTTTATCAAGCTGTATTTTAGGCATCACAGTACAGATAGTATCATTTTTGTGATATGACACTGTCCAGAATATATGCAAGAGCTGGAAAACAGGTGTCTGATGTGACTATCATAAGTGCTACATGGCCCCAAATTGGCATCCTGTTATACAATTTACATCAAACACTTTTACATATTCTTTCTTCTTTCACACCTGGAATACACGACCTCTTAGAAGACAAGTACAACCATAATTTCATCCCTTTCATCTGGCAGTTGCCAAGAAGATACAAATTCGTTCTTTTTAGAGGAAACTAAGTGTATGCAGACATTATATCTCATCAACAGAAATTCCTGAGAGTGTCTCTAATAAATGCACTGGAACTACACAGAAGCAGGATTTAATTGTATGTATTTCAGCATTCTGATTAACTGATGGCTAGACCTATTAGAAATTCCAAGAAATAGAAAAAAAATCAATAATCTTGTTTGACACAGACATATTTTTGAATACTTGGCTAAAGAAAAAAAGTTCAAGAAAAGATATCAAATTGGGCCAAATAAAACATTTTGTTTATTTAAAACCAAAATATTGGAGTATTTCATATTAGAGTGTTTAGTATGTTTCTAAAAATAAAGCAGAAGTAAATTCTGAAATATTTTTGAATTGAAATGTTAATTGTGAAATGTCAAAATGAAATATTTCAACTTTTTCAAAATAATTTTTTCCTCCAGACTAAGTTCCCTCCCTCCCTCCCTCCCTCCCTCCCTCCCTTCCTTCCTCCCTTCCTCCCTTCCTCCCTCCCTTCCTCCCTTCCTTCCTTCCTTCCTTCCTTCCTTCCTTCCTTCCTTCCTTCCTTCCTTCCTTCCTTCCTTCCTTCCTTCCTTCCTCCCTTCCTTCCTTCCTCCCTTCCTTCCTTCCTCCCTTCCTTCCTTCCTTCCTTCCTTCCTTCCTTCCTTCCTTCCTTCCTTCCTTCCTTTTTTTCTTTTTTGGGGGGGTGGGGTGGGGTGGATATCACTCTACCTAAATCTGTATTTAGAACAATCTAAAGTATTTTTAATGTTTGTAGCCAATAGGGAGTTATATTTATATTTATTAGACACATATCACATAAGTTTATTTAACTGTAGTTTCATGTAATTGCACCAAAAGTATATTTGCACGTAAGGAATTAGTTTCCTTTCTTTTACCTCAATTTTATGTCATATCCATGGATGTAATACTTCTCCTGACTGAACCCATTTTAAGTAAGTAAAGAATTGGGAAACCAAGGTTTGGACTTGTATCTTAACTAGACATATATCTACTAACATAAATTATCCTTCAAGAGAGGATGCAGTAAATAAGACATTCCAACACTGGGCTCTACGTTGCATGAATTAACTATTATTTTATTTTATTTTATTTTATTTTATTTTTTATTTTATTGTCCTTACATAATAAATATATTTTCTCACTAAAAATAAATAAAACCAAAATTTTTGTGCCCGTAAAGAATTTAGGTCATATTCCATGGTTTTGTATCATTTCACATGTACTGCCTAAAAAGAGGTATGAGAGAGGCAAAAAATACCTGTATCTACCTGCTGGGGATAGCCACAGAGGGATGAATTTTCTGCAAGCATCACATCCTTTTCTTCCATGTCTCTTTCTTAAAATATGTGGCAGAAGAGCAAGACAAATTAAGAAGGTTACATAGAGAAAGGAAAGAGCCAGACTGGCATATTCCAGCTATCTCCTTTTGATCACTCTCTAAAGGTCATTTCCAGTTTGCTTAAGTTAATGCAGCCCGCACACTAATCTGTGATAAAACTACTGCAAAACCAGTACCAGATTTCTGATTGTCTTTCATCAACTTCTTGCACAATGTGATGTGAGCAAAGAACTTTATACACTTTGCTTAGGGTTGACACAGCTTGGTTTGTAATATTGATCATTAAGAGCATTTGTATTTGCCTAGTCATTTATTTTCCCATTTTCCCTTTTCAGAGCTGATTTTGATGATTCTGCTACTTATTCAGCAGTTGCAACAAATGTCCATGGGCAGGCATCAACCAATTGTGCTGTGATTGTACGAAGTAAGTCCTACTTCATGATTAAAATAAGAAATAAATATTATGTTCTTGTCATTGAATCTTTATTGTCTGTATTTTACAGGGTTCAGAGAGGGTGAAGAGCCTCACCCAGCTGGGATAATGCCCTTCCACTGTAAGCAAATATATTTTTTTTGCTTAGATAGTTTGTACACCCTTATCGTTAATAAAAGCCAGAATAATGTTTTACAGATGAGAAAATAAAATATGCTTTTTTTCTTCTGATTTTGCTCTTTAAGCACTCAGTAGCAACCTGAGCTGTCCAGATGCTTTTTCTTTCCCATTTGCATCTCTAGATCAGTATATAGTATACTAGAGAGTTCTATCTCCTCTTCAGATTCGACAGTAATCCGTTTGTTATAACTAGAAGTTACTTAAGAATGTTTTCATTTTCTCATGCATAGTGCCCCTGTCATATGATGTTTGCTTCACACACTTCGATGTCCAGTTTTTGGAGAAATTTGGAGTTACCTTTGCAACTGAAGGTGAAACACTGACCCTTAAGTGTTCTGTGTTGGTCACCCCAGAGCTGAAAAGACTACGGCCCCGTGCTGAGTGGTATAGAGATGGTAAGTTAGTACATTGAATAGAAGCTATCTGGAAAATGCTGGAGAAAACACTGATCAGTCTTGGAACATGAGATTCACAGAACTAATTTCAGAATAGAGCAAATAAATATCTCTAGTTAGAATTTACAGACTTGATATCTTTCTAAATTACATTGCTTTGTCCACCTTTTCTTGAGTGCACATTTACAGCAAAGGAGGTAATCTCATATTAACTAATAACACAGTGGTTAGAACATTTACTGAGTAGGTGGAGAACCAAAGTCAATTCCTAGATTTGAGCATAATTTATAATTGAATGCTGTGACCACTGAACTGGAGGGTACTCACAAAGCAGTAAATTAACGTTTGAAGCACTGAAGTGTGGGCGTGGTTCTCTCCTTCCATCTTGCTCCACTATCGTGAATTTTACGTTAACACATATTTAATTTATAGTTCAGAAATACTTAGAGGAATCAGGCCTGAAATACAGGCTTTTGCTCTGCTATGTAAGTACCACATTTGTAGGCCTTTGTCTCTTTTGTCAGTGAAAAATTATGCTATGCCAAGTGAAACAGTCTTTACTGGAAGTACTGAAAAAAAGCATCCCTGAAGCATATTGCAGTGTTTCATTAATGGTATACCAACCCTGTATGAGTAGTATTTGTTCACCATCCACCCCCCCCAAAAAAAAAAAAAAAAAAAAAAAAGGTATTCAGTTTACAACTTTTCACCAACTACAGTCTCAGTGTAGGATCCTAAAGTCAATATTCTGGGGATTCAAGTGAATGGTGAGACCTTTCCCCAGAGGGACAACATTTGGGAGTAGCAGACTCCCAGTGCTGGTATTTGGACTGGTCCTAGACAAGGTAGTAAAATTCCATAGCTAACAAAATGTGGTGCATAAACAAAGAAGTATTAAGAAGATTAATAAGGAAGTCGAGAAAATTTGAGATTAGGAAAATCAAAAAAGGAGTCATTGCTGATAGTTATACCTTTTGTTTCATGCACATAGTTTTACATGAATTTGATATTAAATGAAATTATGAAGTAATAAAAATGGCTGTTTTGTTTGGTGAATAACTTAAAATACAAGGCTCATCCTTGAACCCAGATTCTGTTCCCACTGAAGTGCACAGGGGTTTGTAAATTGCTATCAATAGACTCTGAGGTGAGCCATTATTTTCAATGGTACTTTTACTTTGTCTCCTACTGGACCCAGATTCTCTAGGTGCCAAATCTCTGAACTTTGGTTTTGGGAACTACAGCCATAAAGAACTACTAATTTTCAAGGGATGCCCCATGTTGTTTGAATTTTCATCCACTGTGAAATGTTCTTGCACTAGTTGAACAGTAATTTATCCCTTCAAATTAATTCTTTATGATGCCAAGATAATTTCTTCTTGATATGTAAAAAAGTTATGATCTATTTTTCCCCTTATTTGCCGTAAGATTACCTTCCCCATGAAAACCTGAGATGAAAACATGGTCTCTTTGAAGGCAATGGTATTTTACTAGTGAGTCAGATAGACTTTCATCCCATTATTCTATTTATGTTACAGGAAAATATGATGATATGAACAAGCTTAAGATTGTCTTTCCTTGTGATCCTACATGGATCACAATATTTTGAAGAGGTGTACAGATGTATCAACTGGCAGAACTTGTTTCCAAATACAGCAGGAATTCTTGAGCTATGAACCTTTGCTATGTGCTACAATTCCCTGTATTGAGTCTCTTGAGAGCTGGAGGCAATGCATAAATATAAATGATGAGAAGGTTAATAATTTGTTCAACATTATGTGCTTTCAATGTTCTTTTTTATTTTTATTTTTTTTTCTTTTGAGAGGTAATATTTAATTCTACTCTTGTATTAAGACAATCTGTATTTTTCCTAAGATTTTTCACTTTTTATTAATCAAATAATAACAACTAAAGCCCTGAGATGGATCTGTATGATTTACTTTTAATAATTATACACAAGAGAAATATGTGTTTATCCAGTATTAATAAGCTTCACTTGAGTGAAGCTTATTGAGGTTGTCTACTAGACTCCTAGGGGCATATAAGTCAACTGAATCAAATCCTCTAAAGTGTTTTGGGATTTGACAAACATGAGTATGATGTCTACAATTCATGGCCCACTTAGAACAATTTAAGATACTGAAAGAACTAAATCAAAATAATACTTCAGGAATATATATCCAATCTTGATGTGAGTTCAGCTGGTAAATGGAGCTTTCTGTTATTGATCTCTAGTGTAATATAAACATTATAAAGCTATACAAACCAGCATTCTGCAGTTATTTATACTGTAATCTAGAATAAAAAAATTTAATTCAGAGAAAAAAATCACAGAGTGCAGAACTGAGCTTATATTTCAGCAGACCAAAATACATGACGAAGAGAAACTTCAACTTATAGTAATTCCCCACTCTATATGCGATTTTTCAGCAGGTTGTTTTTCAGCAGAACAATGTTTTAGGAAAAATATCTCATGTAGTGAAGTCAGCAAGTGAGGGTTGAGTCACGCTGAATCTGAGTGATAGTCTCTTCCAGGTTAGTTCCTTGGTAAATTCTGATAGGGGTGACAGAGCACAACATGTGAGTAGACCGGGGATTTGATCACCACAGTGAGGCCCTCGTATTGTAAAATTATTGTGATCACAGGTACATAAATACCTGCTCTATTAAAACCTGTGAATACCTTTACTCTTCTTCTTGGCTTATCATCTTCTTCTTACCTTCTCTTGTCATCCATCCAGACTGCATTAAAAAAGAGTCCTCTTACTTTCTTAAGGGGTTTGGTGTTTCTTTGACCTTGTGTGAAGGAAAGAAGTTTTTCTGCTCTTAGCAAACACAACTGGCTCCATAGTTTCTGGTTTAAGGTGCACATAAGCAGTGGGAATGGATGATTCTGGCCTTAATAGACAAAACAGGTTTTCCTGCCGTTTCTATATATTCAATCTAGAATGTCTATGATTCCACTCAAGCCTGGAATCTAAATAAGTGACCTGCTGTTCAAAGCTGCTGGTTGTTCAACTTCATTTTTTCTTCAAGATTTTCCACAGAAATCACACTTAGTTAAAGTTTCTAGGTGGAGACATTTTCTGATTTCATTTAAAGTACTTCATGTCTCTCTACACTTAGTAACTGTACCATTGTGACATGACAGAAAGGGGACACGCAGATTTTCTATGCAAGGATCTCATGATAAAGGATCTCGTGTGAACAAATGTGACTGAATTTACTTTGTACTCTTCTCACTAAACAACTGTATGTTTAGGTGATCATGTAATTTACTGCTGTAAGTTTTAGTAGTGTGTCTTATAGATGCTTTATTATCTGAACATGTTTCATTTTTTATACTTTCTTATGCAACTCAGCTGGTAGCTGGGAAACCTGATTCCTTTACAATCATTCAAGAGCCTGCTCCAGACTGTATTTAAGCAATAGAGTAATAAACATTTATAGATATTCAGCTTCTTTAAATATAATTCTGCTGCATCAATTAGAATAAATTAGTATGCAATAGGTCTTAGGGAGTTAAGTATTAAAAATAATCCAATCAATTATTAAAAAGGTGATATGAAGACAGTCTCTTGGCTAGCATAAAATATCCTGCCCATTCTTTTGCTCAGGTTTCACTAGGCAATCAGATTAATTTGCATTAATCATGGGTCACCACCTCTCACCTGTGAGAAATTCAAATTTAATTTCATTCACTGCTCAACAGGCATGCCTTGAGGATTTAAATTTAGTGTGTATTTATAGCAGTCCAGATTAAACTGAAATCTTGTCTCTTAAACTTGGAGAAATAAATTGAGTAATCTGACATTTGACCTGAACAGGTAGCAAAACTTATTAATAGTGAAATGAAGTTCCACCCTGCATTCATTACAGGGTATGACAGGTTTTCACATAATAGTTTCAAAATGTGGATAATATTTTTCTCTGTCAGCATGTGCAAAGTGTCGGTGATGGAAATTCTGCTGTTGGCATTACATAGGGTATTCTGAGACTTCATATTCTGTAAAATTCACTGAGGAAACAAGTTTCCTCAGCTTGAGTTTTCATAGCATCAAAGTACTGTCACTCTGAATAAAGTTATCATAAAGCTGGCATAGTGGGTACCTCTGATTAGCACAGAGCTGCACAGCTGCACCAGGACATTTGCAGTTCTGGCCAGCGTGGTGATGGGTCTGATGGGTCTTCTGTTCCAGATGTGCTGATAAAGGACTCCAAGTGGACAAAGCTGTATTTTGGAGAAGGCCAGGCAGCTCTGTCCTTTACTCATCTGAACAAGGATGATGAAGGTTTATACACCCTGCGTATGATTACAAAAGGTGGAGTGAATGAATGCAGTGCATACCTGTTTGTCAGAGGTAAGGTGTTCATTCCTTTCTTGGGAGAAATTAAAAAGAGCAGTAGAAAGAGCTATTTTATTAAAAAGTCACATGTAAATAATGAAGCAGAAAAGAAAGCTGGCATTGTGGTATTCCATAATTGTTAGATGTATACAGTAGTCTGTGCTAGAAACAACATAGTCACTTTACATGAGTGGGGAGCTTCAAAAGGACATGCTTCTGATGTTATCTTCCTTCCTGGGGAACCAGATAAATCATACTTATGAAGAAAGCACCTGTTCCTTTGTTTTCTCCTTTCCTGATAGGAACTAAACATCTTCATATGGCACCAGTACTCACTGTGACTGTTTTACTTAGAGATTGCTAAGTGGGAATGAGTCTTGTTGGGCATTCTCATAACCTGTGCCTGGCCTTAGGAGGAGGCACGGGACAAAGCAACAGAAATATTCCCACCAATGTACCAATCACAGTCAGCTTAATAATCAGAGAAAAGAAGCAAAGTAAGAAATTAGCTCATTGAAGAAATACAGTTTTCACAAGAGACATAGTTAAAAGGAAGATAAATGTATTAAAATAGAATAAAGGTCATAATTTGCCCTTGCATTTGCATGTACAACTCCCAGTAAAGGGAGAATGAGCTCCCACATGCACCTCCAGGTAAAACTTAGTTTTTCCTTTTAAATTCTTTTACTGAAGGATGAAAACAACTCTAGCTGAGCAATGCTTTCACTCTCTTAAATACATTGGACAGCGTGTTCGGCAGTGGCAAGCTGGAGCAGCCCCACTGAAGCCATTAGAGCTGTACTAATTTTAAACCTACAGAGATCTGGGATGTTCTTGGAAATGTATTGTAAAATGCTTGTCTTGCAGAAGTGTTTTCCAGACAGTTTGCATGGAGCAATGAATGTTTTTTTTGAATGGTCATGATCCATCTTCCTCACAGGACTAGCACATGGGCTTCATCAGCTTTGCAATATGTCCTAAACAAGCCACCCTTATCTCACTGGAAACAATTTGCTGAAGATTTTTAGTTCCCAATTACCTTCTAAGAAAGGAACTACTCAAGTGAAAAATGCTCACTAATGTATACTAACTTTCCCAGAAGATTTTTGCATATTGGTGGGTCAATTTTAGGTATCTCTATGTTCCATTTTGCAGTTTGTCTAATGCATTCAAATGCACAGAACCCAGGACTTGAGCTATGTCCTCCAGAGTCTGTAGTGTCCTCTGTTGGTCTTTTTCTCATCTTTTTTTAATGTAGGTTGTGATCTGATGCTACAAAGTCATTGTCATGTGTACAGTCAGGACCATAGAAAATAAATCTTTTAAGGGATTACGGGCCTGATGCTGAGCATCAGCCACCTCAAAACTGATTGCCTTTGCATTATGGCAAATGATTTTCTCAGTCCCTAGGTTTCCTCCTCTATGATACCTCAAATTCATCTGCAAGAAATGTGCATAAAGGACAGCAAAGTCTGGGGTATCCTTGCGGGAGGTAGATTGTTATAGGATCACAGTGGTTCTTTGCTGATATTTTAGGAAAAGTTGGGAAAACACCAGGTTAAGGTTCAAATTAAACTTGCAGCTTTTGCTTTGTTATTTCAGAAAAAAAAAATCCATACAAGGATAAATTTGGCCTTTATACAGGATGTTTTTGTATTACAGAAATCATTCTTTGAAGGGAGAGAACCTGTTAGGAGACTCCACTAGGAGTCATGGGTCTATATCAATCAATACCTTAGAAATGAAACCACACAAAAATATCTTAATGAAAGTACATTCATTACTTTTAAGACTTTAAGTAAAAAGCAGCCTTAGAAATGTACCAGGAGTTCGGAAACTTTTCATTTCCTAAGAGATTTATTTTCCTCAGCTACATAGCTGTTACTGAGTACCTTGGTCTGGTCAGTAACCCACTGACCTACAGCTTTCATTGGGAAAGATCAAAAACACATGGGGTAGTAGGGCTTTTAATTCCTGTGAGACGTAATGGGGGCTTGATGCTTCAATTGTTTCCACACCCTAAAAAATATCCCTGAAAACTTTTAACCATGGGGAGAGATACACATGAGCCTGATTCATTAGTGCAGTGAATTGGTGTATAATGAAATCTTCAGGCTCCCATTCACGTAAAAGACCAGCAGAGTGAACTGAAAATATTCCCTTTTGTCTTTGTTGTAGATTTCAGAGGAGTCACAGTCAAAACTGATTTATTTTTATTTGTGATCCAGATGCTGATGCACTGATTGCGGGAGCACCAGGGGCACCGATGGATGTGAAGTGCCATGATGCTAACAGAGACTATGTTATTGTTACCTGGAAGCCACCAAATACGACCTCTCAGAGCCCAGTCATTGGATATTTTGTTGACAAGTATGTAAACATGGGCATTTATTTAATTTTGTTTATTGCCCAAACCATGCATGTACTTAACAACAAAAATGCCATTATATCCTTGACTACTTAGGTTCTTTAGCTATATTTTTGCAGACCCCAGGCACTGTAGGTTGCCTACTTTGTTAAATGACTGGAATGTTTTCTGGCATACTTTTAGTTCTAGTAATCTAGTTGTTTCTCAGGCAATTCTGAGCACAGTCAGGGAATTAGTAAGGACCAGAGGCCATTCCCAGTAATCATTTGCAAGCAGCCACACTTTATCAGACCATGAAAATGTTCAATAGTATGTATGTGGCCAAATCAGTGAATGAGCCCTGGCATTATTTAATTTATAGAAGCCAGAATCCATAGGTATCTGGAATTAGATTTAGTCTCTTTAATCTGTATACTGTAAACACTGGAATCTAGGATTTATTATATATTTTTCTTTCAGCCATAACTGTGGTATATCAGGGGCTCAAGTCATGGGCTTTTGGGAGCTGGTTGTTTAAATCAGAATGGCAGTTCTCTCCCTCTTCTAGTCTGCTTTGTATTTTGCTGGGGTTTCAGCTCAGTGCAGGCAGCCCAGGATCAGGGTCCCAAGTGCTGTTTTGCATCTCTTCCACTGAAGTGCAGGCTTGCCCCTTGCAGCCAGAGCAGAACATCTGATATTTAGTATTTGAAGCTGACAGTCAGCAAAAACATTACTGAAATGATTTCACAGTGTATAATGCTCTGCACTCAAAAGCAACATTTGTAGCTCATTGCTATTTGCTACCCCGTAATTTGGTCTAGTTCAGAGACAACTGTCTGGGAATTGCTGGAAAATGTTGGCTTATGAATAGCAGTCAGCATGAGGAAATTAACTTAAGCCCTGGGGACTCTACCAGTTATATCTAATTTGTGCAGTGCATAGATCACAGGAGTATTTCACCTATTTTGTGTATAATCTAGCGAGCTGTTCTTTTGACATTTTTGCATGGATTGCTGCAGTACCAAGTAGCCTTTGATCACGACCCTATTTTTTCCAGTACTGTCGGGGCAAGAGGCAGTCTTCTCCATGAAAGTTTACAGTAATAGGAGACAAAACAGATGTGTACACACAAAGGAGCCACTATGGGGACATCACTGTGCTTCATGATGACTCAGTGGTCAAACCATTGTCAGAGGGAAAAGCATAACGGCGCTTGCTTAAAAAGATGACAAGAAAGAGATGGAAAAAAATAGGTGAAAGCTCCAATTTCAGCATCTTCTGGAGAGATGCATATTAAAAATAAAAGTGAATAACTTGTATCATATGACAAGTTAGAGAACTAAATGGAAGGGAAGCAGAGAGAGTTGACAAGCACAAAAAAATAACCTTTGCAACTGCATTATGAATAAATACGAGCAAGGTGAGAATTGGTTGTCTGATCAGAGGAAAGAGTGTATAAAGAGTGTTTCATTGATGACTGACATGGTTTAGTCCTTCAGTTTAATGAGGGTGGCTTCTGTGATTCTGGCCTTAGTATGTAGGACAGTGTATTTTATTGTGGGATGACACTGATAAAAGCTGTCTTATGCTACTCCAAGATGTGAAGTAGGCTTGGAAAACTGGGTCCAGTGCAATGATGCTCCTGTAAAAATCTGCAAGTATCCTGTGACTGGTCTTTATGAGGGACGGTCCTACATATTCCGCGTGAGAGCAGTGAACAACGCTGGCATTAGCAGGCCTTCTCGAGTCTCTGAACCGGTTGCAGCTCTTGACCCTGTTGACCTGGAAAGAACACAAAGTAGGTTCTGCGAGGCTGGAACAGATGATGAATATGCAATCTTACATTTTTTTCAGATTCTGTTTGCTTAGTTAACCTAAGCAGCAGTGTTTACTTCTTCCTTTGAATGAATATCTCACTAATTTCAATGGGAGGGTGGGGGGTGGGGTGGAGGGTGTATAGCTGGAATGGCAAGGTCCACATGGACAATTTTTCATGGACCTGGAGATTTCATCTCAGTTTTAGCTGTTTTTGCTTAGCTTTAAATACAAATAATATAAATTACTTCAAGGAATAATGTTTTCAAGCTTTCAGTATGCCCTGGAAGCTTGTAACATTTGCAATGTGAGACAGGCACTGAGGTCCCATAAACTTCTATATTTGCTGGCAGAAACATTTGAAAAAGTAATTGAAATGTCTATCTTAGCAAAAAAAAAAAAAAAAAATCACAATCCCACAGACTGCTGCATTTATCCACTTTTTTTTTTTCTTCTTTTTCTTTTCCTTTTTTTTTTTTTTTTTTCTCCTCAGTGAAGTGCCATTACTGGCACAAAGCTCCCCTGCTACAGGTTGGGGGTATCTGGTATTGTGACTTTTCTGGCAGATGGAAAAAGTAAATCTAATAAATAAACTCCTTTTGAGGTCTTGTGCTAAAGGCCACTTCAGTCTGCAAAGGAGCCTTATGAGAGCTCCTCCATGAGTACAGTAAGCTGTCTTGCTCTGGGGAGTACTTTTATTCCATATATTGTATACTTGTGCACTTTTTGTTTTGTGTGCTCCTTTTATACATAAGGGAATTAAAGTCATTATGAAGACTGCAGAGCACTGTCCCAATGCTGCTTGTAAAACCTGAGCTGAATATGCTGTTTCCATTGACTTTATGACCAATACCTATGGCAAAAGTCAATATACAATTGTTTGCCAATCTGCCAGACAATTGAATAAATCTATTGTGGCTGTGATTCTTACTTTTTAGCACATCTTTAAATAGTACTGTCTTGTTTGGGTTTCCTATGGAAGTTAAAGAAGCAATGTATGACTTTGAGTTGATTGCGTCTGTGGAAAGATTGAAAGCAGAATTTTACAGAAATAGAGGCATACAGGGTTCTTGATAGATGATGAACAGTAATTTGCAAAATTTGTAAATATAGTAATCTGGTTCAAGAAACTAACTGAATGCTTTGCTTAACAGCTATTCATGTGGATGAAGGGAGAAAGATTGTAATCAGTAAAGATGACCTTGAAGGTATGTTGTATTTCTATTATTTCAGTCAATTTGCTTGTATCCCAGGATTTCAGCAATTTGTTTTGAAACATAGCTTTGAAAGAAATCCGCCTACTGAGTAAACTTTTTATAGTAACATATATAGTCAGATATTTTGGCTTGCAAGCCTGAGAGAACACAAGTGAAAGGTAAAGGTCTAAAAGGACAGACAGTACCATACCAGTTTCATTATGTGCTGACAGAGTCTCCTCATCTTTTACCTTTGGCCAGTGCTAGGCTGAGTTTGAACAGCTGAACATATTTGATCACCCAAATTTCCTTTTCAGCTATCCTTCTGGGAGCTAAATATAGTTTATTTTTTTTTTTTTTAGATTGAATTTGATGATCTGAGCAAGTTGTTTCTGCTTTCTCACACACACACACACCACACAACACCACACCACACCAAAACAAAAACACCTTATGCAAATCCATCCCAATTCTTTAATTAATATCTCTCTCCCTGAACAGAGAGGTTGTTAAGGTTATAGACTAAACATTTTATATAACTAAAATATATATATAAATATATATATATATAAAAAAATATATGTATAACTTTAGTGTATAACTAAACATTGTTTTTCCTCAGAAGAACTGGAGAGATCATTTCCAAATTTTGAGTAAAGCCCAAATGTCTTCCATATCTGTTTTTATTTCTATATGTGATGATTTTTTATTTTTTATTTTGGCTTGCATAATGATTTTCTTTTCACTTAACCTGTCAAAAATGTTAACTATAATGACATAGCAGATAACTATCTTCAACGAAGTAAGCTTATAAACCTGTAACTCCAATAATAACATAAGAAAATCCACCTGAGAACAGGTGCAATTGAATAAAGAATTAGACGTTAAATAGTTTCTCCAGTGCATGGGTGGGACAGATGAAATTTCTCCATTTTGATGATGGTATCCTAAATGAAGTGATAGGGATGTTGTAGGATCAGAATCACAATATAGGATCAGAACACATTTGTTTAACTTGTTTGGCTTCAAAGGGTATGTTCCTCTTCTCAGGATTGCCTGAGAATGATCAGGAGGTTAAACAGCCAATCTGGTGTAAGTATAAATAATAAGATTGAGATTCATGTTTCATTTATTCATATTTAATAGAGGAATATGAAGCTCCACATACTATTGCTTGTATAGATCATTATTTTCATCCACAAAATTGGATACTTCTTTTGAAAAAGTGATCTCATAGATCACAAATGTATTTCCTTTTTAGTGCCAGGTGACCTTTCATTCTGAGCAAGTGGGCTGTACTATCATGTCATATCATTATAAACTTTGTCAGCTTCAGGTTTTTCAATAATGTAAAAAAAAAATATTTTGAGATTTACTTATGTAAAACCAATTGGAAGACATTTGACTGTATGCATTGTGTTGCAGATAGCTATATTTAATGATTAACATTATTTTCTTGACTGTAAATTGGAAAATTTGTCTTAGACTCATCTGGTTCATGTGCCTTTCTTAAAGAAAAAGGTTATCTGTAGGAAATCAAATATTAGAAAGCACTGAGAGAGTGCGTATCCAATTTTCTTTGGATATGACCATATACTTTTAAAAAGTCTGGTTTTGATTGGGAGATTGATATGATGAAATAACTAGTGTGCATTTTGAGCCTTGTTTGTTCTAGAGATGTTTAGAAAATGTTAAAACATCACTTCCATATTTAGATATTATTATAGAATCATTTTTCTCTTTTTTGATGTCAAATGCTGACCATTTAGAGGACATATGGCCCCTGTTAACATGAGAAGTGACAAAATTTGGCTTAAAAGAATGAAACTTTTTGCTTTCTCCATTGTAAACAAACAAACAGACAAAAAGAAATTGAAGGTGTCTGCTGAATTGCTATTTCTGAACTATTACCAAGAGGAAGCTTCTTCAGAGCTGTGTAGCTCTGCCTGAGGCTGTCTCTCATTGTCCTGAGCCATTCCTATGTAGTACTGCTTTACACCACTGTAATCCCACTGGTAGGGGAACTGGCTTCTTCTCATGCTGCTGTGGGTGATTGCGGACATGAATGGCCACGCTGACTGCCTCCAACCTGGCACACAGGTCATGCCTCACCTTGCTGTTAACACTGTAGGGCAAATGAGGAGAGGGGGTTTGGCTTGGCCACTCCAATTGATGGAGTCAGCAAAGGGCTGGTGACATTTGTCTGCCTCTGATCCATGGTTTTTAAAAGTGCTTTAGACTATGCTAGCTGGTAATACCATCACATTATATTGTTAATAGGTTCTGTTTCCTTTTCTCCTTTCCACTTTGCTGTTCTTCTCCTTACTGTACTTCGCTTGCAGGTATCTTCTAGCCTAAGTTCTTGTAATGCCACATTGGAATTCTGTCTTTGATCAAAAAATACATTTATTTTCATATAGTGGGGAGTTTTTTTTTTTTTTTTTTTCCCAAGGCTTTCTGTCCAGCAGATAAAAGTAATTCAAATGTGATCAAAGGAAAAAAAATGTGTGACAAATGCACAGCTTTTCAGGGGCATATTTAACTTTAACTGAAAAAGTAAATAACTAACTTTTAATGTTGATACTTCATTCCTCAAAATGGAGCTGAAGTGAGCAAGTGGACTGCATGGATGATGTCCTAGCTGAGCACTGTGCTGCAGGGTGGGTGTTCAGAAAGTTGAGCTGTAGTGTAAAAGCTGACCCTGAGGTTAATCTGCTGTTTAACGCCCGCTACATTTATTACTCTTCCAGGCGATATTCAGATTCCAGGCCCTCCCACCAATGTACATGCTTCAGAAATCAGCAAAACATATGTTGTACTCAGCTGGGATCCACCTGTTCCCCGTGGCAGGGAGCCATTGACGTACTTCATTGAGAAGGTACATTGTACTGCACAAAGGCATTCAGCTATGAGGGGTTTCATTGCCACATGCAATTATATTCAACTCATTTTTAGAACTGCAGAATGAGCAATAAAACTAACACTTTCTGAGGTCTCGCAGGATCAGGTAATGAGATGTTAGAGAGGCATGGACAATCAAATGTCATATTACATGATTTAATGAATATTGAAATTCAAGGTCCAGGGAAAAGGATACCCCTGTGCAATTTGCTTGCTGCTGTCTAAAATGAGAGCAAACTAAGTGTGTAAGGTAGCAGTTTAATGGGAAAAAAAATAAATAAAATCTTAGATTTCACATCCCTACAGGCAAGACTTGCAGTTTGCCTGTATTACAAGGAATGTTATGGTAGTCCTGCAGTAGAGCAAGGAATAAGCAGTGACTCGTAACTTGATTCTCACTTTTCTTTTTGCAGGCTTACTGCACCCTGTGCTATAACCTGATATTTCCAGTTTATTCCCTAAAAGCCTAGTAGTGAGGCAGATGTCTGTTTCAGGTTCACTGCTCCCTGGTAGTCTTCCTGGCAGCCCTTAGACTTGATAGGGAACTTGGGTGATGACAGTAGAAGAAGCTTGTTCTTCTCCCATCTAAGCTACTAAGATTTAGATAAATCTGTCCCCGTGCCAGCTGTGTAAATTAAATATGTTGAATTACAGCCAGAGGTTGTAATCTTTCCTCCTTGCTTCAAAGTTTGCCCATTACTTCAATAAGTAAAATGGGCCTCATACCTGACCTCTAAAACTCTTACATGCCAAGCTATACTTAGTTTTTATGAATGATGGATCTAGCATATGCCCCCTCTTAATGATCCATGGACAGTGAAACCGTCCATAAAACTGCCACACATTCAGTTTCCATGTTGAATATTGTGTCAGCAGATCCTTACCACGCATTTTTTTTCTTCTCACAACTGTTCAGCACATTCCTTTAAAGTTAATTTATTAGCTAACCATTTTGTGCACATCACCCCACTTTTTGCAGCTCACCATCCTGCCTTTTTATTCTCAGTCACTTCAAAATCCCCAATTCAAAAGCCCTTCATATCCTATCTCTACTGTATTCAGCATCCATTACCTGCCGGGTGTTGAAATAATAAGGATAAAGTGAAGTCCACTCACTAGTTAGATTTTCAGCTAAGCACGTTTATGATTTCTCCCACTCTGCCTTTCACATTCAAGAAAGGTAATAGTAATTTCCATTTAAATAAATATCTTGTTTTCTCTCTATGCCACACAATATCATGTCATTGCTTCTTTGTATTTATTCCTAGTTGTATACATCTGCTCTTATCTATAAATTTCATGCCAACGAAATTAAGCATTTTGAACCAGCTCTTTGTCTTGTATTTATACATCAGCTGGAAGGGAAGTTTTGGTCACTGACTCTATTTAGAAAAAAAAAAGGCAATATAAGTAACGTGCCCTTCATCAGGAGCATGCTTTCGATCACAGTCTGACGACAAGTACAAGATTTATTCTAACTTTATCTGCCTATAATTTAGAATTGTACATCTGAGCTAGTTACCTACACTTTCCTATAGAGATGAAAGAGAAACTGGAACTTTCATGATTCGGATATCCTATGTTAGAAGACTACTGTTGGATGAAATGTGGTCTGAAAATACCTACTTGTTTTCAGAATCAGATCTCATCAGGATGAAAAGTTCAGATGTAAATGTCTGCTGAGTGGATACTTACACTTAGCTGAATTTCAGTCTAACTATGAACTAGAAAATTTATGTATCTGCATGTTTTACAGGAATAGCTTTATATCTTCAGAAACACTGTACTGAAGTGGCAATGAGGAACAAATGAATCTTAATTAAATGCCAAACTTACTGAGGGAAACTGAGAATGAGGAGTAAAAGGCTATTATTAGAAAAAAAGGTTCATTATACTAATTAATACCTGACTCTAAAATCCTTTGGCATATAAATAGCTTATATATATGAATAGCCCAATCAGTTCATAGGTGAATATTATTTTTTTTTGTTTTACTTTTTATTTTTTTGCTTTTCACAGTCATTTGTTAATTTAGGAAAGCACGATTTCTAATTAATATATTTCAAACAAAGAAGTCTCAGTGCTGAGGAACAAAAAGAGTTTTTAAAGGCCTCAAGAAACACAAATTGAAACTGAGTTCTCCGTGCTGAATAGCAATGTTCCTTTAAAGCATTCTTTAACAGATAGATCAAATCAAACTACAGAGAAAAATGTGATGTTGATTCATGCCTCTGTGAAATTGAAATGCAAAAATTAATGTTTTTTATACTAGAAAGTAAAATATATGGCAAAATGATGTTGTTTTCATATATTCCATCTTCTGTTTAACGAAGAAAATGGATGTTACATTTCCTTTTTGCTACTGAGAACAGCAGGTGAGTTCAGTATCTATAGAAAAGATCTTGATATATGGGCTCCAGCTGTTTACCTTTTCATTATTTATCTATAGTAAGCCTCATTATATACAGGGTAGTTTCACAGGACCCATGAAACATTGCTTCTTCTGTAAGAAGTTTACAGTCTATCAGGTTTTGTTCATGGACTCTCTGTTCCAAAACTTATGAAAATTTAATTTTTATGCACCTTTCTGTGTCAGAAGGTAATTTTATTTAAGCTGTTTAGTGGGCACTTGAGTTTTACTAAAATCACTGAAATACACCATGACTAATTTTTGTTTTGGGCCAACAGATTATCCAGGGGATCTAATGGACAACATAATTCTCCCAGAGTGCTGGTTTGCTGGCTCTCTTCTATGTATTGTTATGATGCTAATTAGCTCAGCTACTATACCAAAAGCAGTGCAACAGAGAATATTCAGAAGTAATTATTTCATTTGATGAATGCTTTAGAGACACAGCTTTACATAACAGAGTACATAAAGATATGTCAGTGAGTAGAGTAACATCCCCCTCCCTACCTTTTTGCTGAATCTGGATTAGGACTTTTGCTTTATACTCAACCTTTGAGTGTTCAAGTGAATTTTGCAGGACATGAGAGTTACTCTTTTGGTACCAGTCATGGGTGACAGTCATGGCCCTAGCTGAAGGTTAGCTGTATGTACAAGAATACATATACCAAAGTCTAGGCAGACAGGGAGACAGTGAAGCACTCAGACCTTTATTGTAGAGAATTTGAATGCATGAGCTATGAGAATTTGCATATGCTAAAGTGAGGCATTTGAGAATGATCCTTCTCCTTTAGCTCATGAGCAAATTCATGACAGTATGCAATATAGCAATATGTTCACTTTTTGACAGTTCCCAGAAGTGATTTGCAGCTTTTTTTTTTTTTTTCCTAGTCCATGGTTGGCAGTGGAAGCTGGCAAAGAGTCAATGCACAGGTTGCTGTAAAATCTCCTCGCTATGCAGTGTTTGACCTTGCAGAAGGAAAATCATATGTCTTTCGAGTTCTGTCAGCAAACAAGCATGGCATCAGTGATCCATCTGAAATCACAGAACCTATTCAACCACAAGATACTGTTGGTAAGGCATTAATTGTAAGGCATTAATAATAAATACAATTGATGTTGTACAAAATGTAAATAGAGAACTCTCCTTATAATTAGATTAGCATAATTACAATAATAGTAATCAATTTCATTTTGAATTTCAAAAATACCAAGATGTTAAATTTTGGAAACATTCAAAATTTTTCATAATGATCATAAATCTCCTTGCTAAGATCAGTAATTGTTAAAAAGTTAAATTAATTTTAGTTAGTCATTCCTCAGAGTGCTCTACTAATACGACTTTTCAAAAAATAAGATAATATGTGTTAATTGCTAACTTAGGTAATTGTATTGTCTGGCTCAGGTAATTATATACTACCTAATTCCCTACACTTTTAGCTAGATAAAGTAGCCTTTCCTTTCTTCCTTAGTATTCTAAGTTGCAAGTTACTGTTGGTGCAGAATTCCTGTGGCATGCAGATGAGTAGATTTCAGTGATGGGGGAAGATACATCTTCATATTCAGTGGTAAAATTCCAAATGAAAATGAAGTGTTTATTTCAGGGCCACATTCAAGTACACAAATGAAAATTTAGGGAGTGGTTATTCAATGCGTTGTTCAAATATTTAATGTACTTTTGCAATTTAGCAAAGGTCACAGATAACAGCCTCATGTATTGACAGCTGTCACTTTCAGAGCACATCTTATTAGTGCACTTGCTAGAAATGTAAGAAATGAATACAGTATCTGATATGCCCATAGCTCACTAAATATTGCTAGACGTAGACTTCTTAATATTTATCATAATTTTTAAAAAATGTAGCCCACTGCCTTCAGCTTGATCTGTAGCTATGCAAAATGAAACAAAATTATGTTTTTCTTTTATGTATTCTTGATTTGATGTTTCATTAATGCATATAAATTATTTAAACTGTTCAACATTCCCCAAGGTGGGGAAGAAAAATACTGTATTTATTTAACTTAGTACAGAAAATAGACTACCCCTTAGGGGTTAACACACAAAAAAACATTTTGAATAAATTGTAGTCATACTTGAAAGCAGAAAGAGAAGATTCTATTTTAAAGAGAAACTGTAGGAGTACTTTCAGAGATGGAGTTAACCACCTGAGCTAAAATGCATCAGACACACATGGCTTCATTTAGTTGCTGGCACACAGTGCCATTTGACATTCCTGAGGGTAGCTGAGACACCTTCATGGGGCTGCCAAACATTACACATGAGTTATGGGTGGCTCTCTCTCTTGAGCAGAAACTAGAGGGCAGAAAGGGTATGCTAGGCCATCCAAAATGACACTTAGTACTAGACAATTGACTTGAGTGGTAAAAGTGGATGCAATTTGAGATTGACATCCAGATTTAAGTATCTCCATGTAGGCATCTTCAGGTGCTTGGGATGTGTCTCCTTTCACTGCAGTGAGTGGAGCCTGGAGAATAAATTGGCTGACCAGCTATGGGGCATTTACGTCAGGGTGAGATGAATCATTTCAAACACTCCACCAACCACTGATCCGAGGCTCAGTTCAGTTGCCCAAGCAGACATTAGTAACTTTTGAAATGCTTTCAGTCTGCCATTTCAGAGGGGTGCAGGTGTTCAGTATCTCCTGAGTCATATTGCCAACTCCATGAAGAAGGCTCAGATGCTCTAAAATGGTAGTAAATGAATTTGGGTAACTGAATTAAGCCCTAGAACTTTGACTATAATGCCAGCTTAAGAACATGTGCTTGTAGACACATAAACTCCTTAACATAGGTACCTTTATCTCAAGCTGAACCCACTTCCCACTTGATATTACAGCCTTACTGCTGTACTGTGTACTTATACATTATAAGAGTATGTAAGTATTCTTTTGGGACTGACCAAGAGTTCCAGTGGATAGCAACCAAGATGGCCAGGGTCCCAGAGGTTGTGACCTGTAGAGAGGTCAAGGTAGCTGGGTTTGTTTAGGGTGGTCACTTAAAAAGATGATGGTACCACACTGATCTCAGCAGTGCCAGATGATGAAATACAAGGCAACGGCCATAAACTGTAGTTTAGAAGATTAAGGTTTGACAGTACTTTCTTGGTGAAAAAGGTGCAATAGTGCAATGCTGGAACAGGTTATGCAGGAAAGCTGTGAAATCTCCATTGTCGTAAGTTTGTGAGACTCAGACAAAGCCATGACTGATCTGGCTTAGTGCTGGTGATAGTTTCACCAGGTGACGGGGTGGGCTAGGTGATCCCCTAAGATCCCTTCTAACCAACGTTCCTATGCTTCTGTGAAATCCATCTTGCTAAGTTTAGCTAACCACTTAGCATTCAAACATATGCTTGAAGTTGTCCTGAAAAGTTGCCTTTTCTGAATTGCCATCATCATTAGTTGACTGACAGGTGGTATTTCCTAACTCTCATGATATTTGTACCTTTACTGTTTAAGTGCATTTTTTACTGATGCAGTAGTGCTACAGGAACTATATATAAACTTCATATTTGAGAAAGAATATTTGAAAGAGCATTTTCATACCTGTATGCCTTTATCCACACTGATATTTGAAAATATGTTCCCTTATAATTCACACTTCAGAAAACCTGTATAAAATCAGACTTGTAGGAAGCCTAGCAGCTTAGACTAAGTTTACTGTAATTAAAGAAATTGAAAAATAAATATA
The DNA here is from genome assembly GCF_964034855.1 of Anser brachyrhynchus. Taxonomy (NCBI): domain Eukaryota; kingdom Metazoa; phylum Chordata; class Aves; order Anseriformes; family Anatidae; genus Anser; species Anser brachyrhynchus. The sequence goes on along the minus strand of NC_137696.1, from coordinate 104,206,749 downwards.
TTTATAAGCATTCATATAGAAATATCGAGAAAAGTGACTTAGCAAAACAAATACACTAAAATATAAATCATATAGCAATATTGACATGGTAGGATAAATCATAGCTAAAGTGGTTAAACATAGTAACAGCATGCAGCATTGTATCTACTTATTTTTACTTTGATGTGTTCCATAACAGTACATGTCTTTCTCTTTTTCTTAGTTGTTCCATCTGCACCTGGTCGAGTAGTGGCCACAAGGAATACAAAAACATCAGTTGTAGTTCAATGGGATAAACCAAAACATGAAGAGGATTTGTATGGCTACTATATTGACTATTCTGTGGTGGGATCAAATCACTGGGAACCTAGTAACCATAAACCTATTAAATATAACAGGTATTGACAATACTTCTGTATTTTGGGGAGGTTTGAAAACTGTAGTTAATTTTAATCCAGTTTATGTGTTAAGCAATGGTGTTATCATGGGAGGTGGATGTTGAATGAATGAGATGAAAAATAGTCTGCAGATTCTTGGAGCTAGACTTTTTTCAGACTGCTGGGCAGACTTCCCATTGGGGTGAACAAACCTGGTGCACTTGAGAAAGCATATGCGAAGGAGAGGGGACTGTTTTGGTTTAACCCAGCAGGCAGCTAAGCATCTTCCCCCCCAAGTGGGATGGGGGAGAGAATCAGGAGGAAAAAAAATTAAAAGCTTGTTGGTTGGGATACATACAGTTTAATAGGACAGAAAAGAAAGAGAAATTATAATGATAGTAATAATAATAATAATAATAGGATGTACAAAGCAAGTGTTGCATAATGCAGTTGCTCACCACCTGCTGACCAATGCCCAGCCTGTCCCAAAGCAATGGCAGCCTCTCTGGCCAACACTCCTAGCTTTTATTGCTGACCATGATGCCACATGCTGTGGGACATCCCTTTGGTAAGCCTGGGCCAGCTGTCCTGGCTGTGTCCCCTCCAAGCTCCTTGTGCACCCCCAGCCCCCTCGCTGGCAGGGCAGCACAAGAAGCAGAAAAGTCCTTGGTCAAAGGGATTGGGACAGCATAAAAATAAGAAAAAACATTTAATTTATTCATAGGTAAACACATCCTACAATAGGATAGTTCTGACTATTCTGATGTGACAGTAATTGCCCAGAACCTCAGAATATAACTGAAAGCTATTTTGGGTGGTTAATATGAAAATGAAGTGAGAAAGGAATAGATTGGAGTTTTTCAAGCCAAAGTTCAGATGAAATGTACTATAGTTTACATGATGCTACCCAGTAGATCAGCACTATCCATTTAATATGAGTCCTATAACTTTTGTTCCAGTGCCCCATCCAATTATATTGTACTAACTCATAGGATTGTATTTCAGTTTTCCTCCTGGAAATATTTTCCTTTGTGAAGCATTCATGAAGTTGAGTTATTGTTGCCAAGATTTCATGTTATAGCAGACTATATCTTATCAGAACCATGCTAATATGTGATGCGATTTTTTTTTTTTTTGTTTAACCCAGGTTTGTTGTTCATGGTTTAGAAACTGGTGAGCAGTACATCTTCCGTGTGAAAGCTGTGAATGCTGTAGGATTCAGTGAAAACTCACAGGAGTCAGAGGCTATAAAAGTACAGGCAGCCCTCAGTAAGTAAGATTCTACGCAACTCAGTCTCACATTTCTTTGATGAGTGACCTATTTTCAGCAACTAGCACCTTTGGTCTTATTTTGTAGCCATGGAGCACATCTCCTCAGTGAAGTTTATGCTCTGGCATGTAACTGTTCTACAGAGAAAAGATGATGTAAAAAAAAATGCTATTCATAAAGTCTATTAGAAGTATTGGGTCAGATTCACTCTAATGCTCAGTCTGCCTTTGGCTCCTCAGCTGTAAGAAATAAACTTGATTAAGACAGTAGATTCTGAGTGACCTGGAGTGGTGAAAATCAATTTAGTATGGCATTTGCTCCATTTAGAAGACTTCTAGGAAACTTCATTACTGTGTGGCTGGACCAAACAGAAAATTGCATTAGGCTGCTCTAGATCAGAGAACAGTCTACCTGCACTTGTGCCCTGCAAACAAAATTTCAGCGTATGAACAATCCACTATTCTACCTTCAATGGGAATAATATGTGCTGAGTGGAGGGCTGAAAAATATTTAGAACACAGATCTGGGCTTCTGTTGTCCAACTTTCATTTCTGCATAGTTTCAGTTTCTTACTGAAAAACTTAAAATGGAACAACTTCCCACACCCTGAATAGCCGCCATATCTTACAGAAGATAACCAACAAACATCCTTGTCAGAAATAATCCTTTAAAAGATTTATAATTCAGAATAGCTCTTAGAGGATGCCTTCTTAACTCTGAATGAGATGTTACTGACAAACCTACTCTTCAATTTTTTTAGGACGAAGTGTGTCTCATATGGGTAGGTGGGACACAAACACTTCTATGTCTGTCACCCAGTCATAAATGCATTCACACCTTTTGATTTGTCACTATGTGTTTTGAAAATGAGAGTTGCATGGGGTATGTCACCAAACACAAAGCACATGGATCTTATAAACACTTATGGGATGTGAATGGCTTTAATCCGTTTCAGTAGCCTTAACAGGAATTTAGCACGGCTATTTATAAGTGACTTACATTTGCATGGAAAGAATCTTTCTGCGGTATTATTTTAAGGATGTTTATGGAGTTTGCTGTGTTCATTCTTAGTTGCAAAGTGCTAGTAATTGCAAAGGCCATGTTTTATGGCCTCTGAAAGTCACACCACGCTTGAAAAAAAAAGAACAAAAAGACCATTTCTGCTGATTATTATCCGTTTTCATGCTAATCACTAGTACAGCTAGAAGATCAGGGTCTGTGTCAAGGTCTCTATTAACATACTCTCTTCTACATGAGGAAAGTCACATTGTCTCAAGTTATACTGGCAATTCAACTGAAAAGATCAGGTGAGCTTTAAGTGCAGGACCTTAGGCTGTACTGACTGTAGCACAACAGGGCAAGAAAGGCATGTCTTCTGGCAAACTGTCATACACAGACAGCAAATACAAAATGGTGCTTGCTAGAAAGGGTGTTTGCCAGTTCGATAGGTCTAAAAAGCAGCTCAGGAAAACACTTCTCTTTATAGGAAGCTGCCTACGTGGAATTTATGCTTCTGCCACAGGTGGGAGTAAACTCATGAAAGAAATGTCTTTTCTGTCTAACATAGATTAAGCTAATGAAAGCCTAAATATTTTCTATTCCTTAAAGGGCAGATAGCGCTCTTTGTCTATAGTAGGCTTGTAACATGGGGATAGGAGGAAAAACATGAAAGCCATAGATCAGACAGTCATATGACTTTATTTCATTTAAGTTCATAGCCATTTTTTATTGATTAATTCTTAATGCATTCCAAAATTTGATTAGTTTATTTGCTTCTTAGCAGGAAGATGTCTTCTGAGCCATTTCAATCTTTCAGCATAATATTTGGTCTGGAGACACTTTTGCTGACATTACTGTTTCCAATACTGAAGATCTTCATCTGTTCCTTCTTACTGTCTCCTGAGAGGGCAGCACATTAGGCAGATGTTTCATACAGGAGCTTCCACATTTATGCCTGGAGACAAAATTAATGTTTGTTAGCAATTTTAGAACTACACTGCAGTGTTTTAGACTGTCCTAACTCTCAGGATGTTTATTTCTTTATAGCTTGCCCATCATATCCTCATGGTATTACGCTTCTGAACTGTGATGGTCATTCAATGACTCTTGGCTGGAAAGCACCGAAGTACAGTGGAGGTTCCCCAATCCTTGGTTATTATATGGATAAACGGGAAGCTAACCATCAAAACTGGCACGAAGTCAATTCTTCCCTTATTACCCGGACAATTTATACGGTTGGTACTTTTTAATCCTTAGCTTTCTGGACTTGGGCTATTTCTTTGCTTTTGGCAGAGTTCTGTTTTCTTACAGATAAATTATTTAAAGTTTATTTACTGCAATACAAACAGGCCCTCCCACAGTGTATTTTGGAGTGCAACAAGCCTAAAAACTGGGCTGGAGATACCATAAATCAGTGACATCTGTTGCTATGAAATTCAAAGACCAATACTTCCATCTAGATGAGGAAACTTTTGAAGAAATAGTTGTGAAGCACATTTCTTACAAAGGACAAGATAAGCTATGGAATGCTTCATAAACTGTATTCATTAATGAATACTATGTGTATCACCACTGTAATAACTTGCAGAGAAAAGATGGAAGAAGCGTTTAGCAGGACAGATTACCATGTTGTCTGTAGAACTGGAGACATGAAAATGAAATGGAGATGGGCTGGAATGTAACGGTCCCTGCTCTTTCTCTCAACTTTTGCCTGCAAATGGAAAGGGGAGTATATAGATAAACATACCATTATGTCTACTATCCTCCTTTCCAGAGTACTAGATCAATAATTTTAGTTTTGAAATAAATTACTTCTGGTAGCTCTTATGTGTTGAATGTTTTTTTAACAGAGGAAGTCTCTGATGTTAACCTCCAAGAGGAAAGATTAGTAAGATAGGATATAGCAAGTAATTAATATCAATATGATACTTATTATCAATATGATAAAATCAATATGATGCTTGCTACATTAAGTTAATCAGATTTTTTCTCCCCCAAATGCTTCTTAAAATTATCTTTGCAAGCCATCAACTTTTCCATAAATGCCAGGGCAGAAGTAGGTCTTTAGCAGAAATTTGATGCTAAAGTAGAAAATGCTTCAGATGAGCTCAGTAAGAATATTTCATGCATAGAAGGCAGTTGGCAATACTCAGGTGTATGAATGCTTTTGACTGAGTTTATAACTGGCATCTCTGACATATCAGATGGAACATGGATGGTGAGAAATAAAAAAAGGGTGGATAGGATAGGCTCAAAAAGGCAATGCTAAGCAATGCTTTCCAAATATTTTCATTGTTTAATGCATTTGTAAACAAATGAGTAATGTAAATTAAGGGAAACCATTCAGAATTTAATTAATATGATATTTAAATCTCAGTCCTGCTAGTAGCTGTATTTGTGCCTGAAGGTGCGTCTTCATACATTATTTTGATGGACTGGAATCTGAAATACTGATGGGAAATAAAAGGAAGACAGTTTTTAGTAGCACAGAATATTTATGATAACTGCAAGCAGACAAAGCCCTCAGATACACAGTACAGCACCAGGAAATCACTAAAGTGTAACCTTCTCTGATTAAATAATTCTATGGGAACCCACAGACATTCTTTCTGTAATAATCTGGGTTTTCAAAACTATATTTACAAGCTGAGCTGTTGTTGTCTCTTGTAATTTATACTATATAGCTCTCTATTGTCAGGAAATTCTATCTAAATTGTATCACTGCCTGGCTTTTCCTAGCTTACTTTGTTTGCTTTGGTCTTGCCTCAGATAACCATCTCATCATATGTTTGTTCCCATAAAAAATATCACACTAAAATCCTTTCTCTTTTCTTTTCCCAGAGAATATAGTCATAGTTTATTTATTCATGAAAATTTAAACCAGTCTAGATTTACTGCTACTAGATGTACTGACCACAGATGCATCTTTCTCTTGAGATATATAATTAAGCAGAACTCTGGGAAAATTACCCAGAGGACTGAGTTGCAGAACACTTGCTTATTGTGGTCTGGTAAAGGAATGAGGTGCTCAGGGTGTCAAAAATCTCATGCCTTATAACTTGTATACCTTGACCTCAAAATCTGAGATGGTGATGCGGTGATAGACTCACTGGGAAAGTCCAGGTTCATTTACTAGGGACATTGGCAGAGGAATAGCATGGATTCCATACTTACTTCCTCATCTTGTAATGGTAGGTAATGTAAAGAAAAAGACACATAAGCCGGAAAAAAATTGGCAAGAGAGACTTTCCCAGTGTTATACCAGCACACTGCTGAACTGAATGAATCGGCTTTTCCTTTAGTTTCCTGTTTTCCTCTCTCCTGTTCAGTCCACTATAACCTCTGTAGGCCAAAACACCATTTGAACTCTTCCTGAAGTGAATGGCTTATGAATAATCATTCATAAGTAGTGAAAGAAGGTATTTCATCTTAGAACACTCTTCCCTAATTACCTGCTGGTGGCCATTCATTGTGTGAGGCTCCCAGGACCTTTGTTCTAATCTTTTACAGCCTCTCATGCCCATGCATTGAGTGCTGTTATTCCTAGGATGATGTGACAGAAATGTGGAAGTACAGCCTAGACCACTATAGCGTGTTTGGTTTAAGAGTAAAATTCTCTAGATTAGAGCCTGTCAGTACTCCAAGCAGAGCAGTAAATCCTGATAATGAATTAAACAATGGCAAAATGTTTATTTTTAAGTGTTTCATTTATTTAAACATGGTAAATCATAGCTTTTGATAATATCAATTTATTTTCTCAAAAAAGGTAGAGGATTTGACAGAAGATGCCTTCTATGAATTCAAAATTGCTGCTGCAAATATAGTTGGAATAGGTCAACCTTCAGATCCTAGTGAGCATTTTAAGTGTAAAGCTTGGACTATGCCAGAACCTGGTAAGTTAATTAGTTTCTCATGGATTTAAATTTAATATAAAGTCCTTAAAACACAGACATTGTAATACTCCAGCCGAACTGCTCGATGTCTTTTGGTCCATTCTTGCCATACTTACCGGTTGATTTTGCCAGTGCTTCTGAGATCCCCTGTTAAAAGCTGCCTCCACATCTCTGCTGATGACATTGGATGTCCTGAGAAGTAGGTGACCCTTACTTAGCTTGCTGAGCATCACCTTCTTTCACTGCCCATATCAGAACAGAAAGTCTTCAGCCTTTATTGTGTGTTTTCATTTCTGTCAGTTTTTTTTATCCCCAGACCTATAAGCTCCATCTCACCCTCTTCACCAGTACAACATATTTTGCTTCTGTGTTATACCCAGGACAATAACTTCAGTATATTAAGACTATTTCTGGAGCTTCATACCCCAAAACTATGGTTTTGTTCATAAATAAGACACAGCAGGGGCCTATTTCATGGCCTATGGGCAAGTATCACAACATACCCCACAACTTACAGCTAAATTCTCACAGCCTCACCTACTGTGCTCCCTTATTTATGTGATTACCTCAGATTGTACCCAGGTGTTACCTGACAGATTGTTATTAGCCAAGTGTTAGAAAAAATGTGCTAACAACCACATAGTAGGAACACTTGTGCACTGGTACTCAAACCTGTGTTTAGGTTGCTTGTAGTTTAACAGTGCAGATACAGCCCAAACCTGTTAATTGCAATGCTATCTTCTTAAAAAAAAAAAAAAAAGTTAAATAAGAAGTATTGTGAATTCAAGACCCCCAGCAGAAAAAAAGTTGATCTCGTGAGCATATAAATTTGTTCCTGAATTTTAGACATCTAGGGAATTGATTCCCCTCAGTAATGCTTGAGTTCTGTAAATAATCTGTGAAAGGGCTTTTGAGGGCCACTATGCTTATTTCATAACACTCTCACTAGTGCTGAGCATCACTTTTGCTGAAACTAGTTCTGATGTCTGGTACTGATTTCCCTAAACAAAGGGTGTCACAATATGTATAATGATATATGCCCATAATGAAACACAGGCATCTACCACTTTAATGTATTTCTACCTTCTTTTCCCCCAAATGCTGTAAAACACAGATGTGTTGTTAAAATGTATCCTATTTATGACACCGAGCTTCGGAATACAATTAAGGATCCATTCTAATACCTGTTTAAGTAATCAGGATCTGTCTGACACCTACACATCTGCTTCATGCCTAAATGTTCATGCAGATTTTTTCTCTATAAAACAAAAACAAATGCCTTAAATTATTTTTGTAAAACTACTGGAATTTTTAGTTATTTCAAAAAGGCATAATTAGCTTAAGAAGGTGAGAAAATTTCATTTTCCCTTTCTGTTTTATGTAAAATATATTTATTGCCTAGAACTAGAAACAAGTAATAATTCAGTGAGATAATAGAATCATTTACTATGGAAGAGCCTCAGATGTCATCTAATTTGACTCCTTGCCCCCATGCAGGATCAGCTATACTTATCTAGCTGTTGACAGAGGCTTGCTTAATCCATCCTTAAAGACTTCCACCCATGAAGGAAGTCCAGGTTCTCTGGGCAGGATCTATTCCTAATCTTACTGTGCTTACAATTCAAAAGTTTTTCTGATATTCCTGAATCTTTCTTCTTGCAATTTAATCCTTTTTATTCCTTGTCCTGTCCACTGAAGATGTGAAGAAGATACTGTTCCTTTCCTTTTTGCAACAGACTTTCTGTGTTTAAAACTTTATCAGAGCCCCAGCTTTCCCCTTCAGTTAACAAAAAACAGTTTGTGCAGTGTTTTCCCCTGGATCATGTATTCCCTATCTCTAAATAAATATATTTTTTTCCTCTTTTGAACTTTTTCTAGTTGGTTCATGTCCTGAATGGCAGCACACAAACTGGACGCCTTATTTCAAATAAAGATTTATCAATACTGAGCAGAGAAAGAGTAATTCCACACATCATAAAATTATTTACTTGTTTATAAATCCTCTTCTATTTGTCTTTTAAAAAATATTGCACTGTTATACTAAGTTTAGGGTTTACTTCGTTTTAATATCCAGATTCTTTTCTGCAAAACCACGTGTCAGAGAGTTGTTCTCCATGTTTTCTAGCTAAATTCTTCTCTGAGTTCATAAATCTTACCTTCTGGATTTAATGACGTGACAAAGTTGTCAATAACAACATGTTTAATCTTTTGACCTTAACTCTCATTGTGTTAATTACATTTTCTTATCATTCTGTAATATTTAGTATAAATACATCATCAGAGGAACGATTATTTTCCTTATAGAAAGGATGGATCTGTGATTTATAGTGTTTTGAAAATGTCAGTGAAATTGCCTAGTGTAAACCAATGAAGACTATCCTTCATCCTTCATTTTAAATGATATATAAAGAAATAAAATAAAAAGTACTTTCAGGAAATGAAGAGAATGAAATTTTCATTTTCATAATGAACAATCTGACCTTTGTGCACCTTAGCTGATTACATTGTTCTCATTATGAAACAGCTGAGCAGAGTATTGCATTCTTCCTGCTTAAAAAACACCACAAGGAAACAACCCCCTTGTCTCCCCAAATCCAAACCTGTTAAAATATTTCCCAAGCCTTTTTTAAACAGTGGCTTAGCAACAGCAAAAAGAAATATTTGAGATTTAAGACAGGAAGAAAGAGGCTGATCCTTTTCCCTGGCTGACTAAAGATATCGAAGACTAATGTAATGTGACTGCAATATACTCCCAGTGTCAACAAAATATTCTTCCACATTTTGATATGGAAGAGAGGCTTCCTTCGAATGACCAAAACCCCTTGCAAGACTTCAAGTGTGAGTGATGTATTCCTTCCCCAGAGCCCATTATTATTTCATCATTCTACAGAACTTCAGTCTTAGGTATATCTGTAAGCCTCTGTGAGCTAGAGATGATATCTAATGAATTATTTTACATGACTTTAAAAAAAAAAAAAAAGAAAAGAAACATCTGTGGACTCAAACTCCTCAGAACAGAACATACTTCATTACACATTTTCTTCTGCTATCTAGATTTCTAGTAAATGCATCTGCTGGTGGAAATTTAAGTATCTTTGGATATATAGACATTTAAGTTGGGATTTTCCCAGAGCCCTGAGAGAAGACTTTAGGCTCCCTGAAAATTGCGGTCTTTCCACAAGAAATGTAATATTTAACCTCATAAGATCTGCAGCAGGTACCCATATGTTTTTTCCTGAAATGTGTTTATCCACTATGGAGAAACTCCTGCTGTTTTTGCTGTAATGTGCTGAATTTCAACCTTTAGAAATCTCATGTTCATTCCTCACAAGTTGACATCATATAAGCTGCAATGGCAACCATGTTTATTTGTAAGTTTTTTCTACTTTGTTTTACATAATGAGACAATAACTAGGAAAAAGTATTATCTTTATTTAGGCCAAACTGACAACACTGGTATGTCCTTAAGTCTCAGGTACTTTCCTCTTCCTTCACTCTAAATTTAAATTACAAGAGGAAAGCTGTCATCTACATTCTTTGGCTGAAAAGCAGTATTGTGTCACAGGTGATGTCAGTATGGTAGTAAATGGATATGGTTATGCCTTTATAGCCTAAAGATATAAATAAATATCAAGAGTGTAGTAAAAAAAAAAAAAAAAAAAAAAGAATAGTACTTCAGGTTAAACCGAATGGAACCAAAACAGTTAAGTGAAGGGAGAGGAAAATATTGCAGTGAGAACATTACCTGATAGCTTCAAAAGGAAGAATGCTCACATGTTCCTACAGCATTGGGATGCTTTAGATGTAAATAAGTTTCCTAGCAGATACTCTATTCAGAAGTTCTTCTTGGCTATCATTATTCAGCTCACAATTAAAAATACTTTTCTGCCAGGGCACATGAAGTCTGATCCCAAGTCCACTGTACTGGTGGGTTTTGGACCAGGCTGAAGGATCATGTTTCCTGTATACCAAGAAAAAAAAATCCTGCTGCTAAATTATGAACCTGAGTCTAAGCTCAGTGAAGCAACTTTGATTTGGGACTAGAAAATTAAATAATACACAAGAAACCTCTGTTCCTTGTTGGAAAATTTTAAACTTCATGGATTTTCCAGATGAATAACTTTCCCTTAGAATGGAGTTACTGAGATCCAGCTAAGAATGCATGCTTTCAAATACTAATATCACTCACCATAAAAAGCAGGTATTACTGTATGCCTCAATATCACATATACTAAGTCTATTGTATAGGAGGAGATATTTGAAAGCAAACAGTCAAAACAAAATCAAAATTGTGCATTTCCATCTCTACTTTTTAAAAGTTTATTATATTGAAGTGAAATTCCAATATTTGAAATATTTTAGGTCCTGCCTATGATCTCACGGTTTGTGAAGTTAGAAACACATCACTGGTTCTTTTGTGGAAAGCTCCTGTGTATGAAGGCAAAAGCCCCATTACTGGGTATTTAGTGGACTATAAGGAAGTAGATAAAGAGGACTGGATCACTGCTAATGAAAAACCTACTGCACAGCGCTATTTTAAGGTAACATTTACATTGTAGTTAGTGTTAATTCAAAACTGAGTTTTAAGAACACATGGTTGGGTACAACAAAGATATATATATATACATATATATGCTTCTGCTAACATCTTCATATAGTTAAAAGAGTTTAGACTGTCCTCTTAAATTGACTATGATCTTTATTATGTTCAAGGTTACAGATTTACATGAGGGTCATACCTATGTGTTCAAAGTTCGTGCAGTGAATGATGCTGGGGTAGGCAAGTCGTCTGAGGTATCTGAACCAGTGCTTGTTGAGGCAAGGCCAGGTAATGAACTGTTTTATCTCCTCTACTTCTAAAATACTGAAATACTTAGAGGTGGATTTGATCAATCTGATTTGATATTTTAGTGCAGATAAGTATTTTGAGAGGAGCTCTTAGGCTTAAAACTTGAAAAACTGCTGTGGGTACAGAGGTACTGCCAAGCCTTGTTGCTTTATTTACTGCAGGAAATATTTTGATAATCAGTTATTTTAGTTTTTCTTTTCACAAACAGAGGTGCTACTTGCTCTGAGTGAAAAGAAGGATAACATTACAAGTCTATTTAAACTTCAAGACTGATAATAAAATTGTTTACATATTCTCATATTCATTTTCATTTTATAGCTTTGTTTCTCAATAAGTTTTAATATTTTAGCATGCCTTTTATTTGAGTAAGAATGTTGCTAGGATGTGATGCTGAATCAGAATATGACATAAACATTCTTCTATATATATGCAAGTAAAACAATATATATAAGTGGAGAAGGACAGAATCTGCATAGGCTTTTATCACTTCTGAATTGCAACCCTAAAAAGAAATGTACCTTTGACATTTGATTTGATTCCCATTTTGCAGGAACGAAAGAAATCTTTTCAGGTGTGGATGACGAGGGTAATATTTACCTGGCTTTTGAGTGTAAAGAAGCTACAGACGCATCTCATTTTGCGTGGGGTAAATCATATGAAGAGATTGAAGACTCTGATAAATTTAAGATTGAAACAGAAGGAGATCAGTAAGTCATGCAAGTTTGTATCGAAGTACCAGAAGCTTGTACTGTTAAAAATCTCTATAACATGAGAAAACCTACTAATTATATCCTTCATTATTAATTATTTTAGTTCTAAGCTGTACTTCAAGAATCCTGATAAATCAGACTTGGGAACCTATTCTATCTCAGTTAGTGATACTGATGGAATTTCATCCAGCTTTGTTATGGATGATGAAGGTAAGGTTCTTAACATCTCAAGTGCTTCTTCATTTTATCACCTTGACTGCACTGAAAATTGCCCAAGAAAGAAAAACAATCAAACCACACATTCTCTCCTGTGCATAAAGGAAGAACAAAAGACAACTCAACTGACTTCATGTGATTAGTTATTTTTCTGATTATCACAATAATGAAAGTTGGGATAAATTAAGGCAATAAAAAAAAATACATCCAATTAGATTTGTTTTCTTTATGCTGGGACTATAATGCTGTTTGCAAAGATCTTTTTCACTTTCACTAGAAAATGTTTCTTTTTTCGTTGTTTTGTGAACTTCTTCATCTTGTATGTCACTTACGCTGTGCTTTGACTTTCTAGCCTTTTACACCTTATAATTGGTTCTTCATTAGCTGCCTAACAAGGAGTCTTATCTAATATGACAGAGACAGAACTTGAGGCTCTACATATGATATAATAAAGCTGAGATGCACAGAAACTTAAATTAGCTTTGCTTTACTTCATTTTAGCTATGCTATATCATTGGAGTTACACCAAATTTGCTTCAGTCTGACTTTGGTTTTCCAAGGAGGGGTACTGAGGTGAAAGGCAAAGGGAAGAACTTTGCTGTTTTTTTCACAAAAATGACTGTTGCTTTCCCAGCCCACAGGCTGCAGTTGTTATGCCCAGTTCCCAAACTAAGCATGATTATCCCTCCACTTACCTTCTTTTTGACGTTCAAGAAGAAGCAACGAGACCGTGTGCAAGTCTGATAGTAGGCAGGACTTCTGTCACAGTGTAAAACGCATCAATCCCATTCAAAGTTGAGAGTAAATTATTGTGCAGCCACAAAAAGAATGGTTCTCCAGGACATGGACCATTTGTGTATATTCTTAGAATTACCAATATCTGCTTTTGCTAGGGAAGGTAAACTTGCAATATTTTTGATTAATATTTTTGCTATTGATGATCAGGCCTGCATTTGATTATGAGAACTTCCTTTTGGTTTAGTTTTGAAGCATCACTCCGAAAACTGTTTATAGGTCTTGTTGCCTTCAGTTTTATATTTCCAGGTTTTTCTATTCAAGTTAAGTTGTTTCATGACCCACTTTTAGCACGTCTTCTCTGGTCATATCTGTCACTCAAAATTACACTTGTATTTGTACTGTGTCCCTGAACGAGTGTCAGTTTTTGTCTTAGTACTGAAAACCATTATATCACAGCCAACTTCCTCAAATGCTATAAATTCTTCTGTAATTTTGCTAAATCCTCAACTATGTCACAAATACTTGCTATTTTTCATCTGTCTTTACGTTATCTGTAAATATGGAATTGGCAGTGATGTTCATATTCCAGATCTTTACTAGTAATTAATATGATAAATAGGGTTAGTATGAAAACCTAAGAATATGATTTCTAGACTTGCACAGACTTCATGAGGATTCAGTGTATTAAGTAGAACTTTCTGCACCTTTTTCAGACAAATTTGCACTCAATATTGTTTCCTGCCACAGTAAAACAAGATTTTCAGGTACTTTGTCAGAAAGGAGGCCAGCAGATAAAAGAGCCTTATGCACTGTTTAGAAGCTATTGTCTCCCATCCTTAGTTTCAGTCCCACAGGAAGTTAAAAATAGGTTTCATCCCCTGTTTAGATTCTCTCGCATAAGAGAGTATGCTTGAAATAGGAACATTCACTAAATCCATGCATCAGAAATTAAGTTTCTTAAATCTTATTTTTAAGACATTGTCTTCTGAAGATAGTTGAGTATTTCACATATAAGACGTAAGGAGATTAATTATTTGCCGATGCTCTTATCTACCTTCTTTGACACTCATATTCTGACTACTTTTTCAGAATAAATGAAAACATGCATCTTTTTCTTAATTTCAGAGTTGGAACGTTTGATGGCAATAAGCAATGAAATAAAAAATCCAAGTAAGTTGAAGATCTGAATCTATTCTATATTTCTAGAAGAAATATAATTATGTGGTTATGACTAGAGTTCCCAAAAGGTTCTTCCTGAGACAATGGAAGCTTCATTTTTCATGGAACAACTTGCTTTCCTTGTCTTTCTATTCATTTAGAAGAATATTAGTTTGCATTGAATAAAAATTGTCATTACTTATAAGTCTTTTTGGAGTTTAACTTTACTTTGACAATATGTTATAGGCTGCTACTAGCAGATTCCTTAAATATTGTGCAAACAATAAATTGTAAACACTGCTCTCTCTTTGAGAAAGTAATTTAAAAATGAACATTAAATGCATTTTCCCTGCATAAAATTAATTCTATATTCAGCGTTCCAAAAATAATGGGGATATACTAATATTTTACTACAGTAGTCTCTTTTCTAAGAAGGGTTCATGCATTATTGACTCTTGATTACCTTTTTTAAATTATTTTTTATTATTTTATTTTTTTTCTCCCTGCAGCAATACCTCTGAAATCAGAATTAGCTTATGAGGTTCTTGAGAAAGGTGAAGTTCGTTTCTGGATTCAAGCTGAGAGTTTATCACCAGCTTCTACCTTCAGATTTGTTATTAATGATAAAGAAGTTGAAAACAGTGATGTAAGTGCATATTGAGTATTATATATGTGTGAATTTGCTTAATAACAGTTTATGCACTAATAGTTTTTTTTTTCTATTTTTATAGTTGTTTAAAACTACTTAGTATCAGTCTGATAATACTTGAAAGCAGTGTCAATCTTTAGCCTAAATCTTTTTTATAATGTAGAATTCATGTTGCAGAGCGATCTTATTCATACCAAAAAATAAGAGACCAAAGTTCAACCCTCAGAAGTCCATGTTAATTTTGGGGAGCGAGATGACCAACAGCAAAAGAGAAGAAGTTAGACCCTTAATAAATGCATCTGATTAAAAGTAGCACCCAAATATTTTAGGAAAAGAACTCAAGCCAAAAAAGCTGCTTCAAGTACAGATTTTGACTGCAAAACAGCAAGATGCTCTTCCCTGAGGCCCTCTGAGGCCACTGCTAGTAATTCTATGTATAATGTGGGAGGCACTTGACAATGCAACAGTAATCATAGATGCAAAAGTTTTAGATGGTGTTTCCTTTATTTTTATTATTATTTTTAATTTTGGCCTCGACAGTAAATAGACACTGAATGGCTACATTAAGATGAAAGAACAGAAGAAATGCATGGTCTAGGATGAATGCATGGTCTTATGGTCTAGGAAGACCATTCATGCTAAGGGACACTAAAAAGACTGGGCTGAGAAGAAAGCAAGGTCATGTCCTTGCCAAGCTGGAGTGTGGTTCATATAAAGGGCATATAGCACAGTAATGGAAATATCTTTTCCTGTGAGGAATCCACCTACAGTGCAGCTGTTTGAAAGTTTCAGTTTATTCCTGAGGTTGCAAAGCCTGTTTTTGGCCAGAGAAGCTTGTCAGCATTCTTACACCATAGAAAAGCAAGGAGCATTTCCTTTAATTACATATTGACAGGTGGAAGAGGAAGTGTTCCTCAGCAAAATACTTCTCTTCTCTGCATTTCTTAATTTAAGAAGTAATAAACTCTGGCACTGAAAGCCTGAATATTAGTGACTAGGATGTATTGAAATTGCAATATTCTGTCTTGGCAGTCTCAGTGGAACAGAATAAGCTATTTTTAGTTCACATATGTTTTGAAAGTGTTGACATCAGAGAGAGAGAGTGCCTTGAAGTGGATCTGCATTATTTCACCTCTTTAATTAGTAACCCACAGGTGACATTTACTTTTGGAGATTGATGATATTTTTGTGGAAAATCACATAAAAGCCTGGTATTTATGGTGCCAATAAAATCATTGAACTTCATCTTGCTGCATAATGGCAATAGTTAGAAGCCTAATTACACTCTAAAACCTGCTTGGAGACTGGACTACAGTCACTGAACATGTTCAATAGACCATTATGCTGGAGAATTGTAGCCTGTTTCTTGACACTGGCTAAAGTGATAAATTTTTCCTTCTAGGTCCTACAAAGGGAACAGTTTCTATAACATTTTGAAATAATCTGAGAATGGAATGAACTGAGCCCCACTTACTCAGCTGTAATTTTAATCTTTTAATGATTTTTCTTTACTCTAAAGCAAGAAATACAAACATTTTTGGAAGTGTGTTAAAGGATCAGATTGAAACATACACCTTGCTTTTCTTGTTCTGCTTCTGGAAAATCTCAATTTAACCTTCTCTCTGAGAACTCATTAAATTCATGCAAGTGTTGTCCTTGACTTCTGTGGGCAAGAAATTATAAGTGAGAATTTGAATTTGCGCTGTTTGACAATTTGCTGCAACTATACCCTATCTTTTAAATCTACCTGGCCTATCTTCTCCACTCATATATATAACCTCTTATATAAGTAATTATACTTATTTTTGGTTATATTAATTATTTTGGAACTTTTCACTTTGCACAGATTCCTATACAAGAGAATAAATAATTTGTGAAGCTTACACTTTCCCTTCTTTTCTAATTGATTGCCGTATCTTCCTAACACCTTTCTGAATTTCAGGTGCCCATTATTTCCATATGAATTGCACTGAAGTCTTTTCATTCCCAAAGCCTCAGTGTTCCTTATTCTGATTTCTAGAAGAGGGCAGGCACCACCTCTGTTCAATTCAAAACAGGGTGAAGGTCATCTGGTCCTACTGTCTTCATCCATTTTAAGATATTTTTTGTCATTTCATAATTCCATAATTCTTCCTTTTTCAGGTATTCTGTAATATCATTTGGTTTATAATGTGCATTGGATGTATTTATGCATTTTTCCTTTTGTTGTTGTTGTTGACGTTGTTATAAACTTGACAGCACTTTACAAATTCATACCCTAATTTACACTTGTACTGTTGGTACATTTGAAAGCACCAGTAACGAATGCTAACAACCTTGAATATGTCAATGCTATTCTTAGATAGGCACCTCAGGTAGCTGCAAGTGTGGCAGATTTCCCTACCCTTACAGCTGTCCTTCAGTTGACTACTTTTGCAGGTTTTCCCCAGTTGGTAGTTTTGGTGTACTGAACATACTTTCAGTGAGCATACATTGCATGAAGTCCTGCATCTGTGTGGGAGCTATTCTACCAGGCTTGCTGTCCCTGTAATAGTGAATCTGTTCTTGAAGCTGGCCAGGAGGCGTCCCTCAAAGGTGAAGAAGAAATATATGTGGGGTCATTCTTTCTAATTTTAGACAAGTACTTAAAGTTCCTTCCACTTAAGGAATTGGTCCCAGAGAGTTCAACAAGTGTTATTTTTATCCCCCCCGCCCCGTTTTTTTTCCTTTCCTCTTTCTTATTCTTTCCTAAACACGCAGATAAAGCTTGTGGCTTTATCTATCTGTTTCTGGTTTTGGACTCCAAGAAGAAGGTTAATAAAAATATTCTGTTTATAAGGCCTTCTGTCTCCTTATAACAACTACAGGCTCTGTAATCACTTAAAAGTGATACTTTTGTCCCCTCATGAATGGAACAGTTGTCTTGTAACATCCTTGGCTGCATTAGTTACCCAAACACATTCACCAAGTATATTCTGTGAATTATTTTTTGCTTTACTTTAGGAATTTTTTAGTTGAGATTCAAACAATGTCACTGTTAGTGGGACACACGGTCCTCATAGTTTACTCATTGAATGAAAGAGATATTATTTAGGATAATATGGTTGTATCTAAAATAGTACCTGCAAATTCTAAACACATTTTGCAATTATTGTCCAATATTTGCTTATAATTTTCTATTTTCTTGAAGATTCCTGCTAATTATTTATCTTTCTAGAATAATTATTAGAAAGCAAACACAAAAAGGACACAAACAGTGAAAACCATATTTATCTTAGAAGTCAAGTCAATATTTGGTATTTTGGGTATTCTCCAAGGACTTTAGTAGGTAGCTAGATGTTTTGACAGAATCCTAATTCTCTTTTGCTGGACTTTGTTGATCTTCTTAGTTCCCAGAATCTTTGTGGGTTTTGAACAGGGAAGCCACAAGTTACTGTTCTCTCTCGTGGTCTTACGCTTTAGCGTTCCCCAAAAAGAATATGTAGTAGAAGATGAACAAATCATTATATCCTTCCTAAATGTATTTTTTTTAGTGAGGAAAAAAATCCTGTATCAAGCTGCCACTTATGTCTCAGAGGTATTTAGTAGTTATGATGGTTTGAATTTGTTATGGATTTATTTACAAGGTACATATTTGAAGATCCACGTCTGTGTCTACAAACTTAACACTTGCAGCTATCTTTGTACTCTGCTAGGAACAGTGTTTCAAACTAGCAAAACCCTTTGTTGAGCTGGAAGCTGTACTGCAGCTAAAGGCTGGATGTGCAGGCTCTTCTTCAAACGTGCATAGTACAATAAACTATTATTTTTAAATCTAAAACATCTGTATTATGATGATTTGAGGATTCCAAATGCACACAGAGGTTCCTGCCACCTCTGGGACCTTGTTGTACAATAGCAAATAAAAGCACAGCCCTCTTCCTATAGTTTATGATTAAAAAGAATGAAAACATGAAAAAAATCAAGTGTGGAGTTGGGGGATCCAAAACATGCCTACTTTGGTAGTGAATCGTAAGTAATTAACACTATACTAAAGTTATTGTTTCTTTATTTCAGAGGCATAAAATAAATTGTGACCGTCCAAATGGTATTATAGAAATGGTGATGGACCGATTTACAATTGACAATGAAGGTACCTACACAGTACAGATTCAAGATGGAAAGGCCAAGAACCAGTCTTCATTGGTTCTCATTGGAGATGGTAAGTTCATTGAAACATGGAAACTTTCAGTGAATCAGGTGAAGAAATGAACTTCAATTATTCCTTGAGTACTTTTGTGACTAACTGATCTTTTATTCACCTCTTCTGAAATCTAGCATTTAAGGCAGTATTGGCTGAGTCTGAGCTCCAACGAAAGGAATTTCTCAGGAAGCAAGGTAAGAGAACAGATTAGTGATTTTTGGCCCATTTTGCAACTAATGATACATTCCTGGTGAATACTAGGTGCTTCTAACTTCCGTCGACTTCATTAGAAGATAAGTATATCATACAGTTGGAAGGGATATTGAACCCTTGCTGGATGTGGATCTTATTTTCTAACATTGTTGTATAATATTGCAACTTTTGACAGAATTTTCATTAAGTAGAGAAATAAAGTGGGAATCCCTACAAGAGGTTATTTTTGCTGAATATTCATGAGAAGTATGCTTACTGTAGGCTCCAATCCAGCAAAACACTTCAGCACGTTTAGTTTTAAGCACACAAGTTGTCCATTCATTATAATTGACAGAAGAGCTGACAGCAAAACATCAGTAAAGGAAGACTAAAATCCTGAACCTGTGGTTTCTGTCCAGGCAAAATTTCAGGTACCAAATGTACATACATTTGTTTTATAGTCTAAGACAAAAGTAGATTTAGGGAAGAAATTATACTGTATATATACTCACAATCAATGATTTAAGTGAAAGTCTAGGACTTTGCTACCTCCCATGTGTGGGTATTGCAATTATAGGCCCTGATCCTCCAGACATTAAAACATACTCAAAAATTTACTGATATGAGTAACCACAATAACTTCAAAGAGTATGTATATAGGTAAATTTACTGAAGGACATACATAATTGACTTTGGAACCTAAATAGGGAACAGGGATATTTCTGTTCTGCTTGTAATGATTAATATATATTTTTTAACTTCAATTAATTTGGACAAAAGCTGTCTGGCATGGGTTTTTTGCTTTGAAAGTGTAATTTGGTGAGCATTTGAATACAGTTTTTTATTCTCAAGTTCCACCTGCATTAAACACATCATCTTGTTTGTAACTATTCTGTTTCTTTCCTATGCTTGCTTAGAAATTGGGTATAAACGTATTTAGTAAACTTACTTGTTTTTCTCACTGTTTTACATTTTGGAATGCTACATGATTTACCCTATAAACCGATAGATACGTGCCTCAGGTTTCTAATCTATACTTTAGAAACCTGTGTTAATACAATGAATACTTACAGCAGGATTTTCCTTCTTGTTCATGGGTAGTTCAGGAGTGCTCTCTGATCATTCTGGTGTAGGGATGTGAGAATGTAATTATCAGCCTTTTTGTTTCTTTCACTAGAACTCTCTGTTATCCTTTCCTTCATTTAACAAAATATGCTTTAAGACTATTTTGTTTCTTAGGTCCTCACTTCTCAGAGTTTTTGTATTGGGAAGTTACAGAAGAATGTGAAGTTCTACTTGCTTGTAAGGTGAGGAAATATACTTAAAATAATTTTTAGAATTTGTTGCTTAGTAGCTGAGGTAGGAAAATGTGTGGAAAGATTTTGATGTTTTTACAATGGAAAAATTCCTACTGAAATATTTTTATTTGGACAAATTTTAAATCAAACTTCCTGACTTGTTGTTCTTCAGCAATAGTCTTCATTAAAAAAAAAAAAAAAAGAAAAAAACAAGATCAAATCCTCAATGTAGAACGGGAGCAGTCTTAAAAATTAAACAAACAAACAAACAAACAATTTTTGGAAATATGTAGATAATCTAATCTTTTATAATAACTGCGAGTCACAAAAATTATTTAAATAAAATAATCAGCCCTAAGTGGTCCTTCTTCCTTCCTAAAAAAATAGCCACAGTTCAAACTCTTTCCTTACAGTTTTCTGATTTGGAACTTCCTCTAACAAATTGTCCATTATTTAATCAACTGTAACCAAAGATGCAATAAAAGTTTTTAGAATTGAAGTTATAGAACAGGATTTTTATTATATTTGGCTAATGACTTTGGAATCATAACTAATGCATATGTGCATAGAATTCAGAGTAACTTCTGCTATTAAGGTCTTTATATGCCATTCTGAACTGATATATTTTCATTTTTGTTTCTCTTTTCTAGAATGACTAATTAGAGGTCTCAATAACAAAGTTAATTGAATTCAACAAGCATTGAACTCTTCTTCATTGCCTTTTCCTATTGTACAGACTTTACTTTATTCATTTTCTTCATTCTTTTGAATAAGTTTTTGACTTTTAATTAGATTAACTTGAATCATTCATAATGAGTAATATACATGCAATTTTTTTTTCTTCCTTTTTTTTTTTTTTTCCCCTCTGCTCACTAATTAGGAGGCCTTTAACCTCAGTTTATTCCCAGCAGAAGTGACCTAGGTGGTGAAGCTGCCATTCTGCGTGCCCCCATTTTAGTGCTCAGGACTCATTAGCTAACACAGTACTTTTGCTGGTACTGCACTGCATAGTTGCTGCTTTTTATAATCTCATAGTGCATTTGCCTCAGGCATGAACTCTGCTTATTCTTTCATTAATTAAGTGATGCTGAACCAGTTATACTAGTGTTAATTCTCTACAAATTAATCTGAAATTATCCTTCTTGTCTTTGACAGTAGAGCCTGTTTATACCACAGAAATTTTGAAAGGCTGATTATATGCTTTTTACCAGTGTACTTTTTATTTTTTCGGTCAGAACATTTTATGTAAATACAATATAGGACGTGGGCAGTCTGCAAATTCATCCTTTTAACTATGCCTTTGACCTTATAATGTTTGTTACTGTTAGTGTGTGACTGGCTGTTAGGTTCAGGCCATTGTTGTTTATGGCCGTTTAACTGTTATTTATACATAGGAAGAAGTTGAACAATAAAACCTGGATTTGTCTGACTAGTTTCAGGTACCTGACATTCAAGTCAGAGGTGTGGCTGACCTGGGCGGTATCTTCAGTAATAAAAATATCCAAGGAGCAATTGTTGCCTTCCTAGGCCATACCATTTCCTTCAGAGTGGCTCATATTCACACTGCTCAGTTGGCTTCCTGTAGAGAAGACTGGGCTTGCCTAGATCCAGGTCTCTTCTAACCTCTTTGTAGTGCCTTTGTGCAAAAATAATCTTTGTGGGTGTTCTTACCTCTTGAAAGAGCCTAGGATAATGTGAAGGACGTGATGTGACATGCAAGAGAGGACTTTTGACCAGGAATTTCTCAAAGACTATGGCATAAAATAGAAGACTTTAAAAACTGGTAGCTTGTGTAAGACAGATAACTGATGGTACGATCCAGATATATAACAGTAATTATATGGTTCTACATATAAAAAAATATGTAAAATATGTAAGGTATGGTTCTACATACAATGGTTCACACTGGAAGGGACCTTAAAGGTCATCTACCTCCAACCCCCCTGCCATGGGCAGGGACACCTCCCACCAGATGAGGTTGCTCAAAGCCCCATCCAACCTGGCCTTGAACACCTCCAGGGATGGGGCATCCACTGCTTCTCTGGACAATGTGTTCCAGTGCCTCACCAACCTCACGGTAAAGAATTTCTTTTCCTTTTATCTAATCTAAATCTACCCTCTTTTAGTGTAAAGACATTACTCTGTGTCCTATTGCTACACTCCCTTACAAAGAGTCCCTCCCCAGATTTTCTCTAGGCCCCCTTTAGGTACTGGAAGGCCACTATAAGGTCTTTGCAGAGCCTTCTCTTTTCCAGGCTGAACAACACCAACTCTCTCAGTCCGGCCTCACAGGAGAGGTGCTACAGCCCTTTGACCATCTTCGTGGCCCTCCTCTGGACTTGTTCTAATAGGTCCATATCCTTCCTGTGCTGTCAATAATAATGAACAAATATAGATTGTGCTATGTCACAGAACATAAAATGTAGCATATGTACTCAGGTACCACTTCCATTCTATGGGATTGGACTTGACTGACTTTTGTTTGACTTAATCATTAATTCCGTAATAGCTGAGGCTGATGAACTGTACTGATGAACTTTTTAGACCCTGAATGCGAGGGAGACATGTTTGTCCATCTCAATAACAATTTGATGGTGTTTCCTTTTTATTGCATGTTTATTTTTCTTTACATGCCAGCATCTACTATCATTTTCTTCAAGTAGTTCTAAATTTCAGAATGTTCAGAAGCTACCCACTCTTGCATAGCCTTGACCTTTATTTGTACTGTATTTGTTAAAAGCAAGATTTTTGGTGTGTGGTTAAACAGTAAAAAAGGTAACTTTTCATAGTAAATGTCAACATGAAATAACTTCGGCACTGCAAACTGCATGTGTCTGAATCTCAGTCTATTTATTGTCAGATTGAGTGCTAACAGTCTTTGATGAAAAATTGTTGAAAAGCATTAAAGGCTTGTTCCTTCGGGCTTTGTTCAAATAAAATTGCCACTCATGTCATATGACTACAGGAACAGCCACTTTGTAGTTACTGGTAAATGTAAAATGCTGCTCATTTTTTTTTCAGGCAAGACATTGCTTTAGGCCAGGTTGTGATCCCAAATACTCTGTCAGAGATACATAGCAACCATGCTAGTTATTAAACAGCAATATATGTGATTAATGTGAACAGGATTTAGAGAGCTTCCAGGAATCAGCACAGGAGAAAGGTGGTGGTGGTGGGGAAATTCCTCCTATTTGTCTGGTCATCTCTACAGGGAGCTTTCATAGAGCTGTTCATCTACAGAATAAGACACTCTAACGTGAAAGGGTTAGAAATTGGTGCATATATTTTCCTCCTAGCAAGCCACTTGAAAACTATTTCAGAACTCAGAACTAAATTAACTTCTGGGCTGCCCAGTATCCATTTGTTCAGTTCTTTAAGGAGTTTTTTTTTTTCTTTTTTTTTTTAAGCGACTGCCTGGGGATAAAACATCTTGCCAGCCCTGTCCTTCTACCAAAGCCATGTTGATGGGGATTCAGGCTAGGCACAGAAATACCACTGTATTTCTGTGATTTCTGGAAGGATATGGGGATAGTGATGTCAAATAAACCATACTGCTTCTGAAATGAAGAAAAATAAAATATATTACCAAAGTTTCTAAGGAGATCTGGGCTTTTAACTTCTTTGAATTCACACTTTGAGACCATTCATCCAGCAATATTTTAAGCGTCACTATTAGACAATTTATACTTCAAAATTATAGCAGTACTTTAGGTATAGCTGTAGTTTATTTATGCATTGCTTAGAGCAGCTGCTACTATTACAGCAAAATTTGGTCTTTCAAGAACCTTCTCTGTATCTGCAACATTTTGTTAAGCTCCTTTGTATTGAAAGAGACTTCATTTGTAGAATCCCTCAAGTTTTCGTATTTCCCATAGGATACAATGTAGTGTAAAAAAAGAATTTGTAGTGCAGCTCACAATTTTGAAGTCTTTTTGAAGGAAAGTAAAATGCTTTCAGAATAGTAATTTCAGTTGCTTTTTGTGGTTTGGCCCTGAAAGGCATTGCTTAGATGGCCAGGATGAATGCAAATTGGCTGAATGTTCTCCAAGATAGGGCCTAGAATGTGTTGCAGGTCTGTGGCGACCCATGGCAAACATAAAACAATAAAGGAGAGTTCAGCATCTGTAATTTCAAATATACTTCTCATAGATATCTCTAGACAAACTACAACCGTATAGCAAGGATGCAAAATCCTTTAAGGGAGGAGATTGTCAGGATTGCCTTTAAGGATTTGATAGTGCTCTTAAGCTCTGAGCTGCCTTCTTCTGACCAGTTCTGTGCTGAAAATACAGCACAGAGTAGGACAGAGTAGGACTAAGTAGGACTAAGATTTTGCTGAGTAGGAATTGGTTTTTTCTACTTAGCTATTTGATGTACATTATATTAAAAAAAAAAAAAAAAGCCTTCTTATGCTGAAAGTACCTGTGTAACTACATACACTACAATGTATTTCATCAAGATATAGCCATGCTTATGTGCCTTTTTTATTGTACAGGTTGCAAACACAAAGAAGGAGACTGTTTTCAAGTGGTATAAGGATGGTTCTGGGATTGATGTCGATGAGGTGCCTGATCTGCAGAAGGGAGAATGTCACCTCCGTATTCCCAGGGTACAGTATCACCTACTGATTAGAAACGACAGTTCTGCTTGATGTGTTATAGATTTGCCAGGCAGAGCACTAAAAGAGCTATCATGATTTCTATGAACCATTTTTAGGAAAAGGTGTATTCGCTGCCTTTCAATTAGCTAGTGAGTTGTTACTGCTAGAAAAAAATTATATATTTTTGTTATCAGCTCAGCCAGGTTATGCTTAAGTTGCTTCAGCATCCTTTGTTGAACTCTTTTTTTTTTTTTCTTATTGCTTCTTAGTTTTTCAATTTATTCAAGCACCTCATATTTGACAGTTGTCTCAGTTTTATTTAACAGAATAAATAGGTTTGAGGTATATGGCTTCCTAAGATTTATATTTATGCAAAAAAAATAACCTAACTTGTGTATGAAGCTTTACCTTAAAAAGTTGCTTTCTTTCTCAAGTGCCAAAACCTCCCCTGGATCGAGTCTTTCTGCTTTCAGAATAATGTGCATTCCATTTAATTATTTTATTTAATCATTGTCTTCATATTCTTATTATTTACTCCCTTCGTTTCACTTGCAATAGGATACTGAATTTCCAGTCACTTCATTTTTTTGAGTAGACTTTTCTGTGGGAGGGTAGTTTCAGCTTAATTGAATTGCTGTCATTACTTATCATTTAAATATATGACTCTTTTTCCATTATTTAGTTGTTTGTGGGCTTGTATAAATCTAAGATTAAATTAAACAACCTCTAACCTGAATGTAAGTATTTAGATATTTCCCTTCGTGTTTTTAAATAAAATAAAATAAGATCATCCAAACAGAAACTACTGCCTTTAAAGCAGTATCACTGTGTTAGATTTTAGAAAGTAAGCCCTCCAAGGGTAATCAATACATTATTTACTTAGTATACATATAATTTGACTACAGCTGCTACTTGAATGAAAGCCACTTAGTTGATACTTGGACAGTTAAAGGATATATATCAATTGTCATGCTCTACACAGTGACTCCAAAAAGTAATAGTTTTAGTTGAAGAAAAAATGCATTTCTAAAATTTGTGTGGGTTGAAGTTACCCTCTATTATATCTTACTAACCTACTTATAATTTCTATTGACCAGAATCGATCCTATTTGTCTCTATGGAACAAGAGAAAAGAGAGACAGGAAAAAAAAAAAAGCTTCTCAAGACAATTGAACTGAAATCAGATTATGTTTTAGGTTTAGGGACTAACTATAGCTGCATAAAAAAGCATGCACAAGCCACTTATAGTTTAGTAAGATTATTTATCCAGAACACAGTACAATGTGTATTGTTTAACTTGTGAATGCGTGCAGTGGTTAAGCAAATATATTCTCATTAAGTTGTTCAGTAAACATCCTGTGCTTTCCTTGTAGTTGTCTCGCAAAGATGAAGGTGTTTATAAGGCAACACTATCAGATGATAGAGGTCATGATGTATCTACTCTTGAACTATCAGGAAAAGGTAACATTCCATTTACTGCACTGAAATAATGTACATTCTCTGAAGAGGTGTTCAAGATCTATCTTTGCAAATGGCAAGTCAGCATGCATATTTGGGGTCCTTTTTCAGTTCTTTTCTTATGTTATAGGGGCCTGGTCTGCAGATGACCAGTTTAGTATGGGTGACATTGGGCTTTGTAATGTTACTCTTAAATACCTTCACAGGCAAGAAGTAAGTTTTAATTAGACACTCCCCTTTTATGTTTTTTTTTTTTTTTTTTTTTTTAAAGAGCTCTTTCCCTCTGTCAGATTTGGTAAGTTTTAGCGTCTACAAAAAAACTAACAGTACCAGGACCTTCAAAGCACCAAATATGTTGAGGTGGGTGTCTCGGTGACTGTAATTTTGATTATAAAATGGTAAAGCTGTAATTTTGAAAGTGTGAAAGAAGAGACCCAGTTGTAAATGTAGGGAAATAAAAATCATACACAACTGAATTTGCAACTCATCAGAGTAGGATTTTCAAGTAACAATTATCCTGATCACTGGAATGAACAGAAAATACTGTAGTTCTCCATCTTTTGATCGAGGTCCCCTCCTACTTCTGGAATGTATACTTCAGTTACAGAAAAACTAGCCTGTGCTGGAAATGTAGACAGTGAAATGCCTGTTTTGAGAAAACATGATGTCTAACTTGTGGAACCAGGAGGCTTTGAAAATGTTAACCAGCAAAATCACAGGAACTACAGTATTAAACCAGTCAGTGCATCCCCTAAATGGTTGATTTGACCCTGATAAACAGAGATGTTTAGTAAGAACTGGGCTCTTGAAACTGCATATTCTATGAGGCAAGTTAGTTTGAGCTCAACGTTCATTGGAATTCAAATGAAAATAAATGCAAACAAAGATAAGAGGATCTAATTGAAAATGCACTGATGATAGGCATCTACACAAGGTTTTATGTGTTACCAGATATTCTCTCCCTTTTTCATCCTACACAGTGACACTGAATAGGATACTTGTGCTACAGAAAGTGCCCTAGTCTTCTGCCCTTTTGTCTGAGGTTCTCCCCTTCCACAAACCCAACAGCTCTGTCATCTTTCAAAAGCTTGATATGATACCTGTTTTCTTCCTGCTGTCGAGAAGTTTACATTTGCCAAATGCCATCCTACAGGGAGCAGGTGAAAACTGTTTTCTCCAAAAATGCAGTAATTTTTATTTCTCTTAACTCTTCTTTGTATGTGAACTATCAAGTTTTAATGACCTTCTATTGTTTCTGGCACGAAGGATACAAAGAGAAAAAATTTGACAGCACATCTGACTCCGCATACAGCAGAGATATTCATTAACACAGCACAGAATTCATATAATGTACGCAGTCTCCAATTTGTCCTGCATACCTGTTGCAATTTTAATGGTTTTCTTTGCCTAAGGATGTGAAGATTTCCCATATCATTTTAATTAAACTAAACATAACAAAGCTATATTCTGATTGAATTTTGATTGTATGCTTTCTTTTTATTTTTATTTTTTTTCTCCTCAGTGTATGATGATATAATTCTGGCATTGAGCAGAGTCAGTGGTAAGTAAAGTCTCTCTTGGATTTTCATGTCTTTTTTTTTTTTATATTAAAGTCATCTGAGCCTGAGGCAGACAATTTTTATTGTAAGTGGGAAATATATGGGAGTCATGATGCTTATATCTTTATGGGCACGTTATTAAGGTTCTGAACAGGCATTCAACCTTGCTAATTGACACTATTAAAAGGGAACAAAGAATTGTTCCACCTGGCTTATTTGGTTTAGATACTGTGACGATGATATAGCAGTCATTTTCTTCATACTTCCCATTGGTAAGCAAGCCTTATGATACAGAGAGAACTAGATTCTGATCCTATTGACAGTAAGAAACTGGGAGTCATTCCAGTGAAAGAACATAGGTTGTACAGGAATAAAATTTTTATGCAAATAAAATCATGATACTATTATTTCATGGCAATTACGTAAGTAGCTTATTACTTCACAAAGCAGTCATAATGTTTGTATATGACAATAAAACCATAAACTCATGCTAAAATTTTAGCTGATGTAAATCAGCAGATCTTTGAGAAGCATGAATCACTGTCTTTTTGTGGTACTCAAGAACAGTGGATCAGATCTTGAATTTCCTTTTGTCCTGGTATTGCAAACTGTCCATTTGACTGTTTTCTGTTTATTCCATTATCCTGTTTGATTTGCATATATTCTATTTTATGTAGGTAAGACAGCTTCTCCACTGAAGATACTCTGCACTGAAGAAGGAATAAGGCTTCAGTGTTTCTTGAAGTACTACAATGAAGAAATGAAAGTCAGCTGGTCTCACAGGTAGGTGAGAATATTTTTTCAAGTTCATGTGTACATTCAAATTTATCTGAGAAAATTATAGTCTTTAAGATTTACTATATACTATGCTGTGGCATTCATTTAGGAAGTGGAGCACTTTAGTGAATTTTTTTCCAGCATCTTATGTTCCCTTTTCACATAGTACATATGGTAAATGAAATATTAATAGACAGTTCTGTAATGTCCAGAAAAGAAGAATCAGCAGTATTTCAAACTCTTATTCAACACCAGACTGTTTGTCTTCCACTATATCTAGTTAGTTCAAAGATAGTAAAATACTGGAGCATAGTTTTCTGCTCAGGGTTGCCCTTTTCTATAAATAGATGAAATTTCTCTTCCAGGAGTAGGTGAACACCAAACATCTACTCTCACCAGCCTGTACCAAGAAAGCAAATCCTGAATGAAACAACACCTCCCCCCCCAAAAAAATAACAAACAACACAACAATTTTCAATATATAGTCTTATATAACCCCAAATATTTTAATTCTATTCATTTTCTTTGAAAATATATTCAATGACACAGGGAGGAGGGGCAAGAAGTACCGAATATTTTGAGAATAGCCCTCAGAGCTGAGAATATGACTAGAAATGAGCTGGGAAATTCCAGATACTTTTCCAATCTCTTCTGTTACATTAATGTTAGCCTTTGGAGGTACTCTTTATATATCTGTGTATTTACAGTTAAATGTATGTTCAAATACTTTGCTATGTTAGGCCTTCATTTTGTGAAACTGCAGGTAGGGCTTTGAACGATTTTAAAACTCTTCAGGTTTTTTCAACTTTCACATTCCTTGATGACCTCCAAAGATGACACACAGTGAAGTGTTCTGACCAGGACAGGAAGAGGCTGGTTTGGCTGCACATTGTCTTAGTTAATTAGGAATGTAAGAAAAGTGTCAGTGATCATCAGGTTCAGGGAGCTCAAGCAGGCTTCCACAAGGGTACTCAGCTGTACTCATAATTCAAGCTTTGTATTCAGCAGGTTCTGCTCCTTCTTTCAGTAAATGTGATATTTGTATGAAGGAAAGGTGAAGAAAAATATCTTTTTGCCTTTGCCTTCTACTGTATCTGCTTGAATTTTAAAGGGGATGTTCCATTCCACCATCCACTTCCTAGCAATGTAAAACTAGAGAATGTTCCATGGCAAATAGGGAAACAATCAGCACAGATATTTGTATTTGCTGTCTCCCTCCCCCCCCCACATACTAATATTCCAGATTTTATGGTAAACCTTACATGTTGATCATCCTGAAGATCATTAAACACAGATTTTGAACAAATAACATTTCAATTATTTCATTAAATACTATGATTAGAAGCTAGAGTTGTTATTAAAAGCTAAAACAAAAACAAAGACTGAAACCAACCAACCAACCAGCATCCTCCAGACTCACCAAACCTTCTTGCTTTTTCAAATGGAATTGTCAAGAATTACTCCCGGAGAAAAGAAAGGCTAGATAATTCCTTTTATTTTTTTAACTATTGTCTGCATATCCCAAAACATAGCATGCAAATTTCCAGCTAACTTTGAATTATACTGCTTTGAATTAACTTTGAATTAACTATACTGCTTTGCAGGAAACATAAGTCATAAAGCCAGTATGCATTATCCACTCATGGCATGGTGGGGAATGTAGTATTTTGTAATAAATAGCAGTTTCCATCCAAGTATCTACCCTGGTACATTGAACTCAATGTAGTTCTCTTACAGAAAGGGAAATAGTAAAAATTCCTTTTCCTCGTCAAACAAGCTATGAAGCCACATCAGCCCTGTCTATGCAAATAAATTAACTCATTAAAGAGAAGCAAATGCTTACTTTAATCTCAAGCATATATATATATGAGCATATATAGATATAGATATAGATATATATGAAAATAAATATCCAGCTAAAGATGCTTGGGAGGAAGATAGTAGAGAAAAATTTCTTTAGTTTATGAGGGAAAGAAGAAACTTCTTTGCAAACCATTGAAAATAGCTTGGTTTGCATGCTCTCCCTAGATAGCTTCTTCTATTTCCATTTTTCCATTATTCAGAACAGATTATGGACCAGAAGAACCACTAATCTGAATCAACAGAGCATTTCTTATATTCTTAATTTAGGAAGTGATGATAAGTCAATTGAATGCTACTGTGTTTTTTTTTTTTTTTTTAAGACATGTTTATTAATTATCTGCAATTAGAACATTTGCTTCTTGTCTTGTTCTTAACAACAAATGAACAAACAAAGGTATATTTTGACTTGATGTGAGGATAATAAATTATATGCAAGTCTTCCACGGATTTCTTAATTAGTTTTTGAAGTTAATGGAAGGCAAAGATCTTTTGTTCCTGTTCTATTTCATACCCATGCTAGAAAGAAAAGAATCTCCTGTGAAATTGCTCTCATTAGTTGCATTTTATTTGTAATTTAGAAACAGTGTGTTATCCTTTGTAATTTTTTATAGATGGTCTCTTACAGAGAATATCCATGAAAATAATGTTCAAACCCATTTCTATTCATTCAAGGGAATCTAAGATTTCTTCTGGTGAAAAGATGAAGATTGGAGGTGGAGAGAATTTTGCCTGGCTGCAGATAACTGAACCCACTGAAAAGGATAAAGGGAACTACACCTTTGAAATCTTCGGTGACAAGGAATCCTTCAAACGAACACTTGATCTGTCCGGGCAAGGTATATTTATAAGACCATAATTTTTGGATTAAATCCACTTCATGGATTAGATAGAATTAATCAGGAGTAAACAGAGCAATGTAGTAAAAATGGAAAACCTTTGGTCAAAACCAGATGCAATTTAGTTGCATAACTGGTATGATCTTTTTAGTCTCTTATCTGTTTTTACCACTAGCACTGTTGGGTTCCAGAGGTTTGGTTTTCCATTTTGGTACTGTGTAACAATGTTTTTAAAACAGCTTTAGTATGGGTATGTGTTTAAATGCTTATACTGAGCCCCATATGCAAGTGATGTTCACGTACAATAATTCTGTCAACTGCTTTGTTACAGCTTTTGATGATGCCTATGCAGAATTCCAGAGACTCAAGTAAGTGCTACAATTTTTGCATTTTAATGCTATAGCAACAATCTTAATTTACAGAAAAAATATTTATTAATAATGCTATTAATAACATTATGTATGTCTCTTCCTCAACAATTTTAGGGCAGCTGCTTTTGCTGAGAAGAGTAAGTTTATTTTACATTTTATCAAAGATGATCAAAGATGTTCTACAATCTAGTCTAGTATTCTCTTTAAGGCATCTATCATTATATGTTGGAATAGCTTTCAGAGTTCTGAAGTTGCAGAAATCTCCTGTTACTGAGGAATAGTGCAATAATAGTAACCATTTGTGGGTTTGCACTTGATGTGCATTTTACGCATTTTGTAATGCTCCTCTGTCTGTTTTTGTCTGCAGAGTTTTGGTGAGGTGTGAGCTTCTGGGTGTCACACAAGGAGGTGTTGGCTCTGAAACCAAATAATTGTATTGGGATCTACCCACTGAGCAAAAAATAACATGCTAATGTCTGTGGAGTACAATGGATGCTAAGAGAGAGATAGTGGGGAAGCTTGTTACTGTTAGGGACTGCATGAATTCTGGTACATTGATATTAAGTTCCCTGATAATGAAAAGATGTTTCTACCCACAAACAAAGTGGCAAAATAGATTTTTCTCTAATCTTACATACCACCAAGTTGCTAAAATCATCTTCTTTGCTTTGGTGCTCAAAGCTCCAGCTGTCAAACTTGGAAGCAGCTTCAGGGATGTCAAGTGTATCAGTTTAGAACTCCATAGCACAACCTCTGCTAAAAGTCTGAGAAGATTATAAAATACATAAATAGGAAATAACACAAAATATTGCAAAAATTGTATTATTTTACATTTCATTAACCAAGCGTTACAGATGTTTGTTTTTAAGATAAGCCCAACTACAGCTGTGATTGATATGTCACTAAGTTATAAAATCATGAAGAAATAAGTAATTTTGAGTTCTAAACGTCACATAATCCACATATTTTTTCTTTAACTCCTAGATCGTGGTAAAGTCATTGGTGGCTTGCCTGATGTTGTTACTATAATGGACGGGAAGGTAAGGACTGTTTTTGTCAATTTGTTGACTGGTGAGATATTTGCTTTAATGGTGGAAAGGGGAGGAATACAGATGATTTTGCAGAAGCTGAGAGAAAAAGGAGGAGAATTTAAACCACCTAATGGTGGTTATTTAATTGAGGCACATGCAAGTCATAAGTGAGAATGTGTACCATAAGCTGTCTACATAGTCAGGGGAGGCAGAGTCTAGTTCAGTTCTCAGGTAGGCAAGGTCAGCCTCCTGGTGCTTTTGTGATGATTATGTAGAGACTCTGAGTTAACTGCATACTCCAGTCTGGGCTGGATTTCAGCTCTGTGTGCTGATCAGAACAGTTCAAGGGCCCACTCCTTCCCTGTAGTAGAAACTGAAGGAGGAGGAGACAGCCACTCTCTGAGACCCAGTGTAAAACAAAGAAAACCTAGGTCCCATTCTCCAGCAGGCCAGTCATAGAGCCTTATGTGTGGTAAGAGCAAAGCAGGGTAAAGAACCTACCTGGTCCAATGGATTAAACTCTTTCCTCTACATAAATTTTGGCAGATAGCCCCACTTCAATGTATAATTACATGAGATTGAAGGCCAGTGAACACGTGTTTTTTTGACATCAGTAATAACTAAACACCCAGATACAAAGTCAAAATGGGTAAATATTCCCAAAGTCCCCTCCTAGGTCAGCTTTTCTGGTGGAGATGAAATTTCACATCTGGAGGTGTCCCTCACTGGGGTTTTTGTCATGGTGGAGTGGGATCTCATGCAACCTGAGCCCAAATTCTCTAGACAGCAAGATGAGAAAAGACTATTAGTCTGAGCTGCTATCAGTACTTACAAGTACAAGAAAGCTCTGGGGTTTAGTCTCTCCATCCTTGGGGGTGAATTCTAGGCTTCAGACACCCAAGTCTTCAGTCCAGAAAAATCCATTTCATCCTTTCCACACTGCTTTCTCCTGAAACGAGCCTGTTTCTACTGTGTGTTCTGTCCTTCCCTATGGGGACAAACTAGGTCTCCTCAGCCTAGACAGAAAAATCTCTGAAAGAGAATGGGGGGAAAGGACAAAAATCTGCATCATTGTGCATGGTGCAGAGGAGGTAATGACTATCCAGCACTTCTCACAGCACAAGAACTAGGGTGTGCCTAATTTAATGGTCACTACAATTGAAAGGAAGTAGTTTTTCAAGTGTTTCATAGTTAATTTGTTCCTTAGTACCTTAGGTCAAAATAGATTTGGGTCCAAAGAAAGAAAACAGGCAATGTCATGAAGAGAAGTCTAGCAGGGACTATTAAACACATTTGTCTCAATACAGCTCATGCTTATAACTAGTTTATAACCCACCAAATTGTGGAAAGTAGGAAGGGAGCAGTATTCATTCTCATTTTTGTATGCTTTCTCAAGTAGTTTCTTTTGACTTCTAAAAGAGCTAGATGGACTTTTATTCTGACTGTAGCAGATTAGCTTGTGAGCCAATGTGACTCATACCATCTGCTGGCTATTGAGAACATATTGATCAGGGTGTTTACGTCTCTTGTGTGATGTGCATCTTCAGAGACTACAGCTGTGTTGTTCTATGTGGAAATTGTCCTTATTGCCAGAGAAAGTGGTTGGAGGATCAAGTGAGCCTTGCACTGGATACTGAAAGCTACCCAACTTTGGACAAAACTGACATGATCTCCTTCTTGGCCTATTCCTTCCTTTGTCTCTATTGAGTATTCACATGAGGTGCCTTCTTACTGTAGTAGACAAAAGCACTTCACAGTAAGAGAGCTAATCTCTTAGGAGGTTAGGTATAAACCACTTGATGACCAACATCTTAAAACAATCTGCTAGGAAAGAGCCTGGCAACGTCATCCCACCCCAACTGCATGTACATACTAGCTGCAGTTTCCTCATACAAAATCATGCCCTAAAAAGCATGACCTCAAATCAGGGAAATGCCACATAGCAAGTTTCCAGAAGTAGAAGGGTTCAAAGGAGGCCTAACCATGTGAGGATTAAATAACTGAATGTGTGAAGGGAAAACCTCTGATTCCTGAAATCAAGCAAAACAAAATGGACCCGAAGGAAGTGAAATTTTAAAATCATCTCTACATTAA